>NC_090445.1:1416259864-1416562894 GCF_031143425.1 Pleurodeles waltl | reverse complement strand
ATCAGTAAAAATTACAAATGTTCAAGGTCGAGTACTGTGTCACCAGTATTCGAGATCTACAGGTGCAAAGCACAGGCCGCTGCTCTGTATGGCGCAGAACTCTGGGGATACACAAAACTAACTCCATTGGCCACTCAGGAAAATAATTTCATGAGGGGGATATTGGACCTCCCTCCATCGACTCCGCTGATTCCCTTAGCCCATGACACTAATATGAAACAAATAGGCAAATTGGCAGCCCTGAGGCCCCTGCTCTACTGGTGTAGACTTTGGACAACCCCTGAACTGATCCAATACAGGCAAGCCTTAATTGAGATCATGGGCTTGGACAAGACTATTTCCCTCCCGTGGCTTTATTATATCAGGCAAAGCTTTTACAATTTAGGGCTGAAAATCTACTGGGATGAACCGCATATACTCACAACCCAATCAAAGATCCGACTAAAGCAAGTATTTTGGGACTTCATCTTTAATAGCCCTCTTCATAGCAAGGATTCAGGTAGACTAACCTTAAGTTTTCTGGATTTTAAACCACTACCGAGCGCTGAGGAATGGATTGATACCATTCAACCTAGACGAGCAAAAGCTTTATTTATGAAGTATCGATATGGGATTCTCCAGGTCAAGGCTTTTACCTTCAACTGGGGTCTCCTGAATGGGAGTAATCATGAGGCGACCTGCGAGCTATGTAATATGGAGACTCCAGAAACGACGGATCATGTCCTTTTAAATTGCATTGCCTACGATAAACTAAGGAAGAAATGGATCCGACCCATCTGCAGGAACGTTGGAATCAGGAACTACAATGAAGCTGCCAGATTTTTGAGATCCAGCTCGATACCATATGTTGTTTTTGGTCTAAGCCGGTTCTTAATAGCAATTTCATTCATCAGAGACAAGGCGGGCCTGAGGTTGTAGGCGCTCTAATTCAGGCAAAACTCCCAAAGTCAACCTATGGGTCCTGAAATCGATAACTGGGAGTCACCCTCTGCAATTCAATGGCCTGGGGACCTATAATCGGCTAAGGATATATCTAGCTCAGGGGAAACTGTCTATGCCCGGGAGGACCGTAGCTACTGGGAGGTTGATTAAGTTACCTAGAATGGTCATTGTCACCTATGAAACTTGTTCCTGGATTCTGATATTTATTGATTTTTTTATCCCAAAAAATCTCCTCCTAGTTAGGCAAACAAGTGCCTGATGGCACGGGAGGTAAATTTTATGGGTTTTACAAATGAAATACTGTAATCGATTTTTATCTACTGTTTTTAAGATCAATATCAGATAACTTGTTTCTAGTAGATAAGTGAATGTTTGCTGCTGCTAGAACAATGTGCCTTTTTGCATCACTCGATCGTATATGACCTCTAAGCAATATAGGTACGTAAGAAAGAAAGGAATCGTTGGGCCCTAGGGATTGTTAATCACTTTCTAAAAATTAGTCAAATAACCCCTCACGTGATGATGGTATCTATATTGCTAAGATTGTAGAGGCAACTTGAACCTATTGGAGGCAAATAGTCATTCAAAAGCATATATCCTACTTTCATAATGGTTACTTTTTGAGCTAGACTATAGTTAATGATACTACTAGCAAGATAGCAATTTTAACTGTTTTTGTATTAAGGCTTATACTTTAGGGGTATTTTATAAAATTTTATATTATTTATATGGCGATCTGCATGATGATGTGTACTGTATATCTTATAGTGTTTTAGTGATTAATTGTTGATTTTTTAATAACATTTATACCCATAACTCGCCTATTTGTATTGTATGGCCCTGAGGGAGCTTTGGTCTCGATCAGTTTTTAGTGTTTCTTTGTCTTTTTTCTTTTAAAAAAGTGTCTTTGTTTCTTCTAGAAATGTAAGAATTTTGTCAGTATGCTTTTATGGTATTGTTTTACCGAAATAAAGCTGTAAAGTAAAGTAAAGAAAAGAAATATCATCACTTTTCTGCATGGTCGATGTGAGTGGCCCCCCCTCCCCAACCTTGCCATGTGGCACATGCTCTCATCTGTCGTGCGTTGCACTCCTCATTCGCTCCCCTCCCCACCATCTTACATCCACCCCACTCAACACAGGCATAGCCCATACAACGTGCTCCCTGTGTACTTACCTGTTGGTCTGGAGGACCGTAGAGTAGCGTATACTGGGGGAGGACCCCATCAACAAGTTTCTCCAATTCCTCAGATGTGAAGGCAGGGGCCCTTTCCCCAGTCGCAGTAGCCATTGTCTCTTCCAGACCGAGGTCACAGCGGCACTTGCAGTATAGGTCCTCTCCTGTGGATGATCAGGTCTCGAGTGATTAAGCAGATAGAAAATGGCGGTCATGCCCGCGGCGGTGCGTACCGCGGCGGTACGTACCGCGACCGCCGGCGCACATCGTCATTGGCTCCTGAGACCCATAGGGTTCAATGTTAACCAATGCTGCTTTGCGCCGCGGTCTTCGACCGCCTACCGCCACGGTGTGCCACGCCAGCGCATTGACCTCACATCCCATTGTCACACTTCACAGGTCAGGCAGCCGCCATTTCAAGGGCCCACATGGCTTAATTTTTACTGCGTCACACAGGCCTAGGCCTTGCATTGCCAATCATACAAGCCATTCAATGCATAGCGAATCGTGTACTGTGCAAGCTGTGGTTACGTAGCTGTGGGTTGCTTGACTCTGTGCTCCATGTTGTCCTTCCTAGGCACCGTCCGCTGGGACTTGCGAGGAGATGGAAGAATCCTCCCGTGTACAGACCACTGGTGGACCTGTCGACAATGGAAGAAAGACATGTCATACTGACATACAGACTTGACCGAGCCACTATACAGGAACTGTGTGCCCAGCTGGAGCCAGACCTGATGTCCCCCATTCGCCAACCCACAGGGATTCCCCCTCTGGTGCAGGTTCTGTCAGTACTCCATTTTTTGACAAGTGGATCATTCCAAACAACAGTGGCCATATCATCAGGGATGTCTCAGCCTATGTTTTCTAAGGTTTTGTCCAGAGTGTTGTCTGCCCTGATGAAATACATGCGGAGCTACATTGTTTTCCCTGAGGTGGGCGATTTGGCTACAGTGAAGGGTGATTTCTATGCCCTTGGACATATCCCCAACATCATTGGTGCCATTGATGGGACTCATGTGGCTTTGGTTCCCCCCAGTGGAAGTGAGCAGGTGTACAGGAACAGAAAAAGTTATCATTCGATGAATGTCCAGGTGGTCTGTTTGGCTGACCAGTACATCTCCCATGTAAATGCCAAGTTCCCTGGGTCAGTGCATGACGCGTACATCATGCGAAATAGCAGCATCCCTTATGTGATGGAACAGCTACAGAGACACCGTGTGTGGCTAATAGGTGACTCTGGTTACCCCAACCTGTCGTGGCTACTTACCCCAGTGAGGAATCCCAGGACAAGGGCAGAGGAATGCTACAATGAGGCCCATGGGCGAACTAGGAGGATTATAGAAAGAACCTTCGGCCTCCTGAAGGCCAGGTTTAGGTGCCTGCATATGACAGGTGGATCCCTAATGTACTCACCAAAGAAGGTGTGCCATATCATCGTGGCCTGCTGTATGCTTCACAACCTGGCTTTGCGATGCCAGGTGCCTTTCCTGCAGGAGGATGGTCCAGATGGTGGTGTTGTAGCAGCTGTGGAGCCTGTGGAGAGTGAAGAGGAGGAAGACGACGGGGACGACACAGACAACAGGGACACAGTTATACAACAGTATTTTCAATAGCCCACAGGTACGAATCAACCACACCATTTTACATTTACTTAAAGTCTCCTGCCTCTCTACTGTCTGAGTTCCCCCCCAGTTCCTGTTAACTGAGTTGTGACTTTCCCTTCCGTTTTCAGAGCTGTGGGCCCCACTGCGTGACCTCTGCTTTGTTTGCCCATGGACTACAGCTGTGTGACAGTGGTATGTTGTCATCACAATGTAACTGAACATTTTTGCAACGTTATGTCTAATACATTTGTTCAAAATACAAGCAGACTCCAGATTTTGTAAGTGCAATAAGTGATTTTATTAAAGTGTTACATTTAGGAACATGATTGTAAAACGGTGATGGGTGATGGTGGAGTAATGTCCATGGCAGAGTCCAGTTTTCAGTCTCACAGGTGCATTGTCCATATGCCTGTGGAAGGATGGAGCAGGGGCAGTTCAAGGTTGGACAGGGTGACAATGTGGGACAGTGGGATGACATCAGGGGGTATCCTTTGCTGGCGGGGGTCTTGGCATCCTACTCTGTCTTCTTGTGAGATCTCAAGTACCGCTTGCGGGGTGGTTCTTCTTCTGCAGGAGGTGGGGTTCTGGTGGCCTGTCGTTGTGTGGGGGCCTCCTGTCCACTAGCGCCGGCGGAGGTGGTAGGCTGTTCCTGGTCCAGGCTAGTGACAGGGGCCCTTTGTGGTGCCACATGGTCCCGCAATGTGGTGACTATCTGGTTAAGGGCCACGACGATGGTCCCCATTGCGGAACTAATGTTTCTCAGTTCCTCTCTGAACCCCATGTACTGTTCCTCCTCCAGTACCTGGATCTCCTGGAACCTGGCCAGTACCGTAGCCATCGTCTCCTGGGAGTGGTGGTATGCTCCCATGATGGAGGAGAGGGCCTCTTGGAGAGTCGGTTCCCTGGGCCTGTCCCCCCCCTGTCGCACAGCAGCCCTCCCAGTTCCCCTGTTTCCCTGGGCCTCTGTCCCCTGGACGGTGTGCCCACCACCACTGCCCCCAGGTCCCTGTTGTTGTTGGGGTGGTGGGTCAACCTGGGTGCCCTGTAGTGGTGGACACACCGCTGATTGACGTGTCCTGGAGACAGAGGCATGGGCCCGCTGGGTGGGAGCTGTGCTGGTGTTCCCAGAGGGGGTTAGGTCTGGTGTAGCCTGTGGCTGTCTGTGGGGAACCGACTGTCCCGAGGTCCCCGATGGGCCTGGCTGGTCATCTGGGTCCAGGGAGACAGAGCTGCTGTCATCACTGGGGGCCTCTTCTGGGGGTGGGATGGACATCTCTGGACCCTCCGGGGCGGTGTGGTGGCGTTCGGGTCCTGCAGGGGTATAAGAGTATGGTTATTGCTTCTGTGTGTGGCATTTCGTGTAATGGGTGGGTGGCCTTGTACCCCAATGCTGGCATTTCTTTGTGGGGGCTTTTGTGACGGTGGCTTGTGGGGGTGATGGGTGTGTGCAGTGGGCATGCTTTGGTGATGGGTGTCCATGCTTTGGGGACGCATGCAGGGCTAGGTTTTGGGATGGGTGGGATGTGATGGTGAGCCATTTGCAAGGAGTTGGTGTGATGGGGGTGGGGGTATGATTTGGTATGCAGGTGGGGTGGGGGGAATGAAGTAGTGGAGATTTGCCTTACCAGAGTCCATTCCTCCGCCTACTCCTGCGAGGCCCTCAGGATGCAGGATGTGCAAGACTTCCTCCTCCCATGCTGTGAATTCTGGGGGAGTAGGTGGGGGTCCGCCGCCAGTCCGCTGTACCGCGATGTTGTGCCTTGATACCATGGAACGCACCTTCCCCCGTAGGTCGTTCCACCGCTTCCTGATGTCGTCCCGATTGCGTGGATGCTGTCCCACAGCGTTGACCCTGTCCACTATTCTTTGCCATAGCTCCATCTTCCTGGCAATGGTGGTGTGCTGCACCTGTGCCCCGAAGAGCTGGGGCTCTACATGAACTATTTCCTCCACCATGACCCTGAGTTCTGCGTCAGAGAACCTGGGGTGTCTTTGGGGTGCCATGGGGTGGTGTGGATGAGGTGAGGGGTGGTGTATGTGTTGTAGAGTGTGGGGAGTGTGGTGGTGTATGGTGTTTTGTGCGTGGAAATTGTGTGGGTGATGTTGTGATTTGCCTCTGTGTGATGGTCTACTCTATGCTGTGCTGTCTCTCTCTGTCCTTCAGTCGCAATTGTGGTCGTAAGGGTTTGTGGGTGATGTGGGTGTGTGTTTTATATTTAATTGGGTGTGTGGGAGTGGTGTGTGTATGTGTCTCAGGTGTGTGTATTTTGATTTGTCCAATGTGGTAGTGTTTTGTAAAGGTGTGTGTATTTTGAGCGCGGCGGTGTGTACCGCCAATGGAATACCGCCGTTGAAAGACCGCTGCGGGGATTTGTGGGTCGGAATGGTATGGACGTATTTCTGTTGGCGTGACGGTGGAGGTTTGGTCATCGCCAGTTTCCCGAAGACCTTTGGTGTGGCGGACTTTTGTTGATGTCGGGTTTTTGGCGGTTTGCCGGTTGCGGGTCAGAATGACCGTGGCGGTTTACCGCGACCGCGGCGGTGTTATGGCGGTCTTCTGACCGGCGGTAAGCGCCTTTTACCGCCGAGGTCAGAATGACCCCCTAAGTGTGTTATTGTGAGCATCAGTCACTTGGTACTGCTGACCAAGTAGGTGTTGATCAGGGTGAACCAGTTTCTCTACAACCATAGTTACACTGGCTCCTGTGTCCCTGTAGGCCTCAACCTCAACACCATTAATTAGGGGTAGTTGCTTGTACTTACTCATATTAAGGGGACAAGCAACCAAGGTGGCAAAGTCAATGCCACCATCAGAGACGAAAACAGCCTCTGTGGTCTCCCTAACAAGAACAACCCCAACTACACTGCCAATAGTGAGCCCAGCTACACCCTTGGATTGGCAATTTGTAGTAGACTTCCCACCAGCACTGCTATTACTAGGGGCACTAGAGGTTGCAGTTGTTGTTGTGGTAGTGGGAGCCTTGGTGTTTTTCTTTGGACAAGTAGCACCAATGGCCTTTTACTTTAAATAAATAACACCATGGCTTTTTTCTGATTGTGAGAAGATGATTTGGACCCACCACCCCCAGAGGATTTTTGTGGGCCTGATGAAGGCTCAGAATGTTTTTTTATCTTTGCCCCCACCCTTGTTACCATCCTTCTTCTTGCCATCCTTGTCACCCCCTGTAGGAACTTTTCTGTTCACTCTTGTTCTGACCCATTTGTCTGCCTTCTTTCCCAATTCTTGGGGAGAGGTCAGATCTAAGTCTACCAAGTACTGGTGCAACAAATCAGACACACAATTGTTCAAAATGTGTTCTCTCAGAATTAGATTATACAGGCCTTCATAGTCAGTCACCTTACTGCCATATAACCAACCCTCCAAGGCCTTCACTGAACAGTCTACAAAGTCTGTCCAGTCTTGAGAGGAATCTTTTCTGGTGTCTCTGAACTTAATCCTGTATTGTTCAGTGGTTAAGCCAAATCCATCCAAGAGTGTATCCATTAAAACCTTGTAATTGTTAGCATCACTTTCTCTGACAGAAAGGAGCCTAGACCTACCCTTACCAGTGAAAGATAGCCACAAGATAGCAACCCACTGCCTTTGAGGGACCACCTGCACCATACAGGCCCTCTCAAGTGCAGCAAACCACTTGTTAATGTCATCCCCCTCCTTGTAAGGGGGGGACTATCTTATGCAGGTTTCTGGAATCTTGCTCTCTAACAGGATTGCTATCAAAAAGACTGCTGCTGCCACCATGGGGAACTAACCCCAACCTCTGTCTTTCCCTTTCCACATCCAGAGATTCCCTGTCTAAGGCCAGCTGCTGCTGTTTAAGCTTCAGCCTGGCCTCTTCCAACCTCAGCTTTCTGAGTTCCCTTTCCATTAAGTTATCCTCAGGGTGGGAGGCTTGGGAATTGTGAAACACAGAAGAAATGTGGGAATTGGCAGAGTTGGACCTGTCCCTAACTGGCTGGACTCTAGTAACCTGGCCTTTAGGAGTGAAAGGTGCCCTACTAGTGTGTAACCCACTCCCACTACCAGTGTCACTAGGTGGCCTGCTAGCTGGCAGGTCCTTGCAAGAACCCTCCCCAGCATCCTCAGGGGACTCCTCTGAGTCTGGCTGGGTACCCCCTCCTCTACCTCCTGATCCTGGGATAGGCCAGACTGGTTCTGGTCACTTTCTAGGAGAAGGCTAAGGAGAAGATCTTTTGTAGGATTCTTACCAATTGCTAAACCTCTTCCAATGCAGAGACCCCTCAAAACGTTTAAAGTTTAGATTCCAATATGTTGCCTGGACAACTGTGGGAGTAAGCTCTACTGCAGACATGATAGAAAAGGTTTAGGACAGAGAGAGAAAAATGTTTTTGGAACTTTTAAAAGAACAGAGAAAAACTTTTGAAAACTTTTGAAAGTTTTCAGAAACTTTTCAGAAACTTTTTAGAAAGTTTTAGAGAAGGGAAGTTAAACTGTTCAGGTTAATGTGTATATTCTGAAGTATTTGGTATATGTTTTTCTTATGAAAAGTACTAATGACAAAGTGGTAAAGCAGTTACAAGTACTAATCCCACCGCTGCACCACCAATGTAGGAGGCTGGCCTGGCTTATAGCGGGTACCTTGTGGTACTTACACCTTGTGCCAGGTCCAGTTATCCCTTATTAGTAGATTAATAGTGTTCTAGCAGCTTAAGCTGATAGAGGTAGCTACAGCAGAGCAGCTTAGGCTGAACTGGGAGACATGCAAAGCTCCTACTATACCACTTATATCAAATAGCACTATATCATAAGAAACACATTACTAAGAGTTACTAAAAATAAAGGTACTTTATTTTAGTGACAATATGCCAAAAGTATCTCAGAGGATATACTCCCTTAGGAGGTAAGTAAAATACACAAAATATACACACAAACCAAAATCAGGTAAGTAAACAGTTAGAAAAGTAGTGCAAACACTGTAGAATACAATAGGATGCAATAGGCCTAGGGGCAACACAAACCATATACTAAGAAAGTGGAATGCGAACCACTTAGGGACCCCATGTCTAGTGTAGTGTGTGGAGGGTCGCTGGGAGTGTAAGAAAACACTAAGGGTGTCCAAGATACCCCACTCCAAGACCCTGAAAAGTAGGAGTAAAGTTACCCTACTACCCCAGAAACACACTAAAGGTGTGATAGGGGATTCTGCAAAGGCAACAACTGACTGCAAAGCACTGAAGAAGGATTCCTGGACCTGAGGACCTGTAAAGGAAGGGGACCAAGTCCAAGAGTCACGCAAGTGTCCATGAGGGGCAGGAGCCCACTAAACCCCGGATGAAGGTGAAAAAGGGCTGCCATTGGGTGGGAGAAGTTGAAGATTCTGCAACAGCGGAAGGTGCCAGGAACCTATCCTTTGCACAGAAGATGTCCCACGGCGTGCTGGAGGATGCAGAGTTGTTTCCACGCAGAAAGACCGCAAACAAGCCTTGCTAGCTGCAAGAGTCGCAGTTGAAGAAAATGGGTGCTGTCTGTGCCCAGGAAGGACCAGGAGGTTTCCCCTTGGAGGAGGAGACAGAGGCTGCGCTCAGCAGCACAGAGAGCCAATGCAGAAACAAGCAGCACCCGCAGAAGCACTTGATCAGGCATTCAAGAAATCTGAGCACAGCGGTCATCTGAACACTACAAAGGAGGGTCCCACAAAGTCGGTGATCAACTCAGCGAGTTGAGCAGTGCAGGACGGAGTGCTGGGGACCTGGGCTATGCTGTACACGAAGGATTCCTTGCAAAAGTGCACAGAAGCCCTAGCAGCTGCAGTTCATGCAGTACACAGGATCACTGTCTGGCGTGGGGAGGCAAGGACTTACCTCCACCAAATTTGAACAGAAGGACCTCTGGACTGTCGGGGTCACTTGGATCCAGCGTCTGTGTTCCAGGGACCACGCCGCTCGTCAAGATGAGAGGGGACCCAGATGACCGGTGAGGCAGAAGTTTGGTGCCTAAGTTAGCAGGGGGAAGATTCCGTCGACCCACGGGAGATTTCTTCTTGGCTTCCAGTGCAGGGTGAAGGCAGACAGCCCTCAGAGCATGCACCAGCAGGAAACAGTCAAGAAAGCCGGCAGGATTAGGTGCTACAATGTTGCTGGAAGTCTTCTTGCTACTTTGTTGTGGTTTTGCAGGCGTCCTGGAGCAGTCAGTAGTCGATCCTTGGCAGAAGTCGAAGAGAGAAGTGCAGAGGAATTCTGGTGAGCTCTTGCATTCGTTATCTGAAGAGAAACCCACAGGAGAGACCCTAAATAGCCCTCAGAGGAGGATTGGCTACCTAACCAGGTAAGAGCCTATCAGGAGGGGTCTCTGACGTCACCTGCTGGCACTGGCCACTCAGAGGTCTCCATTGTGCCCTCACACCTCTGCATTCAAGATGGCAGAGGTCTGGGACACACTGGAGGAGCTCTGGTCACCACCCCTGGGGGGGTGATGGACAGGGGAGTGGTCACTCACCCTTTCATTTGTCCAGTTTCACGCCAGAGCAGGGGCTGGGGGATCCCTGAGCCGGTGTAGACTGGTTTATGCAAGAAGAGCACCGTCTGTGTCCTTCAAAGCACTTCCAGAGGCCAGGAGAGGCTACGCCTCTCAGGCCCTTAACACCTATTTCCAAAGGGAGAAGGTGTAACACCGTATCTCAGAGGAAATCCTTTGTTCTGCCTTCCTGGGACTGGGCTGCCCAGAGAGCTAGTTTGGCAGTATCCGGGGTCCATGCTGGAGCCCCGGGGATGCATGGGATTGGCACCCCAATACCAGATTTGGCTTGAGTGGTCAATTCCATGATCTTAGACATGTTGCATGGCCATGTTCGGAGTTAACATTTTGAAGCTACACATAGGTATTGACCTATATGTAGTTCACGTGTGTAATGGTGTCCCCGCACTCACAAAGTCGGGGAAAATTGCCCTGAACAATGTGGGGGCACATTGGCTAGTGCCAGGGTGCCCTCACACTTTGTAACTTTGCACCTAACCTTCACTAAGTGAGGGTTAGACATATAGGTGACTTATAAGTTACTTCAGTGCAGTGTAAAATGGCTGTGAAATAATGTGGACGTTATTTCACTCAGGCTGCAGTGGCAGTCCTGTGCAAGAATTGTCTGAGTTCCCTATGGGTGGCAAAAGAAATGCTGCAGCCCATAGGGATATCCTGGAACCCCAATATCCTGGATACCTATGCACCATATACTAGGGAATTATAAGGGTGTTCCAGTGTGCCAATCAGAATTGGTAAAATTAGTCACTAGCCTGTAGTGACAATTTTAAAAGCAGAGAGAGCATAAACACTGAGGTTCTGGTTAGCAGAGCCTCAATGATATAGTTAGGCATCACACAGGGAACACATACAGGGCACAACTTATGAGCACTGGGGTCCTGGCTAGCAGGACCCCAGTGACACAGGCAAAAACAAACATACATACAAGTAAAAAATGGGGGTAACATGCCAGGCAAGATGGTACTTTCCTACAATCATCCAGAGGTACAGATTCAACTGGCAAGCCATTCAGCAGCTGCTGCGCCACATTGAGCCACAGTTGGCACCCAGCTAGCAAACACCCCACATCATTCCAAAAGAGACCAAGCTGTTAGCTGTCCTTCACATGTTGGCAAGTGGCTCGTTTAAAACCACTGGTGCCCTGGTTGCCAGGATCTCACAGCCCTCATTCTCTGCCTTCCTACCGAAGGTATTGGATGCCATCATCTCCCTCACACCCTGTCACATCAGCTTCCCCAACACACAGCAGAAGCAGCAGGAGACCAAACAGGGCTTCTACCAAATCAACGGCTTCCCACACGTGCTTGGTGCCATTGACTGCACACAGGTACAGATTGTGCCTGCTGCAACCGAGCCTCTATACTAACAGGAAGCACACACACTCCATCAATGTGCTGGGCATTGTCGATCACCAGGGTTTGATCACCAACATCATGGCAAAGTATCCTGGGAGTGTACATGATTCATTCATCTTCCGCCACTGCACCATCAATGAACACTTCCAGGATGAACGATGTGGAAATGGTCTACTTGTTGGTAAGTACAGAAACCTACTTATATACACACAGCATAGCAACCCTGTAGGACACACAACACATACACCACTACATTGACACGTGGCCGGGAAGACACTGAGGTTGTGACACTGCTAGTCATGTTTGATATCCTGACCCAATGGGATACACACCTATGGGCAAATGACAGATGCAAATAACAACAGATGCCAGGCCCCAGACACAAGGGAACAATTTAAAACCACACAGTGACTATGACATGGCCTTAACTGCCAGTACAACTTGGAAGATTAATCTTACAATATCACATCAATAACACTCAATCACACACCCTTCCAAAGAATATGTTCAGTGTAAGGGGTATGCAACGTGTTTCGCTACAGGCATAATACCATGACACACATAGCATGATGATGATGACTCTAATAAATGGGACATGGAATCATTGAGGCTGTACCAACATCTCACGTCACTCCTGGCCTGACATTGCCCACTCCCAAACAGCAAGTGGACTGTGCGAAGAACACATATTGATGTGACAATATTGCAAAGTGCACATTCCTACACATACGGCTTGAGACAATTACACATATACACAACAGATAGGTCTGCATAGAACTTGTCACACATGGGATATTTGTGGATTGTCAATTGTCAACACGTCAGTGCTGCCAACTTATGGAGATGTGTTGTACAATGTCACCTAGCCAAATCAAAGGGCCTCACTGATGTTTAACAAATTCTATTGCATATGTTAAATTGGATGGGATGTCCAGGCCACATAGATGCAACGTGTTACCACCACTGTGGAATTGATTCTGTGTATGGAAGTATCATGTAACCCCCATTTAAGACACCGGGACACCTCTTTCACATGACATAATGCATGGGAGTACACAATGTACTGCAAGTCTACAAAAATACCGCTGACATCCGGTCAATCAGCCAAACACCAGTACAGATAATGTAACATCCCAGTGCTGATGGTACATCCTAGAAGCCTAGGATTCCACACAATAAAACAAACACAGAGGAGTCACAGACAACACAACAGAACAACTGCCATGCAAAGTGATAATCATGGTGCAAGCTCCATCAAAACATTTCACTCATTTTCTCTTTCAGCTGATCAGGGGTGTGGGATCCAGCCATGGATCATGACCACATTTGCAAACCCAAGCACAGCATCAGAACATGCCTATAATGATGCACATCGGAGGACACGCACCATAGTAGAGAGGATCATTGGCATCCTGAAGTCAAGATTCGGGTGCCTCAACATCACCAGAGGCAGCCTCCTATCTTCATCTGAAATGGTCTGCAAGATCATTTTGACCTGTGCCATCCTGCACAACATTTGTGTAAGGAGGAACATTCCCCTCTATGAACCAGACCCACAAATGCCTGAAGAGGAGGAAGAGGAGGATGTTGTCCATTAACATGAGCGAGACCATACAAACACTGCAGCAGGATTGCGTCGGAGGCAACACATTGTACAAAACTTCTTTTAGCTATAGTCACCATCACTGCTGTCTTACCATATGTCATTAAACACCTATTCTAATCACTATATCATAGTCTGGGTAATTATTTATGCATCACATTATCCCTAGGATTCATAATCAGAGTTTAGCCTCATGGAGCATTGCAGATTTACAGATTAGGATATTGAAAATCCACATCACATTTGATGGGTATGAATGTACACCCAACTTCACACACAGTGTAAATGACATATATCTTGTCCATTTCACATTTGAAGGTCAATATCAGAGGACCACAGCTATGGCACACATACATGTTGGCAACATGGTTCATTGCAGCATATGGCACACAACTAAGACACCATCATGCATATGTTAAAAACTGCCTCATACATGAGGCAGTGGATGTGCTATTGCACCGGTAACAGGAATGTATGACCAGACCCTTGACAGCAGTAAGTGTGACATCAGCTATTTCTGCAAGGTGTATGTGTGACAAGAAGTCCATCTAAGCTGCAAATGGATAGCACGAGTGCCCTAGGTATGACAAGCGCTGCTCACAAGACATGCTCTGTGCATGCCATCCCAGGTCATAAGTCCTGCCACTGCCATGTTTTCAGACTCTCCCCGCCCTTCTCTAGGGGGCCCTGGAAATGGACTATTTGTAACCAGATAATCCTTCATCTACAGACACCCAGACTCAAATTCTGACTCCAGTGTGGTTCCCTCTTTAGTATGGCATGCCATAGTTATAGTTCATCTGTCTGCATGGACTTCAGGTCAGATAATGCACTGACTTGTAGTCTGTAGGACCTGTAATCACCTGTCCATTGCTTCCCATGTGAAAGGTACTGTTGGCCCTTTGAACTTGATTCTCACCTACAGGACTTGTGAGAGACTGAAGCTGCACACACCTGTGAGCACTTCCATGCAGACCAGCCATGTGAACATGCACTGCCCTTGCTGCTGCCTGGAATGGCTTAGAAGCTGCCAATATATGTATATCCTTGTTATGCATTGCCGTATAAATCACTTGTGTAACACAGGTTTTGTGTGAATGTGTAACGTTGCAGCCCACAGGACAAATAAAGTTTTCATTTTCCACAGTGTTGTTCCTGCTTTTCCCAGTTCCAGTCCGCTCACTGTGTATTTGCCTTGTTCATGTTAGTTCCTGACAGAGCCTCCATCCTATTAGCCTGATTGGTTCCTGTCTTTCTGTTACCATAAAGGTTCCTTGTGGCTACATTTGTCTCATAGTTGCTTTCCATGCCCTCACTTTCCTCCTGGGGTATTGTGTCTGGTAGGTCTACAATGAATCCTCAAATAGATTGTATAGCGTAATCAGTCTACTTATCGTCTCATGGTGTGTGACATGTCTTGAAATAGACTAATCACTGCCCATCCCTTGTCTGGGTTTCATGTCTGCATGAGTGACAAACAGTGACAGTGTACCATGGCTGTATGCATGGATTGCGTATGGTGCCTCCAGCACAACAAACAACGCTTGCTAATGTGTATGTAGGACAAAACATGTTTGTGCCCTGACGGTCCACACACAGATTCACATTGGCCCCAACCTATTGATGGGGCTTGCGTGGTGAATAGCTGTGAGATTAATCAGCACAGAGGCACTGATGTTCCCGGTTGCAGTGGGACATTTAGAGGCCACCCTGTGTACAAATGTTGTGATGAAACCTGCCGGTTTAAATTTACTGATTCATCAACTTTGTGAGCACATCAAGGTTACCCTGTTGTCAGTCTCATAAAACATCTCCAGTGCCATAGCTGGACTATC
The DNA here is from genome assembly GCF_031143425.1 of Pleurodeles waltl. Classification (NCBI taxonomy): domain Eukaryota; kingdom Metazoa; phylum Chordata; class Amphibia; order Caudata; family Salamandridae; genus Pleurodeles; species Pleurodeles waltl. Next base: position 1,416,547,865 of record NC_090445.1, on the reverse strand, counting down.
CCCATGTGTTTTTTCAATTCCTCTTTGGCTTTCATTCAATTCTGCTTTGAAGGATACTCTGTTAATGCAGGGAATGGCTCCACAGACTCATGGCTAGACCCGCACGTAACTGTGACAACATGGACCCCAATAATGACACAGGGTACACATGGCCACACACTTGAACTGGACACCGTTGTGCAATTAACCACTGGAAATTTGTGAACACATGCTGCTTGGTCTGCTGGTCCTCCACTGCCACAAGAGAAACATAGGTCATTTATATGACTCAAACTGTGGAGTGACATTACATTTTTGTTTTTGTTTTGGGACTCTGTGTCACAAACACTGTACATACATAGCATTTTCAAATGCCTTACTCATGGGTAGTATACAAACAAGTGACCAGGAAGTGGTATCCAACATTCCAGTACATGTGATGGCTTAGTCTGGTAAAATTGCCATTATAACCCGTCCTCTATATATCCTGTGCATAGTTTGTCATGAGAGATGCTTTTGTCCCAAAACTCAGGGAAGTTCACACAGCATTTGTTGCTACGTGTATGGCAAACACATTTCCTGACTCATTGCCACAATGAATAGCATCTGATGGTTATCCACATTTACAACACATGCATACAAGCACATTTATGAAAACACATCTTGTGATGTTCTCACAGAGGGCCAACTAAAATTGAAATAGCCAATTCACAGACATTGACACACAGGCTAAGAGTTAATGTATTACGTTGTGTAGCCTTGCTATCCTCTATTGATGCACAACCTGCTCAAACTGGGTAATACCAATTTGTATTCCAAACGTTTGGGTATCTATTGCGTCAGTGAAGAGTGCTAATCCGGTACAACAACTAGAGGATCATGGTCCACAGTAGTGTGATCTACCACATGTGTCAAAACACTGGAATGCAAAATGTAGGTGCAAATAGCCCATCTCTGTATAGTCACAGCTGTCATGTACTATAAAAATGTTAGCAATTACCCAAACCCAATAAGATACATACATTTTGACGCATATGTGTCAAAAAACACGCATATGCGTCAAACTTTGCTGCATGTGCGTGGAAAAATGACGCTCACAGCCACGATACATCCATTGGCCCCGAGCAGTAATTCCTACACTGTACCCCATGAAATTGGTTGCCAATGCAAAATATTTGGAACTATGGATGCGGGGTAATTTTTAAGCATGTGCGTAAAAAACAAATGATGCACAGACTGTAAGCGTCATAATATTTTGACGCATCATAATAAAAACGCACCGCATTTGAGGCAGGAAGTGATGTAATAGGATATCCTGTTTACAGAATTGGTACAGTGGGTGTACTTTCACTTTCACTTTGCAGTCTGTGATTTTTCTAGACTATGTGGCTGTGCTCTGAGTTTTGTCTGTTCCAATTGTGATTTTGCCTCCTGTGTGCTATCCAATTTGTCATCTGTGTTGTTTGTAAGTGTCTCAGTTGTTCTTTGTAAGTGTTTAATTGTCATTTTTTGTGTTAAATTTTGTCTTTGTACTGTTGGGAGTCTGTTGTGGGTATTGTTAGTTTTGGGATAGTTGGGCTGTTTTAGGGTTACTTTTTTCATTTTCCTCACTCGTTTCCCTTTATTATCCTCTGTACGCTTTAATTTTCATATTATATCTGTCATGTTGGGTAGGACACGTCTGGGGAGAATGGGAGATGAGGAGCTGGGGGTATTCCTTTGGCTGGTGTGCCACTTCCTCCCCTTGATGATCGAAGCAGGTGGCAGGGTGATACAGGGGTATCACAAAGAGGCGAGGAGGCTATGGTGGTCAAAGGTCCTGTACCATCTGCGTCGTGTATACAACACACCACACAGCGACCACCAACTAAAGCACCGCTGGGCTGACCTTGTTGCCAGAGAGCAAGATCTACTGGACCACCTGGGTATTGTGATTGGTGGCCCTGTTGGTGAGTACAAATCAGAGTAATGTGCACATATAAATGCTCTGTAGTGACAGTAGCAGATTTGTTGATATGCTGCAGGCAATGTTTTTGGACATGTGGAATGCAAGTTAAACATACAGTGGCCCTGAGTTATACAATAATTGCTACACATTACCGTCATTTGTTGACACAACAGCTCACTAAGTTAGAAAAACACAACTGGAGCTTGTAAATTAGTGCTGCTTTCACGTCAATAGATGATGCTAATGCGGCTCTAACATATGTTTTATCCATGGTCTGTGAGTGTACCAGGAAAGAGATGTTTTTCACCAGCTAATTCAAACAATTATGTGTTCCCCAATTATTTAGAATACATGTTTGAACTGTATTCTGGCCCATATGTACCAATTTCTTTCTGCCCTCTGGTAATATCTTAGGCTGATAGTTTGACTTGGTTGTGCCGCAATAAAATTAGGAATGGATGCCAAAGTAATGCACACGGGTTCATTTCTAAATATTTGGTGCTACTTTCCTTAGCTGTAGCATATAACATTAAGCAAATGATACAATATGAGGGATAAGAAAAATCCCTGGCCCTCTGTTCATTGTACCTGTGTGTTTTAAATTGGTATTGGGAACAATAGCTGGAACAGAGCTAATGCATTTACCATCTGTGTTACTCTATTGCCATGCACTTCTCATAAGTTATGGGGTCATCATGGGATACCTGACGTTGAGGAATGCATGGTCACAATATATTACGTGCATGATGTAGTGCAAGGGACCCCTGACCAATTCCATCATACATATGAAGTTCCATAATACTTTGCTAGTTTTGTTTGGTACACCCCTGCTGCTCTAGTGCAGCATATGTACAATGAGTAACTTCCCAGTTTGGAGGCTATCACAGACATGGGTGTATGCTAAGATCAGAAGACCAGCATTCCTGTGACTGCTGCATTCCGAAAGTACATACAAAATGCAATCTACATCATCATGATTGACACAGTGGTACATTTCCAAAACCATGTTTTAATAATGTGACAGTCTCAGTTTGCTGTATACCCGCTGATCTCCCAACTTGGCAAATGTAAGATGATGAATGGGGCTAACTGTGATTTCCAAAACCCATTATGGGTACAGAGTGCAATGAGTGACACATTTCAGGTGCAGCTACACCTGTGCCCATGCATTCTGTCATGGATGACCACAATGTACACTCTCAGCATATATCTCTTTGTTGTTTTGATTTAGATAAATGGCTAATCCAGGTTTAGCGTAAAATTGTCATCAAGTAACACACAAGATCCCTGCCATCATGGTGTCATAGGGGGCATATACGGCTCTGGGTACACTGGCAATGTGGTATATGTAACCTATAGACAACACAGGCCCACATATGATGGACCATAGAAAGCATAATAATTCATCAGCTAAACTCATCCCACATGAGCATCACAGAGTAACTGATTGTCCCTTGATGCACAAGCCACAATACCTGAGTGACTGGTATTGCAGTGCACCAGGAATGTGGCTTTGCATGTCTCTCATAGCAACAAATGATGAAATGGAGTGCCCGCCATAAATAAATCTGCACCCAAATGAGTAAACATGTTTGTCACCACATGATTGTTAGGGCCACTGCATGTGTGCATATGTGTGTGCATCACTCACTGGAGTGACAGGGTCAATACATGTATGCAGTGGTATGTCTGTTGGGGTGACTACATGCCTAAGGTGCTGGTCTATCAAATATAATGTCACACACAGTGAGTTTTTGTTCCAAGTGTTGGACAGTGCGAAGACATTGAGCACATTTCACCCTTCCATGTTTTACAGGTGGACCTGCCCCCTACACAATTGGAGAAGTGGCTCGATTTGCAGACCCAGACATATCCAGTAAGTTTGGATATTTCAGTTCTGTGTTGTGTTTGCAGCTGTTGCGTGATTGACTCCTGTGTTTTGGACACATAGCAAGGTATGATGTGCTGGCACATGATCTGATATGTAACTTGACCGGAGTTTCACCTTTTTTCCATATTTGAGTTGGACAATCAGTAGCCTATAGCCATATTTTGGGATTGTAGTGCAGCCCTGTCAGCATAGTCATGTGAAAAGGGTGATATAAACGAAAGGTACACTGTTCCAAACTATACTAACATTCTAGGAGACCTGATGTCTCAGGAGCAAAAACCCTCAAGCATCACATTGGATGACTGGCATCATCATCGGGAATGCTCCACATTCCTGATGATGATGCCAGTCATCCAATGTGATGCTTGAGTGTTTTTGCTCCTGAGACATCAGGTCTCCTAGAATGTTAGTATAGTTTGGAACAGTGTACCTTTCGTTTATATCACTTACAGTGGGAGACTGGACACTGGACCAGTTAAACCTCCCGGTCCCTCCCCCCTCTTTGATTTGTACATGTGAAGAGGGTGACATTTGTTGATAAATGTTTTGTAGTGAAAAATTTGCAGATTCATGATTTAGTCAGCAGTCAGACCCTGAATCTCACAGAATAGGGATGCTAAAGTCTTACCCACAGACTTGAGCCTCCCTGTTCACTAATGAACATGTTCGACTCTATGTTTGACTTCCTAGCAGCATTTAGCCCCGCATGTTGTGCTACGTACATGTGGGACGTGAGTACAATGTCATAGGTGTGCATGCAGCTCATGCCCAGATGTGTGGTTGCATCTATCTTCTTGTTGTAGGAGAGGTATTGATGGTATCAAATTATGTTGACAATTGCCTGCAATTACACACATAACTGTGGATGGGATTGTCCAAGGCTTGTGTCTATCCTAGTTGGACAGCCTCCTTACCTGTGGTGGACTGACTAAACCCATGTACAGCTGTCCAAAGATTCCTGGGTGTCCTTGATGTTTGAAAGTATGTGTTGCTTGCCCATCCCCCCTAAGGCACAGGCTTAGGGTTATAAAATGTGTACCTAGGTGTGATGATCCAAGTGTAGTACACAGACTTGTAAATCTGTAAATCACTTGTCCAAACCTAGGATGCCCACTCTTCATTTGCAACTGCATACCATCCTGGCAATTCCATTTACAAATCACAGATCTTCTGGCCCTTGATTGTCATCCAGAAGATAGTCATGAGTTGCCCTGGCACATGTGGAGAACTTGCAGCATTTGTTATGTGACTAATGGCTGACCAATGATGCTTAGATCATTTAAGTTGGTACAGATCTTTTAGAGCATTGCTCTGCTGTTAGTTAGGACATGTGTGGGCTGCGTTGGCATGTACTTCCTCAGGGAGAATCTGTGATCTGTATGGTGATATGGCCTGTTTCAGCTACATTAGATGTATTGTCTGATTATCATCAGTCGCTGTATCACACAATGATGTACCTAATGTTTGGCTTTATCTTTTTTAACAGCAGCCAACATGGATGCCAGGTAGATCCATGAATTTCAGCGGCGGGCGATGCGCTACCGCCACATTCTGGATGTGGAGTCTGGGTTCTGCCACATGGCACGGCGTTATCGCCATGAAAGAGCCTCAGGGGTGTGGAGGGCATTTGTGCAAGGGGGACCTTCGGTGTCAACAACAGCCGCCACCACCAGCACCACCACTACGACCCAGGTGGCACCAAGGATGTCAGCAACCACTGCAGGACCTTCAACTTCCTCAGCTCCAGGACCACTGACAGCAGCACCTGCAACTCCCCCTCCAAGCATGGCACCACCAAGTGGACAACCAATAACAACTGGCACTCAGACCACCCCTGCTGCAGTCATTGATACTGCTGATTGTAGTGCTCTGCAACGTGACATGCGACGGATGTTGCGCAGACTGGAAGGCTGCAGTAGGAGGTGTTGCAAGTAAATAAGAGGGTGCGTGCCCTAAAGAAGACCCTGTGGAGGGTGAACTTGTGACTATAATACCCTCACCCATGATTCCCTCCCCCCTCTTTTCTGGTTCTTTTAATTAGTGGGTTTAGGGGGCTAAGTGTTAGGTTAGGATAGGCTGTTAGTTTAGTTAGTAGTAGTGGGTTGGGGGGTAGAGGGTATGACCTTTCTACATTTTTTATGTGTGTTGGATGATGTTGGGGTGTTATATATATATCTATTTGTTTGGTAAAAGATAGCATGTGTTTAGGTTAGTATATGTTGTCCTCCATGTGTACCGTCATATAAGGGGGGTGGGGAGTTGATGTTTAGAGTGTTTAGTTAAATGTGATAAGTAAGTTTAGGTTAGGGTAGTTAGGGCCAGTTGTGGGTAATGTGTAGTTAGGATAGGTTAGGTTAGTTAAGGTGTTTCCCCTAGTTTTAGTATCCCTTTTTACAGTTAAATAAATATTTAGGTACTCCTTTACAGTATGTGTCATATGCTTGGGGATCAGGGCCTTGGCATGGGTGAACAGTGTCAATTTGGTATTTGCATTTGTGTTCCATCCTGCATCCAAATCCCAATTGAGCTGTCACATTGGCAGCTACACCAAAGCTACTTCTCTATGCATCTGCCATACATTGTACCCACCACTCACGGTTACTATGGATCCCAATGTTTTGTTAGGTTTGGATGTATGTTTTCAATCTGACATACTTTGAGACCAGATTTGGTATTGAGGACACTGTGTTACGTCTGTCTGCAGCCTGGTGTTCATATGAACCCTGATAAGGTGAGTGGTGGAATAATCTCATGTAGTATTGTATACATGACTAACACCTATAATTTGTTACATTGTACAGCCAGGTTACTTATTTGTCTGTATACTCATACACATCCATTTCTGCTGTATGGTGTGTGTGATGAAAAATTTGAGACAAATGTTACATACGTAAAGATTGGCTGGAAGAAAAATTATTAGACAATATTTTTCTGCTTAGACATCCCTTGAAGAACACGTATTCTGTCTGGCACAGCATTATACTCTGTATTTTCTATTTACCTCAGAATTAACCCTCAGGAAGGGCAGATGATGGTACAATCCAGACCCCAGTGCATAGTTATCAGCCTTCTTTCAAGGCAGTAGTATTGACATTCTATGGGCACTGACATGAGTCAGACATCACTAATCTCCCTCACGTTTGATGTGTCACATTACACAGAGACAAAGTGGTTGTGTAAGTGCTATTTATTTTTAAGTGCTGTAGTGCTATATTTACATTGTCCATGATTGTGAGTCCATTAGTGTGACACCTTCCATTGTGATCCTACACAAGTGCAAAAGGACATGTCATTGGACATGATCGGTTGAAGTGTCATACAGTGCAGAGGGACAAGAATTGCCAATGAGGTAGTGAGAGACAATCACAGGGCATTGTTACAGGTAAACAGTGGGCTGGAGAACAGTGCTTGAGAGCAGCTGTTGCAAGACGGGCATGTTACAAAGCACAGGACCATGGTTATAAGTGGCCAGGTGGCAGGGACTAGTGGTACCGGGTACTCTTACGTGTGAAGGTGATCTGTTCCACGTCTTCATCTTCTGATGTGTGTGTTGTCTCCTCTGCCCTTGATGGTAGTGGGTGTGAAGGGGCAACACACACCTCAGTGTTTGAAGACGTGGATTTAGAAATCCCGGTAGCTCCCAACTGTGGAGCTATTAAGGGCAGTACTACAGCAAGGAGGAGCTGCTGGTTCTTAAGGATAGCAGCCACATCACTGTGGTAGGCAGCCAGGTCACCCCTGAGGGGGTCCATATTGCATTCGTGCACGCGTTCAAAGGTTTGTTGTTGAAGGTGTTGTGTCAACTCTCATACTGCTGTGCTAATTTCCTTCACACTTTTTTCAAGTTCTTGCAAGATTGATGTTCACCCTTGCATGGCTGCTGCCTTTTCTGCAGTTGACATCATACGCAAATGCACCCCCTCTAGGCTGGCTGCCATATTTTCCATCCCCACCCGCACCTCCTTGGCCAGCTCCTGCTGTACTCCAACTACAGTTCTCTCAAAGCTGGTGCCAGTGTTGTCAGAGTCCTCAGCTGGGTTGGAGCTGGTAGGTCGTACAATTGGGGTGGTGGGTGTGTCCTCTGTGATGGCTGCTGTATCTGTGCTCCTCCTTGCGACTGAAGGTGGGATCCGGAGGGTTCCAAGGACATCTTGGAGGGTCAGCTGGCTGATGTTTGTCAGCTCGTCATCCATCTCATCAGGGAAGTCCAGAACAGGCATATCCCCAGGAGAGCCATCGTCCTCTGCAATGAGATATTGTACAATTAGTATGACTGTGTTGTGGCATTTGTAATGTGACGTGCCTGCCTTCCTATTAGTTGCACATTGTGATATTGGTTCCTGTTCATTGTTCCTGTCTTTAATATTAGCATTCTCCCAGGCCTATGCCCCACCTGCATGTCACATGTATTGTGGGCAGTTTGGGGACTTGTCAGTGTTACATCCTCTAGGTGTAGGTTCTGCCCAAATTGTATATTGGCACCTTCTTTTCTTACTCAAACCTCCGTCTACTTCCATTCTCATGGTGAGGCCTTGCACTGGCTGTGGGTGTTCTGATGGCACTTGCACTACACTTAACAATCTGGAACTGCCCCAGTCTCTGATATTTCACATCCAGCTATATGTTGCTGAGACCTAGCATATACTATGTATAGCATTGGAATGGCACACTACATATGTCAGCATTGGTAGTGTGTAATGTTGATGTTGGGGAATGTGTGCTACATAGGATTGTACTGATGGTCCTAGCAGTGTTCTATTGCCTCTTCTGACTGTGCGGGTGTATTTCACTAACCGGTGACATATGTCCTCCCCCTCAATGCTGTTGTCTGAGCAGCATAACAGTTGGGATAATGCATGGTGTCATTGCAGCTATTGTGACCCAGGCACTGGGTGGACCCTGCAATATGCAGCATGGGTATGACATTAGTGCTATGTACCTCATAATGTTTATGACAATGGATGATGCTTATAGCAACTATGGACATTCACATTTGACAGGATTAGCACATTTGTATTGATTGCAGGGGATTGATAAATTTGTCATCCTGAACCTTCTAATTTGGGTGTGTTTGATCCATGGGCACGTAACTGTCATTAGCTTCTTGACCTGCACACACAGCAGAGGTGGTAGTGGCAACTGTTGTCAATGTTACATTCCACTTGCCGATATGGCCTGAGACTGTTAATTGAGCCCTAGTTCATGTAGGGAGAATACCAGCTGTCGTGTGACAGTAGGCCAGTTTTACGTTGTACCCTACCCTCCTGGATTGGCTTTACCTTTCCAACCATCATTGGCATGGCAGCATTACCCGATACAAAGGTTGTTGGTGTAGTGTAGTACTGTGCCCCAGGTTTCCTCTGAACATGCCATGCCCCCGTTCCGTGCCCCTTTACCCATTCCACTCCCTGGATATCATGACTTACATGCATTGTGTGGTAGGTATGTCCACCCCCCCGCTTACAGTTAACATTTGTGCATTTTAGTTCCACATGCCACTTACCCTGCATCTTTGTTGTCACCTGGTAGTCTGTGCTGTCTTGTCCTTGAATCCCTGTGATGATCTCCTCAGGGATGACGGCTGCTACCATCTACTCCATGTAGTCCAGGGCCTCCTGGCGGTGCAGGACTCCCACCTCCAGTCTGCAGTGCTGCCTTCCTGTTCCTGGCCATCTTTTACTTGGTCCTGCGCTTGCAGTCCTGCCAGCGATTCTTGCACTCGATGACTGTTCTCCGTCCTTCTGCCACACTGTTTATCTTGTCAACAATTTGTTGCCATATTGCCTCTCTCCTACTAATTGGCAATTTAGAGGTGACAAAAAATTGGTGCTGGTGTTCCGTCACCTCTTTCACCAGTATTTCCTGCTCCTCTGCACTGAACCAACACTTTCTTTTCTTCTTCTCCCTCTCCTGGGTCTTGTCTGGGTCCTCCTGGCTGGTTCCTGGCCTGTTGTCATCCTCCTGGGGTCTGTCCAAGCTTCTGGGATCCACTTTGGCTCTCCTTTGCACATTTTGCTGTGTTTGCACCTTTTTTTGACTCAATTGCGTCAAAAAAAGGTGCATATCTGGTTTGCGATGTCGTAAACCAGATCAAAGTGATTTTCGCCGCATTAACGTTGTTTTTCTTTACGACTTGACACATTGGTTTGAGTAAAAAAAAATGACTCACACCAGTGGTTTGCGCGGCCGTACATCAAAGTATAAATATGATGCCCGAGCGGCGCAAAGAAATGGTGTTAGCCGGCGTTGAACTTTTTGACGTAAATCTGCATCAGCACAGTTTCGCGTCAAAAAGTATAAATATGGGCCCTTGTATCCCATTTCAGCCTAAAGAGGCGTGTTTGGCCAGTGCGGGTTTGCTGTTCCGCTCAGGATCGGGGGCAAAGAGGAGGATAAAATCAACATATTTATCGTGGATGAGAGTGGGCTTAACCAACTTATAAAGCAGAGGGGAAGTGATGTATTTAAGAAGTAATATTAGGTATCAATTATGGCAAAAGTATATTCTATTTTTAGGACATCTCTTGTGAGCAATACATGAAATTGCTCATAACAATAACATGGGGGTTTGCAATAAAATCTTTTCTCTCTGCCGCGGCACGAAAGCGATGCTTAAAACAGAATGCCTCTACCTCCCTCTTTGTGAACTAATATTACCTTCTGCAAAAGACAAAGTAACTTTAGGCTACGCCAGCTGACGCAGATAGGAGGAGGGGCCACATATTTGTTAACAATGCCTACTTGAATGTATGTGACAGCAACAGTCTGTAACTGCACAACTGTTCTCTTCTGGGTGTTTGAACGTGCCAATCACTGTTTCACGTATTTAATCAGGCGTGAGTTTGGTACACAGTGCACGTCTGTCATACTGCAAATATCCAGAGATCTCATTTAGATTGTGTTCATGTGTCAGGGTGAATTATACAGATTCTGGCTGTTAACCGTATTTATTGGTGGTGCATGGCATCCAAGAGAGTGAGAAACGATTCAATTACTTACATCTGTACCTTTGCACTGTTTTCCTGTCAAGTTACATGAGAATTTTGCATGAAATAAGATCTTTGTGGCTCATACATTTAAAATTATGCTTGCCAATGCTTACAAGCAGCACTTTCTTTGAAAGACAGATTACATATTCTTGATAGGTGATGGTTTGTGAGTTACTTATCAGTGTTCCACCGCCACGTAGGGCATCAGAAATGTCTCCTAATGATCTAGTGCCAAATGTGGTGAGGACAGCAGCAACTCAAGCTTCCCCATACTTCTCTGCCATCATTCCTAGCCTTGGTCTGGAGGGAGCACCTCTGGTTGGTGGGCCAGTGATTCACATTCCAGGGCCATTGCTTCATTCTTTTCTGAGAGGAGGCTAGCAGCAAGGGTGCCAGTGCATTCCGACTGCGATGATGGTTTTAGTGAAGTGTACATCCACCTTTTGGGAATTGGGCTAACCACCAACTCATTTCACACATGCGGTTAAAGAGCGGCCAGATGGCAGTGATTCTCAGGGACAAAACCTCTAAGTCATCCATTCTCTCTGAGCATCATGCCATATTCTCATGCTGTACACGGTCCTATATAAATTACCAACATCTGCCTTGCTCGTTTGACCAATATCAATATTTTTCTCTTGACCTCCAGCTCATTGGGACACCTCCTGCCAATAACAATATCCCAATCATCCTCTTTACTCAGCTTCAGACAAATCAAGATCCCACTATTGATTTCCTGGTCTACCACAGTGTGGTACTGTATTAAAAGTAATCCACTCAAGGGATTGAATACTCATTGTAGCTCCATACTGGCCATTTGTTTTTTGCAGTTTCCACTCTAGTCCTTGAATTTCGTTTCCCGGTGATCTAATTGCTCATAACAGCAATGACAATGTGCAGGAGCTGATGGGTGGTGGCTAGAGGAGTACAAAGAGCACATCACCTGGGGGTCCTAACCTTTACAGAAAGCTCTCCCCATTTCTACCAGTTGCTATTAGTGAGGTATGGGTGAGGCTGGCTGTGACTGGAGACCAGTGATCCCACACTTTGTCTTACTTCCGGTGTATTTGTTGTGCTGTATATTTTCTGTTATGTAGCATACTTACCTGACTGAGTGAAGGACAGCTACTGCTTTTAGTGCTCGCCTCTGCTCCCCAGTTGGTATCGGATCTCAGTAGGGTAGAGGAGGCAATGATGTGGCCTCACGGCCAGAGCTGCTAACTCTGGAGCTGGGGAATAAGTTTCGAGTTCTGGCTTCAGCTCAACAACCTGTGATTCTGACCAAGTCATTCAATTTCCCCGTGTCTAAAAATGAAAACAGGAATCTGACCTTGTGGAGTCCGGTACTCAAGTAAAGTGCTCTATTGCGCTTGGTCTGAGTATATATAACTTACATAAAGCTTTACCCAGCGTCTGCCTCTTCCTTGTACCCAGCTTCGGCCTTGCACTGTATGGCTGCTATCACTAGGGCATGTAGCTCCCTCCGTACACCAGGGGCTTCGGGCACCTGCACCAGACCGAGAAATACAGAGCCTATGAGGTGAATGAGTAGGGGTCGTTAGCTGGCTGAGTGTGATTGCGAGTTTGTGCAAATTATTGTGAGTGAGCACATGTGAATGAGCAGCTCCTTTGTGTGTGTTTCTCCCTGCTTGTGAGATTGGCAAGGGAGATAACCACTAATACCGACCGCCTTAAAAAAGTTTTTGAGCCGCCATTTCTATTGCAAATGATCAGCTCTTTCCCCACGCATGGATTATGATCCAAAAAGAATTCTACTAAGACACCTCAGGCATGGTTTAGAGTTTGGCGATAACAGCAAATCCTTCAGATTCTGGAGGAGGGGCTGAACCATGATGAATCCATTAGTCAAATTTCCGCCACTGTGAGTAAATTATAGTGCAGAAAATGGCATTGGTGGATTCTCCTCCATCGTATCTCCTCCTCCATAAAGCAAATGATTTTCCATTACAACATCCTCTATTTAAGATGTCTCAATGTAGAGATGGAAATCCTCACACAGTGCACACAGCTGTGCCACCTCGAACCAGTCTTTCCCTATTTGTCCATTTATTTTTATCCCTGTGGACGTTTGGCCTGAAGCCCCCTGCAGGTCTTAAATATTTTTTGTGTGCTTCCCAGCGAAGCAGAGGTCTCTACTTGACTCACACTGCGATTAAAGATTAGTGAAGTGTGACTAATGTGGCCTCACCAAGCGCCAAGGACTGATGGTGACAGCTAATTGCAAATATCGGATCACAGGCATTTTTATCTAGAACATAGCCTATCAATCCCTCAAGGAAAGTTGTATCAGTCATCTACATCTTGAGTTCCTCACCTGCCTTGACGTGTATGATATATGTTTGTATTTATGTATGATATTCATGGAGATTGTGTGCTGTATGTTGTCCACTACAAGAACAGAAAGCACATTGAATGTCACACAGAATGGCAGTTTCCCTGCATCACTGAAACTGCATTAACCAAGAGGAGGTAAGGGCTTTCCTTTCCTCGGATGAGTTCCTTGATTCTGCTTGACTTTTCTGTGGCCTATGACACCTCTGACAAAACAATACTCTTGGAATGGCACCAAAAGGTTAATCTGGCACCTCTGGATCCATGTTGAAAAGGGTTCAGTAATTCCTCACCGACTACAGCCAGAAAAGACAGGATTAGAGCAGCTTAATCAACCACTTATTGGTGGTTTTTCTCAAGGTGCAGCCATCTTGTTGCATCTTCTTGGTAACTATGTAGGGGCCCTGGCATATCTTTTGTAATATACCAGGCTATCTTCCAAATGTGTGATGATGAAACACAAATCCACTTCCACTAGGAAAATTGTCCAGTGAGTCTGATGAATACACTGAGTGCGTGGACCCCAAATTCCTATAAATGAAGGCGAACGTCATGTGCATGAATGGTGTCAAGAGTGACACACCCTAGAGATAGGGACTCCAACCTTAGTCCACTAACGTTTGCCTGGCTTTCAAATGTTTGAGCTCTTCCAATTACCCACCAAATCTAAAGAATTTTAGAATTTGTTTCTACTTGAATTTTACCTGTGCCTCCCTTCCCCGCACAGATAATGCAGTGGCAAAGAGCGTGAACTTGCAACTTTCACTTCTCTAAATACTTCTACCACTCTTGTACAATGTCCACAGAAACAGGTTAATGTGAGCTCCCGATTGTTATAGGGCCTTGATTATTGCAACATCATTTTTCTGACCTACTAGAACCGCATTTGCTAGGCTTCAAATACTTCAGAACCAGGCATCCAGTAAGTGCCTGAAGCTATGTAAGTGGATTCACGTCAAATATGCACTGAAATCCCTTCACTGGTGCCTAATAAATTCTATGATCAAACTCAAAGTCTTGTGTACCGTCCACAATGCATACTGTGACAAAGGTCCTGATTACTTGCAGACATTGACACCTCATTACATCCCAATCAAAGATCTCCTCTCCAAGTCTGTTCATTTACTCAACTAATGGTCCTCCAAGAAGATGAAACACAATGAATCCAGAGGTGCACAAAACCCTCAACCCCATACAAAGAACTCATGCTAAACACTTAGGGGTAGACTGAAGAGCCTCTAGCACCTCCTTGCTCCACATTAGCATCATATTTTTTTACGCCACTGTCACCCAATGGGGCCAAAATCACTGCACCAAATTTACAAAGTGCCGCAATGCATGCATTGCACCACTTTGTAACCCTTTGCGCTACATTATGCCTGCACCAGTCATAATGTAGGCAAAGGGGGCATTCCCCCAGTAGGGGGGGGGGGGCGAAAAAATGGCACAAGAAATCTAAGAGATTACAATGGGCCTCAATGGGCTTTGCAGGATTAGTGTAAAACGTTTTGACACTAATCCTGCAAAGATCTGAACTGCTGTCAAAAATTGTGACGCTAATTCCACTGACTACCGCCATGGTGTGCCGTATTTTAGATACGGCGCACACATGGTAGAGTTAGGGGGCGCTAAGGGGCACAAGAAACGTGACACTGCACTGAGTGCAGTGCCACTTTTCTTAAATCAGGCCCTTAAAGTACAGGAGACTCCTGAAAAGGAAACCCTTGGGAATCACATATAATTGACATCAACATGGAAAGGGTGGTATTAAAGGGTATTTGAAAAGGTAGCCTACCCCGCTTTTTTAATGGATGGTAATTTCTCTCCTTATCAATCATGATGCTCCCTCCCTGCCAACGCTTGGAGTCACTGAAATGACATCCAACACGTTGTGCTATGCAAAGTTCAATAAATACATTATCACATCATCTTTTCACAACACCACCAAAAGACTTTTAATTTAAGCTTGTACACATCACTGAAGAGACAACACCCTTCCATTCTTTTACCACATGCAACAATGCTATATATTCTGGATGTTTGGAAGAAAGTTGCCAGGCTGATGCATAAGGCATGGCACAATCTCAGGAAACCATGGGCTCTTTAAAGTGTAGTAAGTCCAAAACGCAAAACTAAACTACCTGACCACGAAGGTAAAGAAGACCTGATGGTCAAGTCAATCAGCCCTCGTGCTCTGGTTAATATATCGTTGCTCTGAATATTATTGATGTTAACTACCGGTTGATATTGAAGTAACAACTGAGTACCAAACTGTTTTTCTGTGCCAGTCAGATGTTGCTCTGCCTTCAGAGAGGGGATATGAAGCAATCCTACTGGACTTCGACCAGAATGATTGGGACAGTGAGCTCTGTTCTGATCTAATGCAAAGATCATACCAGGATAGTTCACTGGCGAGAGTAAACATCTCTCCAGATGTAAAACTAATGCAACAGGAAGAGTTTAGAACAGTGCAGAGGCTTTTTTTTACACGTTCTTACTGACCACTGGGTTGACTGAGCTCTGCAGGAATTATAATTACATAGGGGATAGACTAACTGTTAAGTAAAAAACTTACAGAAATTCAGGGAAGGTACAGGAATGGATAAGGGTAGAAGTGGCCAGGATTCTAAACCTGTGGCTCTTGAGCACTTCAAAGTCCATTTGCTTTGTCTAGTTGTACTATCTTAAAAGCAAGGGTTAATCGACCAACTTTTCTCTCTGGACTATAGGAGGTCTCAATAAAGTAGCTAAGCTGGATGCCTATTGAACAGCTGTAGCGTAAGAGCTGATATGTTGGACACAACATGGTACATAAGTACATTTAGCTCACCTATGGAGTCCTGGCAGATTGTCTTTACGTGAGCGCCACATAGAAGTTGATCTTTCACCCCGAATGTGCTCTATATATTACAAATTGCTGCAAATCAGCAAATAGCAAACATGTAGGGGTTACACTGCAGGGTCTCCATGTCATCTAATTAAATGCCATAAAAGCCTACAGTTCTTTAGAAGTGTTCCATGGCAAATTTGCATTACTGTCCCTTTCAGGACTCAGGAAACATCATTCCAAGTGAGTGTCACTTTCGCTTTTGGTTGACTTTATTTCAGTTCAGATTTGGTGCCTACTCTTTGACTTCTAGTTGCACCAACCTCAAATGCCACAGTTATTTTTAGAGTGTCACTGGAGGTTCTTTAAAAGAATACGCACATACTTAGCCTTAGTACCAGAGCTGACAATGTCTCAGTTCAGGCACCAAATCTCAGTCAAAGAATGGTAATTCATAGTGGCTTATACATAAAGTACTAACATCAAATTAATTTTAGCTTGGAGGACATGATGGCAGAAAAAAGACCAACCTTCAATTCACTCTTCCCATTTCCTGTGTACCACTTAGTTTGTGTCATTCATGGTATCCTTCGTAAATCTGCATTCTTCACCGACTTTACCTAAACAATGTGCTTCTTGCAGGCACATTTAATAATATTCAGTGTAGCAATTTAAAAGCATGCAATTTGCACAAAAATGGTTGATTACCTAATTGCAAACAAATTCAATAATAGTACAGTAAGAGTCTTCTTTGTGTCCTTCCCATCAGAAGCTGCTTGTGAATCCAGTGTAGAACAGGCTGATCCAGAATCACATCTCCACTTATTAGGGCTGGCTTGACCTACTGTTACCAGTTATTTAAAATATACATAGAGTGGCTTTGTCTGAGCCCAGAGGAGTCATTCTGTCTTACCTCATGCTATTGGATGTTGGATGTAGCATTTTGCCTTCTTTGGACGTCTTGCATTGCAATGAATGAGAGACTATGGCCCTCATTACAATCCTGGCGGTAAATCCCACTTTCTGCCATGCTGAAGACCACCAACATACCGTTGCGGCGGCGGAATTCTGCCACAGGTATTACGACCCACATCTCAGAATCCGCCACAATACAGACACCCACACAAGTCCGCCACAGCAAAGGTCAGTGATAAACTGGCGATACCAAAACCTGCACTGTCACGCCCACAAGAATACACCCACACTATCACGACCCACAAATCAATGCAGCGGTCTTTCAACCGCGGTAATTCATTGACGGTACACACCGCCGTGCTCAAAATACACACACATTTACAAAACACAACCACATTGGACAATTCAAAATACACACACCTGATACACATATACACACCAAATCCACACAACCACAACACTATAAAACATACACCCACATTACCCCCAAACCCTTACAACAAACAAATTTGGAAGAAGCCCAGAGAGAGAGATTAGAAAACACAACACCAGCATCCACAGACACACAACACCATCACCCATACAACATCCACGCACCTCAAACAACACACACCAACACATCCCCCCACACATCACAACAGACAGCACCTCACACATCACCCACTCCACATCATGGCACCTCAAAGACACCCCAGGTTTTCAGAGGAGGAGCTCAGGGTCATTGTGGAGGAAATCATTCGGGTAGAGCCACAGCTTTTCAGATCACAGGTGCAGTACACCTCCATTGCGAGGAAGATGGAGCTATGGCGGAGAATCGTCAACAGGGTCAACGCAGTGGGACAGCATCCAAGAACACGGGATGACATCAGGAAGAGATGGAACGACCTACGGGGGAAGGTTTGTTCCGTGGTATCAAGACACCAGATTGCTGTACAGAGGACTGGCGGTGGACCCCCACCTCCTCCCCCACAACTAACAACCTGGGAGGAGCAAGTCTTAGCAATACTGCATCCTGAGGGCCTCGCAGAAGTAGCAGGAGGACTGGACTCTGGTAAGTCATATCTTTATTATTATATTCCCCCCACCCCACCTGCATGCCATCACATACCCCCACCCTTACCCTCACTCCCTTCATTATCTCACATATGTCCCACTATCACAACCCACACATCTCAATACCAAGGCCCTGCATGCAACACCTATGCATGGACCACCATCACCAAAGCATGTCCAGTACAGATACCCACACAGACCCCAAACCAACTATCCCAAAAGGGCAAACACAATGATGCAAGCACAGGAGTAGAGGGTACCTCACCCAATGCACAAGATGGCACACACAGACACTAAAACTATGCATTTACACCCCAACAGGATCCATACCCAACGTCACCGGACAGGAGGTGCCAGACATATCCCAGTCCCCCCGCAGAAGAGGCCCACAGTGATGACAGCAGCTCTGCACGCCTGGATCAAGATGACCAGCCCGGCCCATCAGGGACCTCTGGACAGTCGGTTCCCCTGCCACTGTCACAAGCCACCACAGACCCTCCCCCCTCAGGAAACACCAGCACAGCACCCACCCAGCGGGCCCATCCCTCTGTCTCCAGGACACGTCAATCAGCAGTGTGTCCACCACTACAGGGACCCAGGCAAACCCACCAACCCAAGAAAATCAGGGACCTGGGGTCAGTGGCAGTGGGCACACGGTTCAGGGGACAGAGGCATAGGGTAACAGGGAAGCTGGGAGGACTGCTGTGCGGCATGGGGGGAGGACAGGCCCGGGGAACTGACACTCCACGAGGTACTCTCCAACATCCTGGGAGCATACCACCATTTCCAGGAGAACATGGGCACGGTAATGGCCAAGTTTCAGGAGACCCAGCGGCTGCAGGAGCAACACTACCTGGGGATCAGGGAGGACTTGAAGTCCATTAACACCACCCTGGTCACCATTGCAGGGGTCCTGGCAGACCTTGTCAACACCATGAGGGACACAGTGGACCACAAATGGGCCCCTGACACTAACCTGGACGATGAACAGCCCTCCACCTCCGCAGGCGCTAGTGGACAGGAGGCACCACTACAGGACCAACAAGACACCAGAACCCCACCCCCTGCAGAAGGAGAACCACCCGCAAACGGTCCCTTAGATCCAGGAACAAGACAGAGAACTTTGCCAAGACCCCTGCCAGGAAATAAGACCCTCCTGAATGCCACCCTTCTGTCCCACTTTGTCACCCTGTCCACCTTAAACTGCCATTGCTCCCCTTCCTATGCCCCATTGGACAATGCACCTGTGAGACCAAGAGACTGGACTCTGCCATGGACATCCTCTACCATCACCCCAGCCCATTGCACTAGAGTTGCCCCATCACATAAGGGATGCTGCTATTCCTCAAAATGTAGGCGTCATGCACTGAGCCAGGATACTTGGCATTCACATGGGAGATGTACTGGTCTGCCAAACACACCATCTGCACATTCATAGAATGGTAGCTTTTCCGGTTTCTGTACACTTGTTCATTCCTGCGACGGGGGGGGGGACAAATGCCACATGTGTACCGTCAATGGCACCAATGATGTTGGGGATATATCCTAGGGCATAAAAGTCACCTTTCACTGTGGGCAGATCCTCCACTTGAGGAAAAACGATGTAGCCGTGCATGTGTTTCAGCAGGGCAGATAACACTCTGGACAACACGTTAGAGAACATTGGCTGGGACATCCCTGATGCCATGGCTACTGTTGTTTGAAAAGACCCACTGGCCAGGAAATGGAGTACTGACAGGACCTGCACTAGAGGGGCTATTCCTGTGGGATAGCGGATAGCTGACATCAGGTCTGGCTCCAACTGGGCACACAGTTCCTGGATTGTTGCACGATCAAGTCTGTAATTGATAATTATGTGTCTGTCTTCCATTGCTGACAGGTCCACCAGGGGTCTGTACACTGGATGATGCCGCCATCTCATCACCTGCCCCAGTGGACGTGCCCTATGGAGGAGAACGGTGAGCAGAGGGTCATACAACACATAGGTTTCACAAGGCTGTTTAGCACAATAGTGAACTATTCTTTGTGTGCCTTTGTCTGTCTGTATTCATGGCTTAAAGAGGTGTGACGCAGTTAGTTGGCCTGCCATGTGGCCCCCTGAAATGGTGGCTGCCTGACCTGTAAGGTGGGACGAGGGGAAATGAGGTAACTGCGCTGGCGCTGTACACCGGCCCGGTAGGCAGTTGAAGACCGTGGCGCAATTCAGCATTGGTTATCATTGGGACCTATAGATTCCAGGAGCCAATGACGATGTACACCGGCGGTGACGGTATGCACCGCCGCGGACGTGACCGCCATTTTCTATCAGTTCCCACACTTGATACCTGACCTTCAACAGGAGAGGGCCTACACTGCAAGTGCTGCTGTGACCTGTGTCTGGAAGCGACAATGGCTACAGTGTCTGGGGAAAGGGCCCCTGCCTTCACTGCGGAGCAGTTGGAGAAACTGGTGGATGGGGTCCTTCCCCAGTACACGCAATTGTACGGTCCTCCAGACAAACAGGTGAGTCAAGTGTGTGCATGGTGGATGGGACATGATTGTATGGAGTGTCGTGGATGGAAGAGACGGGGGGGACAGGCCAGCATGTGTGGATGGTGTGTGTATATATGTCTGGGCCAGGGTGGGAGGTTTGTGGCCAATGTGTGAGAAGAACTGTACGGGAGAGTAACATCCATTATAACTTAACTTTTCCTCCAGGTCAGCGCCCACCAGAAGAAGAGGATTTGGCGTGCCATCGCCAAGGCAGTGCGGACCCTGTGGGTCTACAATAGACGGAGCACCCACTGCTGGAAAAGATGGGAGGACCTGCGCCGCTGGACCAAGAAGACGGCGGAGGCCCAGCTGGGGATGGCCTCCCAACGCGGAAGGGGTGCCCGTCGCACCATGACCCCCATGATGTACCGGATCCTGGCGGTGGCATATCCGGAGTTGGATGGGCACTTGAGTGCATCACAGCAGCCACAAGGGGGTGAGTACACTCTCATTCAGATGACTCTGCGTGCATTACGAGGTGTCTGGGTGGGCGAGGTGGGCTGTGGGTTCCCCTAGGCCAGGGCAGACATGCAAAGGTAGATCGATTGATTTGCAGCCTCATTCCCTGTCCAACCCCAAAGGCGGTATTTGCCTTCTGTACCTAGTCAGGCTCCTAAGGCTTCCAGCTGTGCATAATATGGTTCTCAACAGAGTCCCCTATGAGCATGTGCTTTTCCCCTGCCCTGTCAGTGCATGGCTTAGTGCATAGGGCTGCTCCCTTTGAGTTGTGTCCGCCAACGGTAGTGGTGTTGCATGCATTGACCATGTGTCTCTTCTGTCTTCCCCCTTTTTGTTTTGTCACCCTGTCCTTGCATGCATTAGCATCATCTGGCGGAGGAGCAGAGACACCGGAGCAGGAGGGAGCTGCATCCCACATGGCCCTGTAGGGTGAAGTATGGGAGTCCGAAGGCACCAGTGGGACGGAGGGCGAGGGGAGCACCACGACGGGGACAGGAGCATACACCAGCGACATCGACTCCTCCTCTGATGGGAGCTCCCTTGTGGTGGCGGGCACCTCTTTCCCCACTGCACCAACAGGTACAGTCGCCACCCCCTCTACCAGCACCACCCTCCCAGCAGCCCCTCATTGAGTTTCCCGTGCCTGCTCACCCAGGAGGGTGGGCATCTCCTTCACCCCAGGCACCTCAGCCCCTGCCCCAGTCAGCCCTGCTGCCCTCAGTGAGGAGGATATTGACCTCCTGAGATCCCTCTCTGTTGGGCAATCTACCATTTTGAATGCCATCCAGGGTGTTGAGAGGCATTTGCAGCAAACAAATGCATACCTGGAGGGCATTCATTCTGGCCAGGCGGCCCAACAGAGAGCATTTCAGGTTCTGGCCTCAGCACTGATGGCAGCAATTGTCCCTGTGTCCAGCCTCCCCCCTCCAACTTCCTCCACCCAGACCCAATCGCCTGTACCTCAGCCTTTCCCAAGCACACCATCAGACCAGCATGCACACTCATCAACACACAAGAGTGGACATGGCAAACATAAGCACCACACATCCCACCGGCACTCACACAAGCACCATCCCCATGCAGACACACCATCATCCACTGCCTCCACTGTGTCCCCCTCCTCCACGTCCTCGTCCGCCCTCCCTGTCTCGTCTACACTCACACCTGCATGCACTACATCTTCATCCACTACCTCCATCACCAGCACGCCCATCACCACACACCGCTCACGTGCAATCACCACCCCCACTACCATTCACACATCCCCTCCCAGTGTGTCTGTGAGCCCTCCTCCCAAACTACACAAACGCAGGCACACACCCACCCAACAGCCATCCACCTCACAACAGCCTCCGGCCCATGCACCTCCTCCCAAATTCGGCAGACGTACACCTCTTACAACCACTACCTCTTCCTCCACTCCCAAACCCCTCCATCTTCCCGTCCCAGTGGGTCTAAGAAACTCTTCCTGGCTAACATTGACCTCTTCCCTACACCTCTCCCCGTCCTTCCCCTAGGGCCAGGCTGTCCAGGCCCCAGCCCAGCACCTCAGCCACCAAATCCTCCAGCACAGTGGTCTCAGCAAGTCCGGTCACATCGCGGGCGCCACCCATCAGGGCTGCCAGTGTGCCACCTAGCGAGGCCAAGGAGCAGGCCATACCGCCACCTGCCAAGGTGAAGAAGGTGCCCACATGCCGGAGGGAGAAGCCGCACCCACTAGCAAGCAAGGGCTCCTCCAAGCCACAAGGGGACAGTGGCAAGGCACCAGCAGCGACATCAAAGGTGGGGAAGGGACACAAGCCGAAGAGCAGGTCAGGACAGGGCACGGAGGCTCAGGCTGAGGGACCAGAGTCACCCCTTCTGTCAACCACAACATCAACCAGTACGGCGGTGGACACCACCACCTGCACCGCCACCTGGACCGCCACCAGCACCGCCACCAGCACCGCCACCTGCACGTCTGCTGCCTCACCAACAGTCCCCAGCATCATCCCCAGTGGGCAGCCGTCCGAGGCTGCAGGAGACGTCCTGCTGTGTCCCTCAACAGGTGCAGACACAGGCACCACCGCCAGCACCTCTGCCACAGACACCGCTGCAAACACCGCCACCAGCCCCGCGATGTGCTCAGACAGTGTCACCACAGCTGACATGCCAATCATCCTCAGTGGTCAGCCGTCCGAGGCTGCAGGAGACGTCCTGGACCCTGCCCAGCATACATGAGGCATGACTCCCAGCACTGTTTGTACCAGCAGGTGCCAGGCGAAGACGTAGCAGGGTGGAGTGTGTCTCTGCCTCCATGGAGTATCATGCTACCTGTTCCCAGGCAATCTCGTGGCACACACACCCAGGTGAGGGAATGGGACCTGCCACACTGCATGTGAAGCACTCTGGGCACAAAGCCCCCTCCAGAACCAGTGGAGATTTACATCCACTACCTCAGTCCTTGGCAGGATGAAGCACTCTGGGCACCAAGCCCCCTTCAGAACCAGTGGAGATTCACATCCACTACCTCAGTCCTTGGCAGGATGAAGCACTCTGGGCACCAAGCCCCCTCCCGAACCAGTGGAGTAAGGCATTCACTACCTCAGTCCTTGGCAGGATGAAGCACTCTGGGCACCAAGCCCCGTCCAGAACCAGTGGAGATTCACATCCACTACCTCAGTCCTTGGCCGGATGAAGCACTATGGGCACCAAGCCCCCTCCAGAACCAGTGGAGTAAGGCATCCACTACCTCAGTCCTTGGCAGGATGAAGCACTCTGAGCACCAAGCCCCCTCCCAAACCAGTGGAGATTCCCATCCACTACCTCAGTCCTGGGCAGGATGAAGCACTCTAGGCACAAAGCCCCCTCCAGAACCAGTGGAGACTGTTATCCACTTGAGAGACTGTGGCTTTGCACTCCCCAGGATACAGCAGTAGGCAAACCACCCATTGGAGAGACTTGAGAGACTGTGGCTGTGCACTCCCCAGGATAAAGCAGTAGGCAAACTACCCACTGGAAAGACTCGAGAGACTGTGGCTTTGCTCTCCCCAGGACCAATCATTGGGCATGGAGCCCCCTCGTGGAGCAGTGGCGTCATCCGTTCCTCCGGCTGAGTTGCCCCACCCCCTACCCCTCCCCCTGAGGTGCCTGTTTATTTTCCATCTGATGCCCCAGCAGTGTTCTCTCCGTTTCGAGTCAGGTACCTTGTGTGGGCTTTGCCCATGCATTTTGGGACACTGATCCACAGACAATGATTACATTAATATCCGGACTTTTGTAGTTGGTGTTCATATTTGTATATACAGATTTTTTTATTTGGCCTATCTGATTTTTATTGATTACACTCGTTACAATCATTTCCTTTTGTCCTTGCATTCTCACAGGGCGTGACAAGGTGTATATGTAATGTTGGTGCATGTATATTTGTGTATGGTGTGGGGGTTTTGCGTGTTGAGTGTGTGTGTCACTCTCTTCCCCCCCCTGTGTGCTAGGTGCAGTACTCACCGTGGTCGTCGCCGGCGTCTTTGCTGCTTCTGATACAGGAGGAGGTAGACTAGCATGGGCAGGACCTGTAGTTCGGCTCCATGGCATCCTGGTTGTTCGTAAAGTGTTGAAAGGTGAGTGGTTTCCGTTCCAAGTCCTGTTTCCGCCGTGCTTTTGATTGCGTTGGTACCACCCCGGAAAAGGTGGCGGATAGACATGTTGTAATACAGTGGGCGGAACCTTGTGTTCCGCCTGTCTGTTGGCGCTTACCGCTGCGGTGTTTGTTTCTACCGCCGTGGCGGTTGGAGTGTTAAAGTGGCTGTCTATGTTGGCGGTTTCCGCCATGGTCGTGATTCCATTTTTTTCTCCGATGGCCTGTTGGCGGTATTACCGCTGCTTTAACACCGACCGCCAGGGTTTTAATGAGGGCCTATATTACATCTCAAAAGTACTCTGAATCATCTCACATTAAACTATTTATCTAATAGATGTATTATATACAGAAATCATTCATTTTTTGGTTTCATTTTTTCAATCTACTCACATTAGCTAAGACCTTCTGATTTTGATAACATTATATAGATATACTCACTTATCAGGGCTTGCATTCAGCGTTCTTCATCCATTGGTCTATTATTGTGTCTTTCACATTTTTATGTCACCTATTACAACATACAGCATGGGGCAGTGGGTTAGCCTACTTCAGCTATTGGTTCACTTCACTCTGAATGATGGTATTCTGCCATTTCACAAGGAAAACATCCACACCCTAAGTAGTTCCCTTCAGTTCCAGAGATTAGTAAAAGACTACTAATGAAGTGCATGCTTTTTGAGACCAAAAACGTATCATTGTAGCCGATGTGTTTTTACGATTGACAAAGTTCCAGCATCTTCCATAAAATACAATTTTGCAAAAAAATGACAAAGCCAAAAACGAGGCAGCCAATGGTCAAGCTATTGACCTTGTAAATGCATAAGTACTGCTTTAGTTATGGCTCAAGCTGTTACTGCCGTATGGTTATTACTGTACCCTTTGCTACAACAATCACAAACCATATTTTTCAACATTTCTCCAAAATGATCTCAGGTGTAATTTTCAAGCAGTTATGGTTGTTTGCACTGTGACAGAGTGCATCATTATTATTGCATGATTAAGCTTGCGCCAATTTTGATGATAGTTTGTTGTCAATAGACACTACAATAAACAATTCCAAATCTACAATATGTTATCAGGGATTGGTCAGCTGGTGGGTATTCCTTGCCTAGTTCGGTTGCTCCTGTGGAATGCCGAAAAAATATTCTCCTAGTTCAACAACAGCCATGATGACTATTTTAAATGCCGAAGTACAGATCATGCACACAAAAATAAAAGCACCAACATAAAATGCATTCACCAACTGCATGCTACCTTCGATTAAGTATTATCTTTGTGCTGCTTTACTCTTTTACTGTGCATTTTCTGAGTTTTAAAGATTCACATTTTTTTAACATGCAACACGTTTTTGTTCTCTTGGATCCATATATACAAAACCTTTGTGTCAGGTTTGCCTTTTATTTTTAACTCAAACCTAATGCAAAGTGTTTTGGTGGACAGTAACTCAAAGTAATACAAAGTTGTGCAATGTGCAGCCTCGCGTTACTTTACTTCAAGGGTGCATTTCATGCGTGGTGCATGGGTGCACCCAGGCAACCGACCATGGATTTTGTCTAGATCAGAGAGACACCCAATCCGATAGAGAAAGACACGCAATCCCGTAAAGCAATGTGACATAAGGGGGTGGAGCCCAGAGCTGTCGGCTGCTGGCCACCGAGTGCGGAGCACAGGGTGGCGGTCCAGGAGGCAGTCAAGGTAGATCCGGGAGTATACACTGGAGTAAGCAAGAGGAATCCGGGCTGGATCAGCTGCCACGGGGATACAGTTAGAATCCACTGGGGCATACAGTGACACCACCATGTCCCATGGGAGCTCTGACCTCGTGGCTGCGCCTCACCCCTGTGCTGTGTTGTACCACATCAGCCCCCAGCCCCTGGAGGTGAGGAGCAGTGCAGCAGCACAGGGGAGGCCTGGATCCTGAAAAAAAACCTCAGAGGCCCACCAATCACCAGAGTTTGCAGTTTGCTAGCGGCTAGAAGTAGGAGTGAGAGAAAGAGTAGGGGCAAAGAAGGGCAAGCAAGGGAGTGACTGGATCGTCTCAGTATCTGCCACATACTACTCCCCCCCACCCGTGGACAGCTTCAGGTCACTTGTTGATGAAGACCCAGGCAATCGATAAACACTCTACAAAAAAAGCAAAAGGGGAACACAAAGGAGATAGAGACATTGAATGAGGGATTACATGCACAAGGCCTCTGTAGTAATGCCCAGAAAGAGGACACAGAAGGCAGTAATAAAGGCAAAGACAAAGACACAGACATGCTGGGAAAGTAGCCCCCTCAACCAAGCACCAGCAGAGGCCAGAATTAGTAGGATTAGGTGGTCCAGCAGGTCTACTTTGGCTGAGCTCCAGAAGAGGAGCAACCCAAGCAATTATAAAAAACAAGATGCGAGGATCATGGCATATTTAAAAAAAATTCAAGGTCACAAATCTTGTGGGGTGTCCCAACCCATTGGGGTCCCAGAACAACCCCCCACAGTCCACACAGTCGACACAGTCAGCTCTGAGGCACGTCAGGGAGGCTGGCCAGCCCTGGGCAAGAAAATGGACCCGCTTGCGCCCAGAATCAGAAGATCTTAGTGTACCAATCTCAATCATCAAGCTCTCTTCAACTTCATTAGACCTCCAGCAAACACCACAGATGGGGAAGGACATAAGCATTGTATCTCTGTGTCACCCAGAGCCTCCCTTCCACAGCCCAGTTCCTTGCAGGGCACTAACCATTAGGCAGGTCCATGATATGCTACAGGCACATGAAGACGAGTACAAAAGAAAAGAGGTAGTAGCCCCCAGGACGAGGTGCCACCGGAAGACCTCAAACCAAGATGGGCCATTCAAACAGCACCTCAACCCCAAATAGGCAAAAAATACGGACTGGAAACTCCACCCCAGTCAGAGCCAAACTAGTCCCTACAAAGATCCCCAGCTTTCCTGCTGTTTGAACTTTCCGACACACAGGATAACCTGCTAAGATCCATCAATGCCTCTCTGACAGCAGCTACATTCACCCTCACTTGGCAATCACAAAAGCTAGAAATGCAGATGGAAACACTTCAAGTAATGGCACTCTCTACGGCGGACATGGGCAAAAAAAATTGACCTAATCAACAAAGCAAACAAAAGAGTGAAGCCAACTTCAGATTGTCCATGCCCCGATATTTTGCATAAATTGGTCATTTTTTACGCTAATATGACGTTGGAAGACCAAAAACGCTGCACCATATTTACAAAGTGGGGCAATGCTTGCATTGCTCCACTTTGTTACCCCTTATGCCACATTATGCCTGCACAGGAATTAATTACAGCCTTCACTCCAACAAACCAGCCGACCCACATATCTGCTTCTCAGGGTTAGAATAGCTGCCAATCTGATCCAGGGAAAGAGGTCATAACAACAACTTCCACAACATCAAATCAGCCGACGTATTCACAGGTTGCTCAGGGGCACGTTAGTGGCCGCTCTGTCTCTAAGCCTACCGGGTAATCAGCTGCACCCCTCAGGCAGGTCAAGCTCCACGCTGCTCACCGGCAGGCCACCCAGTCACGTCATTCAAGGCAGGGCCACCCTTCCTGAAGCAATCCAGTGCATGACAATGGTAGGGGTATCGGGCTAATCTTGAAATGTCAACACTACTGCATCACTAGGGATACACTCGATCAGCATGGGCCTGGCAATGTCCACCCAAAATCAGGACTTAGAACAAACAAGTTCCACTATATTAAAAGCCAGCAAGGCAGACAACACAGGGAGACTAGATAACAACCGAAGCGGCCTCGCTGCTGGGGAAATTGTGGCAAGAATATAGAATCTGTACCCACATGATGTAAGGGGTACAACTCAAAGAAAATCAGAATCTCCACCACCAATTCACACATCTTGGCCACTGAGAACTCACGTCATGGAACTATCAACTGTATCTTCACTCCAAACACCTCAAATAGGGGCCCAATGGAACAAGTCCTAAGCGCCAAACCTCAGTGTTGTAGGTGGTGTAATCTCTCAGAAAATGACATTCACCCCGCAGTACACATCCAGAGGTAACATAGACATCATCAATAGAACAAATATTTTAAAACGTCTTCAACACATTCCATCACTGGCACTTATCACCAGGTAGGACAGTATCGGGGTGCAGTTTGCCATTATCACCCTGGATATAGGGAGAGAGTCAACCATTGTCGCATGTGAGATACCAACATGTTCACAAATGTGCCTAAGAAAAGAGCTGGTTTGTAGAATGGGGGATCCAAGTGTGGACAACAAATGAAGAAAGATACCCGCACATCCTACTGACCTAGCCCAAAATCAGTTCCATGAAGGGCATCCTAAAGGGAACAAAAAGGCATGAGGCCCCAAGCAGCTATGAGAAACTCAAAATTCGGTGCAGGCAGACAGCCAAAGTGGCAGGACAAGTAACCACCACCAAGAGTGGCACACCCCTTGACACACTGTATTCTGCTTACTGAGATTGGGTTGCTGCTATCCTGGCTCAAAAGAACTTGAGATATTCCTAGCACAGTGAGAATGTATGATCAGAGCATGGCAAACTGAACCAGTACCATCAATATAAATACATTTATTTGAGAGGCCGTCAGGAGAGACCTCCACTTATATCAAACACTCAACAAACTTGGTGTACTTGGACCTAAATAGCTACTTGAGAATGCTCCAAGCATGCATCTTAATTGACCTCAAGTGGGCCACTGGCCCACACTAATAACTAATGTCTACTTCAATGCTCACGATTTGGGCACTCCAGAAAGACTGAACCAGCTGACCTGTCACTTGGAAAATCTAATAACTCAGCACCCTCGCCAGAAATCATTTTATTGGTGGACTTCAACATGCACGATCTGGGGGAAGATGACACATCCCACAGGGAGACCTGCAAATTAGCGAGATTTAACATATTCCTGCAGTCTTACAATCTTGAATCAACTCAGGCCATGATCAAAAAGAACAACCCGTGGATTATATATCCTTCCTCTTTCAGTAACCAATCAGCCATGGATCATATCAAAGCAAACACATCATCATTAGCCATGATGTGATCCAACTAAATGAAAGGGACCACGTCGCCTTGCTGGTCCGACTGGGTGTATCCATCAGAACTCACCACCGCCTATGCCTGCTATGAAGCACCAATGGCAAACAGCAATACAAACTCATGCAGATGATTAAATAGTCAGCCATGTACATAGGGAAGTTTGAAAGATGCAAAGAAAGCTAGGCAGGATGCCCATCCACGCTCCAAAAGTCAGCAGCCATTGCGGGCTGGTGTGGGTGCAATATAACAGAACTCACAGGTTAGACTCAATAACAGACTAAAAAAAGTACACAGCGCCTAAGGCTGATACAAAGGGTGTGTAGGAAGTTGGCTCTGTATATACTATTTCAAAGTAAGAAATAGTGTGCACAGAGTCCAAGGGTTCCCCCTAGAGGTAAGATAGTGGCAAAAAGAGATAATTCTAATGCTCTATTTTGTGGTAGTGTGGTCGAGCAGTAGGCTTATCAGAGGGTAGTTTTAAGCATTTGTTGTACACACACAGGCAATAAATGAGGAACACACACTCAAAGACTTACTCCAGGCCAATAGGTTTTTATATAGAAAAATGTATTTTCTTAGTTTATTTTAAGAACCACAGGTTCAAGATTTACAATTAATACTTAAAATGAAAGGTATTTCACTCAGGTATTCTAGGAACTTTGAATAATCACAATATCATGTACAGTTTTGACAAAAATGGCAATAAGCTATTTTGAAAGTGGACACTGCAAAAATCACAGTTCCTGGGGGAGGCAAGTAAATGTTAAGTTCACAGGTAAGTAAAACACTTACAGGGTTCAAAGTTGGGTTCAAGGTAGCCCACCATTGGGGGTTCAAGGCAACCCCAAAGTTACCACACCAGCAGCTCAAGGCCGGTCAGGTGCAGAGGTCAAAGTGGTGCCCAAATCACATAGGCTTCAATGGAGAACAGGGGTGCCCCGGTTCCAGTCTGCCAGCAGGTAAGTACCCCCGTCCTCGGGGGCAGACCAGAGGGGTTTTGTAGGGCACTGGGGGGGACACAAGCAGGCACAGAAAGTACACCCTCAGCGGCACAGGGGCGGCCGGGTGCAAAGTTCAAACAGGCGTTGGGTTTTGTATTTAAAGCAATGGGGAGATCCAGGGGTCTCTTCAATGATTCAGGCAGGCACAGGGGGGGCTCCTCGGGGTAGCCACCACCTGGGCTAGGAAGAGGGTCGGCTGGGGGTCGCTCCTGCACTGGAGTTCGGTTCCTTCAGTTCCTGGGGGCTGCAGGTGCAGTGTTGGTTCCAGGCGTCGGGTCCCTTTTTACAGGCAGTTGCGGACAGGGGGAGCCTCTGGATTTCCACTGCAGGCGTCGCTGTGGGGGCTCAGGGGGGTCGTCTCTGGCTACTCACGGGCTCACAGTCGCTGGGGAGTCCTCCCTGCAGTGTTGGTTTTCCGCAGGTCGAGCCGGGGACGTCGGGTGCAGAGTGGAAAGTCTCACGCTTCCGGCAGGAAACGTGAAGTCTTTAAAGTTGTTTCTTTGTTGCAAGAAAGTTGCAGATTGTTGAACAGGGCTGCTGTTCACAGGAGTCCTAGGTTGCAGGGCAGTCCTCTGAGGCTTCAGAGGTCGCTGGTCCCTGTTGGATGCGTCGCTGTTGCAGTTTTCTTCGAAGTTGGGAGACAGTCCTGTAGGGCTGGGGCCAAAGCAGTTGTCGTCTCCGTCTTCACTGCAGGGCTTCAGGTCAGCAGCCCTTCTTCTGGTTAAGGTTGCAAGAATCTAGATTCCTAGGTTCTGGGGGACCCTAAATACTGAATTTAGGGGTGTGTTTAGGTCTGGGAGGGCAGTAGCCAATGCCTACTGTCCTTGAGGGTGGCTACACCCTCTGTGTGCCTCCTCCCTGAGGGGAGGGGGGGTCCATCCCTAATTCTATTGGGGGAATCCTCCTTCCACAAGATGGAGGATTTCTAAAAGTAAGAGTCACCTCAGCTCAGGACACCTTAGGGCTGTCCTGACTGGTGGGTGACTCCTCCTTGTTTTTCTAATTATCTCCTCCAGCCTTGCCACCAAAAGTGGGGGCAGTGGCCGGAGGGGCGGGCATCTCCACTAGCTGGGATGCCCTGTGGTGATGTAACAAAGGGGGTGAGCCTTTGAGGCTCACCGCCAAGTGTTACAGTTCCTGCAGGGGGAGGTGAGAAGCACCTCCACCCAGTACAGGCTTTGTTCCTAGCCACAGGGTGACAAAGGCACTCTCCCCATGTGGCCAGCAACATGTCTGGTGTGTGGCAGGCTGGCAAAAACTAGTCAGCCTACACTGGAAGTCGGGTACGTTTTCAGGGGGCATCTCTAAGATGCCCTCTGGGTGTATTTTACAATAAATTGCACACTGGCATCAGTGTGCATTTATTGTGCTGAGAAGTTTGATACCAAACTTCCCAGTTTTCAGTGTAGCCATTATGGTGCTGTGGAGTTCGTGTTTGACAGACTCCCAGACCATATACTCTTATGGCTACCCTGTACTTACAATGTCTAAGGTTTGGCTTAGACACTGTAGGGGCATAGTGCTAATGCACTTATGCCCTCACCTGTGGTATAGTGCACCCTGCCTTAGGGCTGTAAGGCCTGCTAGAGGGGTGACTTACCTATGCCACAGGCGGTGTGAGGTTGGCATGGCACTCTGATGGGAGTGCCATGTCGACTTAGTCATTTTCTCCCCACCAGCACACACAAACTGTGAAGCAGTGTGCATGTGCTGAGTGAGGGGTCCCTAGGGTGGCATAAGACATGCTGCAGCCCTTAGAAACCTTCTCTGGCATCAGGGCCCTTGGTTCCAGGGGTACCAGTTACAGGGGACTCACCTGAGTCCCAGGGTTGTGCCAATTGTGGAGACAAAGGTACAGTTTAGGGAAAGAACACTGGTGCTGGGGCCTGGTTAGCAGGGTCCCAGCACACTTTCAAATCGTAACTTAGCATCAGCAAAGGCAAAAAGTCAGGGGGTAACCATGCCAAGGAGGCATTTCCTTACAGGGTGCATAGAAAAAAGAATATTGCGTACTCCAAGGAGCAGCTAAAGATTGCAGACATGAAACACAAACATCTGGTATGGGAGCACAGGAGGAAAGTACAGGAGGCCAAGTGGATCAAACTTTTCGACCTGATTGCCGCAAACAAACATTAACTGTTCTGGCAATATCTCAACAGCCTATGCCATGAGAACTGTAGGAGAGGGTACTCTGTCCAAGCAGGGGAATGGATCATGCATGTCAAATCCCTCTACTCTGAGTGTCTTCACAAACCCTCCCCAAATATTATTTCTCAGGAGGGAAGCAGGAGAAACTGACACAGAAAGGAATCTTCCACCAAGGGCACTCAGCATCAAAGGAATCTGTAATCTGCAACATCAGAAAGAAGATCAGAAAGAACAGCGCCCCGGGTCTCAACAGCCTCCCTTGGTTACTATTTAGAAAAGATACGCAGTTTTAGGCCGCAACACTGGTGCCTCTGTAAACCGTCTGTAGGATCCTCAAAGATGTCCCAGATTCATCTCTTCTTCAGCCTACCTTCAAGAAGGGTTTCAACACCGACCCAAGAAACTAGCCACTAATAGCATTGTTAGAAATTGAGTGTAAGGCCTACGCCAGCACATTATTGCAAGAGCTAGCACAATGGGTCTCTTTGGATGGCCTATTATCTTTTCATCAACAGGGTGTCATGTTGGAGGGTCAACTGTGGACAACATCCTCCCCTTTTTGTACTTTGCCCATCAAGTGATAACTCATACATCTCTCCCAGTGTTCACCTATTTCATTGACTATTCTGCGTCCTTGACGGAGTTGTCCGGAACATCCTTTTGCAGAAGCTAGAAATGTGGAACAACTGCCCTAAATTACTGCAAGCCATTATTTCCCTCTACACTAGGACTTGGGCAAGAGTGAAACTCACGGGGGAAACAGCCACTGCTAAATCAACACAGATCTAGGATTAAAACAGTGCTCTGTGCTGGCTCTGCTTGTATTCAACCTCTACACAGCTGACCTGGGACTGGCCTTTTCCATTGCAACCTTATTAACTCCAAACGTTTTTGATGGGAGAATTCAACATATGCAAAATGTGGATAGCTTAGTGCTACATACTACATTGGTATCCGGCATTGTTACACACACGCTGAGCTTTACTGAGGCCTATCTTCCTTCAACAGGGCACCTGCTCAACCAGGGAGGCTGCTTCACTCTTATACACTCTGGAATCAGTGACTGATATGGCCAAGTTCTGGAAATACATATCTCAGGGCCGCTATCTCTTTAAAGAGTAAGATTGGTCTACAGCCCTTGCAGCCCACTTCCCAATTCCTCTCACAAACCAGCGGATTTTAATAAAGTGGCCTGCACCTTTTCACTATAGACTTTAATCACTGCCTGCACTTTAAGAGACGCGTCCCACTAGATTTTATATTCTGCACTCAAATTTACTAGTCGGTGAACAAAACCCCAAACTTATTCTTATTATGTGGACGTAACTAAGACCGGGATTACCCTGTGCCACATTTCAATAGGTGGTATCACCACTTTTTTAAAACAGATTTTATGAAATTTTTCCATGTTACTTCAATTAACAATTAGCAAACAAGTCATACAGTGTATTTCCCCCATCTTAATCAACAGTTGTGTAACATATTCAAACTCTTAAGGCTAACCAGGTACCTCCCCCTTCACTGTGCCCATTGTTTCCTCAATATTGCTATTGTATCTCACTAGTGGTAGTGGAGAAGGCGTTCCCAGTGTTGCCCAGGATTCTGTATACTGCTGACCAAAACATTTTAAATATGTACTGCTTTGCCATCCTAACATATGGTGATCTCTGTCATCCTTGTGACATAGGAGTTCGTTGAGGAGAGGTGGGGTCATCTGGCAAAACTGCATCATGCAGGGCCAACGCCGGGACCAATGCTTCCCAGACCGCGGCTCCATCTAGTGTGCCTTGACCCCTTCTGGCCTCCTCTAGTCCAACCACACTCTCATGGCTCATGCCAAGTCTTGAAACTGGCTCGTAGTTTTTGTTTTATGGGTAAGGGGGAACCAGTGAAGCAGGCAATGTCCTGGAGTACAGGGGATCTCTCGTTTTGTGACTGAAGTCATCGCTGCAGTAAGTCTCTCTCAGTAATCTAGCAGGTGTGGGCAGCTCCAAAACATATGTAAGAACTCCACTTGTGGCTCCTCGCATCAGGGGCATTTCGCCTCCATGTGGCCAAAATATCGACTGATTCTGCCTGGGGTAAGGTATAGGTATTAAGGTTGATTAACTTAAAGCTGACACTGGGATACTTTGGGCACAGGCTCTAAGATATGCTCCCAGTCCTTCTTCACAACGGGACCACCAAGGTCCTCCTCCCACTGCGACTTGAGTGTCAATGATAAAGGCAGGTGACTGCTTTAAACCTCCTGATTACGACAACCAAATACTGACACACTTCCGATGGAGACGGGTCTCCTAGTCCACGTTTCCAGAAGCAGCGGATAGAAGCAGTCACCACTCGATGTAGGAGAAAGTGCCCTGGGGTTAATGAATAGCTTCCCTGAAAGTCTGCGCAGGGTAGAAGGGTTTCTGCTTCATATAGTGCAACGACTGTAGTTGTGCCATCGGCGATACAGTCATGGATCCCCGCTAGTCTCCTTCATGTGGTAGCGCTAATAGGAATTTCACTGAGATGTCAGTTGAGTATGGTATTTTAAGTTTATTTCTGCGGAGGCAGAAATCCTAGCATCGCAGTCCAACCAAAATCTCCTGTATTTCCGCTGCAATTAGGATCATGGTCGGAGAAGGATATTAGCCAGTAAATGCGTGTCGGGGGCAATAAGAGGTACTTCTCTGACATGTGATAGCCTCGTGGCTACTCATTGGGTTAGCCACAGTAGATGTCCCGCAACATAATATGATTCAAACTCTGGTATGGCCATGCCTCCTTTCGGTGTTGGTCTTTGGAGCTTGGTCAATGCCACCCTTCGGCAGCCCGAGGGACCCTGTTATCAAGGTGTTGAGGTCCCCGAACTAGGAGCGCAGGATCCATAGCTGTAATACTACGAATATGTAAATCAGGTGTGGCTAAGCCACCATTTTTAAGAGAGCCCCGAGGCCCTCCACTGTCAGCGTGAGCGTGCTCCAAAACTCAATACTAGATCTAAGCCCCTGAAAAGCCTTCACCACGTTGCCCTCTAGGATATCTTCCTGCCTGTGATATATGTGTCCCTAAATACGGTAGACAGTGTGCCTCCCAATGTAGGGGCCCCAGGTTATGTGCTGGATCTCGTAGGGGTGCTGCAGGAAAGAAGCAGGATTTTTGCCAGTTAATGTGTAGGTCCGAGAATTCTCCAAAAGGCTCTAGGTGAGATCGAGCTCCCATGAGTGCCTTCCCCATGTCCAGCAGAAAAAGGAGGAGGTCATCAGTGTAGAGCACTAAACGGTGCTCTTGTTTGCGTACTCGTAGGCCGCCATAGGCCTCTCCTCTTTGGGCATTACAAGCAAAGCGCTCAATTGCAAATGCGAAAAGCAGGGGCGACAAAGGACACTTATGTCTCTTTTCATGTCCCACCCTGTATTCCTCCGATATAATCCTACCCATGCGGACCCGTGCCTGTGCATCTTTATACAGGAGTTTTGTCCAGTTTCCAAATTCTTCAACCACCCAAACACTTCCTGTAGATACGGCCATTCCAGGCTGTCAAATGCTATTTTAATGTCGACAGCTAGGATCACCACCGTAGTCTTATCGTAAGTCTCAGCTTCCATTACCGAAAATAGCCGTCTGTTGTTCAGAGCTGTACTCTGGTCAAGTATGAAGCCGTTTTGGTCGCTATGTACTAAGGGGGGCATGTGTTGCATCGGTCTTGTGGCCAAAATCCTACTAAGTATTTTATAGTTGATGTTTAACATCAACAGTGGGTGGTACAATGTTATGTCCGTTGCCTCCCTCCCCAGCTTTATTAGTGGTACTATGAGCACTTTCCTAGTAGAACAGGTGAGGGACCTTCATGTTTGGCCACATGGTATAGGGCTAATGGTTTAGGGTCAAAGTGGTACATTCGGCACGAGTAAAACTCAAGAGGTAGGCCATCCATGTCCAGTGTCCTCTTCCTGGCCATCTGCTTTACTGCTGCTTTAATCTGTGGGATAGTTATATCCCTGCCATGTTCCCCAGCTGCTTTTGGGGACAGCGCTGGGGGGTGCTGCAACCGTTAAGAATGCCTCTAGAGTGATTGCTCCGTTAATAGTGGTGTGATGGCATAAGGTCGAGTAATATATCCAGAACTCCTCATTTATAATGGCCTGACTGTTTAACCTGTCCCCAATGGTTGCAGTCAATTCGACAGTGACAGCTGGCTGGATTTGGTGGCCATGCTAAAAATGCCCCTGCTCGATCCCGCTCAGTGTGAGCTCGAGTCATATAGGGCCTTAGTACGACCTTGACGGAGGGGTTTCCTCCATCACAAATGTGACGGATATCCCGTCTGCCATATTATGATCCCATTACATTCTATGGAGATCGTAATACGTCGGACGGGATTTCCGTCACATTTGTGATGGAGGAAACCCCTCTCTGGAGGTCACAATAAGGCCCATAGTTCTTATAATCGAATCATCAGAGGTGTTCCACTTCTTCTGACACCTTCTCTTTGGCCTCTATAAGGTCAATATGTAGCTCCGAGTGCCCTGGATGCTGTTTTTCCAGTTCTCTTAGGTCCCGCTCTGCCACCTCGATATCTCAAAGCAACGTTCATCTCACCCCTGTGACCTTAGATATACAGCGGCCTCTAATCACAGACTTGAAGGCCTTTCATTCTATCAGCTGTGATGAGGAAGTGCCAATGCTCTTGGCAAAATAGGAGTCTATGGTGATTTCCAGATTGTCACGGAACGTGTCTTCTAGGAATTCGGGGAGCAATCTCCAGGTCGGTATAGAAGGCCTGGTTTGACTCCATCTTAGTCCCAATGGGAGGGCAATATGGTCTGAAACCATTCTCATTAGGTATATAGTAAATACCACAGGCTCATGGACGTCCGGGGAGCATAAAATAGTGTCCAGCTATACGTGTAAGTCATGCGTCACTGTGTTGAGAGCACCAGGAATCTATCACTGCCCACTCTCTTTGCCAGGCAGAGAACAAACTAGCTCATCTGCAGATTGGTATTCCCGGAGTGGAGGATGGGAGCGGTCTTTAGTTGGATCCGCCACGCAGTTGTAGTCCCCACCCAGTAAGACGGACCCAGTCATGTGTGGGGCCAGGATTCTGGAAAGTATGGGAAAGAATGCGGCCGGATCAGAATTGGGGCCATATTTGCTGTCTATAGTTATGTCCCAATCGTCCAGTTTCCAGTGATGAGTACATACCTACCCTGTGGATCTATCAACTGACTGGAGCATTGGAAAGGAGCCCCCGCCCTGACCAATATTAAGTCACCTCGAACGTATGAGGAATACGTGGTATAGTAAAGTTGTTTCCTCCATCTCCGCCCATGTGCTAGCCCTTCTTTATCAATAATATGGGTCCCCTCAGGCAATGCAATCTGTGTTTCCCGGATTATCATGTGTGAAAATACCTTGTGTTGTTTTTGCATAGAGTGCATGCCCCCTATGTTCCAGGACATCAGTTTGTATGTTATAGGGTGTCCCATGGTGGATCTTGAGAACCACCTCTTCCACTCATCCCTTGTGGAGTATTCTAGGGCATGTTGTGTAAATTCCCTAAGAAGGACAAAACAATAAATGACCCAATTCCCTATTCCCATGACAATTAGCCAAACTTCACTTATCTAAACAAAAAAGCTTGTAACAGTCAATGTGAGAGTGTTTTCCAAGACCATTGTCTCAACTTAATGCTACGGTAAACCCCGCTCCAGGCTCCCCCCATCTTATGCCTAAAAAGTCAAGCCGATAACATTCTCAGGTTGAAGTTCACAGTTCTCATCTCTTTGATGTGGATCATGGCTCCATGTCATTGTTCCTCTCACTTAGGGGCGGGATACTCTACCCCAGTACCATTCTAACATTTCAGTCAGATTGGTTAATCTGCTGTTCTGGGGGTGACGTGTGGCAATGCAGAGTCTGACTCTTCGGTGCTGTCTTCCAGGGAGATATCTGTGTCCACCTCAGTTTCTGCACTTGGTGACGAGGAGGGTTGATGTTCGTTTCTACCCAATGCAGACACTTCTTTCACTGCTTTCTGTTGCACTCCCTTGATCTCCTCTTCAAATGGGGCGCTGTAGTAGAATTTCAGCGTGTCCTCTTAGGCCGTCTCCGTCATGCTCTCCTTTCCATGTGACTCCAACTTGGGCCTGTGTCGGGGTGCATTTCCAGACAGTCCCAAATTTATTTTGGTACAATGAAGAACTGAGTCCCATCGGGGTGAGAACTCTCAGTTGTGCTGGGAACAGCATTGCATACTTCAGGCCCCTGAAACAAAGCTGTGTATTGGCCTCTAAGAAAGATGAGTGCTGTTGTTATACAATATTTCAGCATGATCTGTTTGCTCAATCTCCCGCTCTAGCCTCAAGGGTGCAGACCTTGGCCTCGAAATCAGTGATGCGGGTCGGCATTCCGGCCATTTTGGCCATTTTGTTGGGGATCTCAACGACTAGGCGCTCCGTCATAGGGACCTGTTCCCAGCGGATTCTCCCCCAGTCGCTCCTTTCTGGCTGTCTGTCAGGTCTTATGCGACCAGTTGGATTACCCCAGGGGAGGTGCACACCATTGGTACCTGTCAGGGGTTAGATGTCTGGATGCGTGGGGGCCACTTCTTGTCTTCCTGAGTCTATTCCCTCCCATTTATTAGTAGGTTGGCTACGCGGTGCAGCAGGTGCGTGTCATTTCCTGTGTTGCGCCAGCAAGTCCAGGCATCAACTGTTTCCATGAGGCTTCTCAGAGTGCAGTCCAGTCCCCAGGTCCATAGGGACAACAGTGGTCTCCAGCTTCCCACCGCCCAGCGACCACGTCTGGTGATCTGCAGGTAAGACTACCAAGAGGGGTTCTGGTCCGGGGTGGTGCTCAAAGCTGGGGGGGGGGACCCAAAACACAGGCAGGTTGTTGAGCTCATGAAGCGCTCAAGATCGTGTCTGATACTGTCCCTTTGGGAGTGCCAACTTTAGGTCATAGCCAAGTTATGTATTTTGCGGTTCTTGTCCTGCTGCTTAGTGAGAGTCCATAGTAAAGTATCAATGAAGATGAACGTAATAGTAGTGGTCGAGACCAATGGAGGGGAAGCGCCATAGGGCAGTTTCCCGCAACGACTTGTAGGTACAGCGCTTACCTCCCAAAGGGAGATGTTACTCTGGGCAACTGTGGAAGATCCCCCCAGTCTCAAGCATGTATTGTCACTCTCCTCTTCCTCTAGGTTTAGCAGTGCAGGGTCTGCGACAGGCCCGTAGGCTGCTGCCGCAGCGTCCCCGAGCACTCTAGTGCCTCTATTCATTGACTTGTCCTAATGGGGGAGCAGGCAGTTGTCGATCTCCCACCTACAGGCCTCTACACCCCCTCCTTCTCAAAAGTGAATATCCACTCCAGTCTCCTGGCATGGGGGCCCGGAGGCCTCAAGGTGTCTGTCTTGCAGAAAAGGCCCTCTTATGGTTTCCTCCATCTTGTTGCTGCCAGCACGCACAATCCTACTGCCTGTCCCTCGCCATCCTCACACCTCTCAGTGAGTTGCTGGATGCCAGTGAATCGGCATGGAGGTCAGCACCTGACTCACCCCAGACCTCCGCTTTAGTTTTGCGGGCAGTGCCAGGTAGGTCTGTCGGTTCCATGTTGGTGCTGCTCTGAGGCCACCACTGCCTTCCTGCTTCACTGCAGCCACGGTCTGCAGCGGTGCTGTATTACTCTCTCTTCCTTTCTGCTGGTCTAGGGCTGCGGTGTCCCTTCTGTTCCTGGCACTCCCAGGAACCCAGCAGCCTCAGCACCTCTGGCTTTTTGAATTTCCAGGGGAGTCCTGTCCCGTAGAGCGGCCTCACTCTGCCGTCAGTCCTCCGGCGCCATTTTGCACGTGTCAGTCTAGTGCTGAAGATGGGTAATGTCCCTGGTTTTGCTTGCTGGGAGGGTCGTAATGAGTCAGAGTCAGACCCCCTATGCTTATTCTCGATGGGGTTAGATTATGGGTGTTCCTGTGCCGGCATAATAGTTAGGATGCAGGCGGATGGGGGCTTCCCTAGTCAGAGCTCAAGAATCCACGACCACTCACGTCGGCATCTTGGCTGTTATCACTGATTTTAATAATTGCCAGCACTTTATTGTAAATGTGTACTATGATCTACACAACTTTTAATAATTTTAACCAATAAGGCACTTTATAGTATGACATTGTATATTTGCACAAAGTTTGCAATGATCTTAAGTAATCGCACAATTAATTTGTCTTTGTCATTGTCTATCTACAAAGAAAGATAGACAAAGATTTGTGCCAAAATCCGGTGTCTCCTCAAGGCAGGCGCAACGAGAAAAAGTATTTTCATTTCTGTTTAGTTTCCCTACCTTGCATGTGTGCTGTGGAGCATATACAAAGTGAAAACAGTCTTAAAGCATATGCGTTGCACTAAAGAGCCAACCTTTAAGCACAAAACCAATGCTTCAGGCAACAGAGACACCCTTGCACTATGGCACAAGGGTGTCTGTGTTGTCGTGTGGCTGCCTAAAGTGTGCCAGGACAAAGAAAAAGGAGAACAGCTCCACATCTGAGTAGATATGGTGTTTTCTTGCTCTCTTACTTTCACATAACACAGTGCAGCAACTTTCTTTGCTGTGCTGCGCTGTTTTCCTTCTTCTAAATCTGGGCTTTCAACTGTAGCACTTTGTGTGTTTGCACAACTCTGTACTCAATCTAAAACTGAAGGTCAAATACAAAATACATGGATAGGCAGGCTGTCGGATGTGTATGTGTGTCATCAATTTGTGTGTTGGAATAAAGTTTTGGGAGGTAACAGTCACTGTGAGGGTGGGGGTACAGCTCTGTGACAGTCATCTACTGTAGGCTCAGACCTGCCAACTCACATGGTGCCTCCGTGTGACACATGATATTGGCTTTCCTCACACAGTTTGCTGGTAAGAAGCCTATATCACTCAGTGGCTGAAAAAATGAGCTGCAAAACACAGTAACTAGTGGTTTTAGCTCGTTTTCTGAGGTTTTAAACTGCTGATGTCTATAAATGGGTGTTTGGGGCTGGGGTGGGGCAAAAGTGCCTCTTAGGTGCGTCTCTGCACGAGGCCACACCCCCTTTAATGTTCCGCCCCCTCTTCACACTGTGAGGTTTTTGGTAAAGTTGGCAGGTCTGGTAGGCTGTGGTTTCCCACTTTTATCTTTCCTAAGTTCAGCCTTCAACCCATCACCCAGTTTACTTTTTCCTTGGCTGATACACTGTTCTTCAATTCAGTTATTGCATCCAAAAGATGGCAGATACATGTGCTAGGCTTTGCCATCTCTAAAATGGACCATATGCCTGATAAGGTATTCCCCTTGCAGGGATGGAGGACATATTACTCAGAACAGATTTTTATAAAACCATCATACATATTGGTATAATTATTACAACAATCTGAAAGGAAAAGAGGGACGCATTTGTATATCAGAAAAACATATACATATATTTATTTGTGTTCTTAGTTTTTCTCCTCGAGTACCATCACTAGTGGAGGGAATAATAGGTACTCTACTCCAGAATCACTTTATAAAGTTTGAATTTCCAGACATGACAGGGAAAAAATCAGTCATGACACAAATAGCAAATATTAGCCATGCTGTTGCATCACAAAGATGACATGTAATGCACATTGTTTGCAAGCCAGGGAAACAGTGCCCTGAGCTTAAGTCTTGTTATTAGATAAAGGGCAACTCTTTTTAGCCAGCTAGGACAAAAAAATTGGCAAAAGTCCACCAGTCGTCGGTTAGTACTTTGCTGCACATACCAATGCCGATGATAGGAAATACTTGTAGAAAGTGTAGAATTGCCCCCATGTTCCTTGATGTTGGTAAGCACTGTGGTTAAAAAATTACCTTGTCAGTCTCACCACTCGTCTACCACCTTCTTTCACTTAGGCACAGCAGGGTTATGGTCAGACTGCAGTTCTGCTTCTCGGTGGATCAGTGATTTCTATGAATATCATAATTCAAAACTAAGGCCCTGATTATGAGTTTGTCGTGAAATTTTGATATTTGCTGTAACTCCTTTTACT
The DNA here is from genome assembly GCF_031143425.1 of Pleurodeles waltl. Lineage (NCBI taxonomy): Eukaryota > Metazoa > Chordata > Amphibia > Caudata > Salamandridae > Pleurodeles > Pleurodeles waltl. Next base: position 1,416,505,086 of record NC_090445.1, on the reverse strand, counting down.
GCACATTTTGGAAAATAAGTGTATTATGATAAAAAACAAATTCCCCAAATGACTTTCAAATAAGTGGTAAATGTCTGGACATATGGACATATGGATTTTGGTGGGATAAGCATCAAAGTTCATGTTATCCCCCATTGGCATGGAGAAACTGTCGTTTGGGTGGTATTTATTACACCTGATAAATTCTAACTCAACACAGTCAAATCTCATTGGGTGCAATAAATAAAGCACCATTTAAGAGCCCCTTGTATTAGGGCCTAAAGGTGTTATTAAGGGCCTGCCTTAGATCTTGGCGGACGAGTTACTCAGAAACATGACAGTTATTCTGTCCGTTGTATTACAATGTCCATAGGATATAATGGAATGGTAATACAGCAGACAGGATATCCATCATGTCTGTGACAGAGTAACCTCGTCTGCCAAGACCTAAATCAGGCCCTAAGTGTTTGATAGACAGAGTGCTCATTCACAAATATGGCGGAGCAGCCTGTAAGCTAAACAGACTATTCGTTCACTCTTTTTAGAGGCAGGTGACCCATTGAGTTCCCACCTGAAGGGCCCACTTCCAACAGCAACCTTAGAAGGATGACCTTATGGACATTATGCCATGGGACCTCAGACTATCCACCCTATTTAGGGTGGATGTTCTGGCATACTTTTTTCTGATCAGGACCATCATCAAAAGCCTGGCTGAGCAGAACGAAAAGATTTAGAAATGACACCACATCCTGGAAGAACTATCCCATGGTGGCAGGGCAAAAACAAACTACTAGTTCAAAAACAAAGTACTGCTTTGGGAATTTGGTGGTTATTTAGAGTTTGGAGCATGGGATACTCCATCACAAAAGTGGTGGATGACCAGTCTGCCAGCCATATTAGAAGCGCATTTTAGCCTGTGGCTCTTGTAATACAGGACAGGATATCTGTTATGTTTTGATGGGGTATCCTATCCCCCAAACTCTAAACAGGGCCCTTTGTTTTTGAAAAACATTTGCTGGTCAGCAAACATACAAAGCCTCCACAGGAGCCCAATAGTAATGGTTGCTCTGAAGACCGAGTTCTTCACCAGGCAGGTGGACATCTCTAAATACAGTGGGTGGTCGTCCATCAGTGTCGTAGAGATTATGACCCCCCACAGTGTGGTAGAGTTTATGACCTCCCACCACCATGGTGGTACGTGGGCAACTCGTCAAATGATAAATAACCCCTAAGGGTAAATAGGTGGATTATCTTGGGGTTCTTAGACCTATGGCCCAATATTTGTGGGCTGTCAGACTAAGGTTTCTGCCTCAGTGCCAGTGGTGGTTCCATCAATAGAAACATGACATTTTCGCTCCCGACTCTATACAGAGTGGATAAACCTTCAGTTTGGAGGGCAGGGTACTCCAATATCAGAGCAACCCATCTGACAAACATTAAACACTTCCTTAAGCCTCAAAGCTCGTTGCACTGATATTGATTAGAAAATAGACTTACAGCCTCATTTACAGTTAGGTGCTGAATATAAAATTCAATGCAAATAGACTGCATACTACATTTGTCCATGTGTAACAAACCTGTGTGCTATGAGCTGAAAGGGCAATAAGCCAAGCGCTATTAGGCCATATGTAGTTAGACATGCTAAGGGCTAGTACTGGATAATTCTAAATCAGTTATTCAAATTATAACACGCCTGGTATTTAAAAAAAAATAGTACCACCAAAGCCCAGGTGCCATGAACTTGCTGTGCCCAGATACAGGTTGTTGTAGCATTACTGTGTACTTGCAAAAAAAGTAATATCGTTCCTTGAGGTGTAACCAGTTTCATTGGAGAACACAAGTATTGTGTTGTTGCCATAAGCTGCTAATTTTGAATAAAAAGGCACACATTATTTCTAGGGACGGGTCCTCCGCTCTGGCGGAGGAGCGTCGCAGCAGCCAGCAGGAGGGGCTGCAAAACGTTTATAATAAAAACATAATAAACTCTGCTTATTATGTTTTTACTATAAAAGTGGGAGGGACACGGACGAGACGGAGACGGAGGGGGAGTGCACTATGCACTCCCCTCAGACCGCATGTGTGTTTGGCCGGCCATCACGTGCTGTCCAAACACACATGCGCAGTAGGCTCTCCCCAAACCGGCACTGTGTTGCCGGGCTGGAGAGAGCTGGCACAGGCTCCCAGTCTGCCTGGGAGCACCCTGGCTGGGCGCTCCCAGCCAGTCCTAACACTGCTTTCAACAGCATCAGGATTGGCCACAGGGCAGGCTGGGAGCCTGTGCCTGCAACGATGGAGGAGAGCGGGTGGAGCGGTGCGGCATGGATAAAGGAAAGTTTTACTTTTTTTTTTTTTTTTAATTGACCCTGCCCAACACGGGCCACTGCGCCCTCCCCTTTTTCCCTCACACGAGCCTCACCTGATTATTTCAGGTGTAAAATCCACTAGTGCATTTATTGTCTATTTCTCTCCAATATTTGAACTCAAAGTGACACAAACATTGAATTACGTCCACAGTGGTTTTTATATTGTCCATACTTTGTCTACCATGAAGTCTCGAAACATTCTAAGATCATTAGGATGGTTGATGATTTTCCCAATACAGTTCAGTAATTAATTGTCAGCTGTCATTGGCCTTGACAGAAAATTATCCTGTATCATAAAAGTGACATTCAAAATTAGGCTGATTTATATCTATAACCAAGGCCACTGCAATTATGCAAAAAACGGAGGACTATCTCATGCAGAAGGGTGACAAAATTATGCTGCAAGAAATGGCAATTTATGCAGCATAAAGTGGCACAACCTGTTGCAGTATTGTTTTTATTTTAACACACACTGATACTGCCTGAGAAGTGCCACTTGTTTAGTACCAGTTCAACACCTGAATGCTCCAATCAGTAACTAAAAAGCGATGTCTTAATCTTTGCAAATGATCTGCCACTCTACAGAACTATGCGTGGTGCTTTTTGTTTAGTAACTTTTGATCTGTTTGCATCAGAATTTTTTGGCAAAATCTGCAAATTAAGCAGCAGTTACTGGACTATGTGGGAAATGCTGCAGACACACGACTGCGTGGAAAACATCGAAGTCGCATAATTGCTTAATTCCAGTGACCCTGTCTATAACCTAATTCATACATCTGACTATTATGCTACAAAATTGGCTCCCAAAACAGCAGACTTTAGGGAAAGTAGCGATCATGTTGATTCAATTTGTCGAAACCTGAGCACAGTTAGGTCAGCTATGAGGTCCGATTTTGCCCCTCTCAAATAAGCTTGAGAGGTGCATCAAAACTCACAAAGTATCCTATAATGGGGCACCCAGTATCTCAAAGGGCAGTAAGAGAAAGGGCTTCTGGTTGGCTAGGGTATGCACCTCAGCCACAAGATAACCCCTGCTCACCCCCTTGGTAGGTTGGCACGAGCAGTCAGGCCTATCCCAGAGGCAATGTGTAAAGCATTTGCACAACACATACAACACACGTGACACAAAATGTACAGCACAAAGTAAACACAACACTGAGCTATGTAAAAATAATCAGTATTGTACAAAACATAATTAGACCAACATTACACGTAAGTAATACCCTGCTACCTTAGCAGTTGTCAGAACGTTACACAAGTTACTAATACTCTGCAAGAATAAGCATTTGTCACATTAGAACATGTAAGTACTCAGGATTCTGCAACATAAGCAGTAGTCAGGACTTACAGTAAGAATTCTATGCACTTGTCATGAATAACTCCTAAATACCCATAAAAGGAGCATTAGAAAACATCTCACAAGTCATAGAAATACATATCAGCAAATCATGCCCATAAAAGGAATATTAGCACATACATGTAATGGAAGGAAAAGCAGGTAAAACATATAATTTCCCTAGGTCCATACTTGGCACACTGAGCCACTATTTCCCTAAAAAGTACCTGGTTTCCTAGTGTAGAGGCACTCCCTGTGCCTGGAAAGAGGAGTATCGGGGGCACCTGACACTCCTGTGTGCTCACGGGGGCCACGCGGTGCTCCTGGGGAGAGTGTCGGAAAGCGCCCTCTCTGCGGTGTTTGAGACGGGGCCCTCTGGGGACCCGTGATTCTTGTGTCCCCCCTGGGCCTCTAATGGCCCTCTCCCAAAGGGGGTGGCAACAGCCACAAAGAATCAAGTAGTTGGGGCGATCGCGCCCCTAGGGCAGTGACCGGGGGAAAAGGAACTCCCTTTCCGCCCCGTGTCCTGCTTAGGGATAGGCAGCCGCCTTTTCCACGGTGCGGCTGCCAAAAAGGAAGAAAAGGAAGCAGGGGCCTCCGATGAGGCTTCCCTCCTGCTTTCCAATGCGGTCGCACCCGGTCCGGTGCGCAAGCCGCTTTCCAGCCCAACCTGGGCTGTCGTGGGGGGCAGGCGCCAAGGATGCTGCCTGCGGTGCCCCTGGGGCGCGTCAAAAAGCGTGCTTCGATCCGGGGGCACTGTTGGAGCGTGCTCGCGCCGGTCTTTCTATTTCTGGGTGCCTGGGGGGCACTAGAGGGTGTGGGACGCGCTCCGAAAATGAAATTGCACCTGGGCTGCAGCGGTGAACTCGGTGATGAGAAGCGCTTTAAACACTGCGCCAAAACCACATTGAAGGCCCGGGCTGCGGCGGTGATTTTTCCCGGTGATGCGCTTCCCTGCGCGAATTTGGAGGAAGCTACAAGGCGGGGGCTCACAAGGTGCTAGGGGGCCACAAACAAAGCGCTCCACTCGGCGCTAGGCCCCCAAAGCAGTTAAATGAAGTCCCTCTTGTGTTGGAGGTCATTGCAGGCGGTCAGGGGCCACGGCACCCTGCCCTTGGGAACAAGTGAAGACAAAAAGAAGCACAGGGCTGGTGGTGGTGGGTACTGCTACAGGCCAGCACAAGGAGTGCAGATGGTGGCAGATCCTCCTAGTGACCAGGCAGGTCACAGGTCAGCACAGCACAGCAGCAGCAGTCCAAGGTGGTTTCCTGGTGAGTACATTCAGCAGCGTCCTGTGTCCAGTTTCAAGTCCCCAGAATGTACAAGTTGTGGGGAAAATTCCCCTGTACTTATACTAAGTTTTCAGTGTGTTTTACAATAGACAGGAGAGGGGGTTCCAACCAATTACAACTGGTTCTGGGAGTGCGCTTTCTCTCCTCCAGCACAGGCTCCAAACATCAGTGGGGGGTAAACGACCCTATTGTGTGAGGCCAGGGCACAGCCTTTACAAATGCAGGTGTGCCCCGCCTCTCCCTTCTCTCAACCCAGGAAGGCTTTACAATATGTAGATACACCTCTGTGACACCTCCACACTCCCTGTGTTCAGGCTGTCTGAGAAGTACGCACAAAGCCCCAACTGTCAGTCTGCCCAGACTTGGATTGGAGGCAAGTTGCAAAACACCAAAGTCATAAGCACCAATAAATGTGCACTTTCTGGAAGTGGCATTTCTGTGATAGTAATAAAAAATACACCTACACCAGTAAGCAGCATTTCTCACTGCTATCACAACCATACCAAACATGCCTACGCTACCCCTCATAAATCAGACAATACCCCTTACACACAAGGCAGGGCATTTCCAATGCAATCCTATGAGGAGGCAGCACTCACAGCAGTGAGACACCAAGTTAGGCTTTTTGTCACTGCCAGGACAGGCCACGCAACATGGCACATGTATTGCCTTTTACATACCTGGCACCCTGCCCAAAGGGCTAGCTAGGGCATACCTCAGGGGTGACTTACATGTAGTAAAAGGGGAGCTTTGGGCCTGGCAAGTAAATTTAGATGCCAGGTCCCTGTGGCAGGAAACTGCGCACACAGGCTCTGTGCTAGCAGGCCTTAAATAGGTTTGACAGGCTACTTCAGTGGGTGTCGCAAGCAGCGCTGTAGGCCCACTAGTAGCATTTAATTTCCAGGCCCTGGGTAAAGGGATACCACTTTACAAGGGACTTATAGGTAAATTAAATATGCCAATTAGGTATAATCCAATCATACCAATTTTGTAAGGGAGAGCACATGCACTTTAGCACTGGTTAGCAGTGAAAAAGTGCTCAGAGTCAAAACGTCAGCCAACAAAGGTCAGAAACATAAGGAGGCAAAAAGCAAAAAGTCTGGGGAATGACCCTGTAAAAGGGCCAGGTCCAACAGTAGTCCCTAAAACTCTAGGTATTAACTCAACATACACTTCCTTTGCAGTACATTGAGTCCACGTACTCATATCACCTCCCCTTAACTCCATGAAAAGTGGATGCAATTTGGAAGAAGGAATCCCCTGTCCTGAGTAGGGTAGAAAAGAAAATCCCAAATTTGAAGGTACTTAAAACATTTGTGAATAACTAATTATTTCAACAGATGTGTGAATGATTTAAAGATATTAAACTCATGATGCATGTGCTGGAGCGCTACTGGGGCTCCAGAAAGGAGTATTTACTCTCCTGTTCCGGGTTCAACAACCACCAGCGTGCAGGTGAGGCACCATCACAATTCTCATCTATGGAGGCTGACTGGATCTTTGGACTTGGCAAAAAATGTAGTTGTCAGAAACGTTCAATCACAAATCAATGACATTATACCATAACATTTTCTAGACAACATAAACAATTTAACTCTAAATCAAACTCCAAACAGAGTAAAGTTTCAAAGATTTAGTACAATCCTAAAATCAATGTCACATAAATGGTGTGCAACACTAAATTATAAACACACATGAAAACCATAGGCAGACCAAAACATTAGTAAAGGTTCAATCTACTAAACATCAATAGTGTTAGACGCTCCAAAAGAATTATGAAGATTAGCAGCAGCACAAAATGAACATTTATTATCAGATTTAAAAGCAGATGATGGTGACATCAGTAAATCATCAAAATACAGTTTTAACAAATAATTTCAGATCTGGGCATTCCTAACACTAATCAGAATTGAGGCTGGCATGTGTGGCTAATTCTAACTAGAATAACTCACTACAAAAATATGCTGGTGCAAGTTTCTAACTGAAAAAGGGAAACAAGAAACCACATTTACTTATACCTCTCCTCATGGGCCAGCACACAGCGTTGATACATCGAGACAGACCAGTCACCATCTTCTGACGTCGGTTGACAGCAGCATCAGGACAAACACAAGCTGCACCTAGGACAGAGCAGCTGTTCAGAATTAGTTGGCCTTATCAGTACTCAACCTCATAACAGAATAGGGCAGTTAAGACTACGATGAGAAAATGCGTCGGGAGAACTTAGGGAATAGGAATGTGAGTGAGCAGCCTTAAGACAGAGTTCTGGACGGCTTCAAGACGAGAGTGGACTGACTCTAAGGGGGTCTCCAAACAAACGGCCTTCAGTTTCAAAGTTCTTCACTAATTAAAATAACCAAAATCCATTTGATTTGTCCTTCAAGTGTGCATGTACTGGGCATCAGTTTCAGCATCCAATCATTGCAGATGGCACCGCCAAGTTCTATTACATTCAGAAAACTTCTCAGCAAATGTGTGTTGTCATCTTCCTCCGGTTACAGGGTTTTGCCAAAATATTATATTTTCTAATAATCTGCTACTAAAAGTTCCTTTCACCCGATCCACAAAAAACTAAACTAATATTCTTCCACATGAGTACAGTAGCTTTCTTCTCCATTCAGACAGCTAGAACAAATATTGTTACATTATTGCATCTGAAACATGTCTGTTCTCTTGGAATACAAGAGAACATTCAACATTACATTTGCTACCTAGAAACAGAATTCAGGTCAGAGGGGGCAAAATAAACAAATACCAATTTACGTAACTGCTTGCAAAATGAATCTTAACGCCTAGTCAAGAAACCTAAATGCACGATAATACATTTAATACATTAATAAAACCTGTTGCACACCCATAAATTCAAATCAAATATGAAAAGCAAATTATTTGTCTAAAACATCATGAATGTTATGTCACAGCAGTTTTCAACGTGTATTTATTTTTCACGTTATGAAAGCCATTTAATTCAATATAAGTGTGTTTAACTCTTATTCATTTAATACTCATAATACATTTTTTCTGCTGTTTTTGCATAAAAATTATACTTTCATGTCCATATCTATTAAACATTCACTCAAAATACATGCACAGTGTTTTCTTTATAAATGTGGTATTGGAATACGACTGGTGGTCACATTGCTCACTGTAATTCAAATGTGCACTTTTTCATTTCTACATTATTTTTTTCTGGTAAGCCTTTAAAACTACAGATTTATTAGCTGTCATATGGTACTTCTATGCCACTAATTTATTAATAATGCTTGATCTTTCTCACATGTATCTCAAAGGAGACAACCTCAGATAGACACTCAACTTCACATAGAGAATAATGGGCTTCTGAGCTCTCTTAAATTGAAATAATCTTAAAATTTCCTGCCAGAGCTTAATCCTACGCTTGAGTAATGCAAACCATTCACTTTAACAAACAAGGATTGGCAGAATCCATTCACTTTAACAAACAAGGATTGGCAGAATAAACAGGGCTGTCCTTGGCAAGTGTGCAATTTTAAAATTTATTTTGCAGGTATCTGCAATAGAAATTAAAAGTTTAAAAGTAAATAAAAATTAAATTTGCTCCCATTCAAGTGTGGCAATCATATGTTTGCAAAGAAAATAGAAATGACAATGACAGAGAGCTGCCACAACATAATATATAACATATTTACAAAACATAATGAAAATAAATGACTGACCCACCAGCCCTGGTTCACCAGCCGTTGCACTGAAGTGCACTCCCTTTCCGAGAGACTGTGCACTTGTGATCAGGCAACATTCTGTTACTCACAGTGCAATACAGCCAATGACTCAAGTGACTTGACCAATTTCCACATGATGTGGCCGGAAGCATGATGTGAACTGCACATGAATAACCTAAAATATGATTGATTTAGGCCAGACCTTAAGGTAATTACGACATAGCCTGGAAGGGCATAAAAAATGAATAATTCTATGTATAGTTCCCATCTTAATCCTATTAACCCCTCCTATCATTTTAGTGTAGTCAAACAAATACTCTGTATTCCACCATTTCTTGTCACAAACATCTCAGAATAGCTCTATTCATTATTGAAATAGGCTGATAGGAGCTGGCTTATTCTTAAATAAAAGGATGGCAATGTGGAACTTAGACCAGGCCACCAACTCAGTCCAGGTGCCATCATTACAGATTCTCTTTTTGAGCTAGAGATGATTACCTTACATTTAAACAAGCGTCAATCATTTCAGTAAGGAGTAATACTGGAAGAGGTGGGGCAGATATGAGCATGAGTAAGGTCCCTCATGATAAAGCTCCATGTATGGATGTGAGAGATTTTGCACCTTATTTAGAGTTTAGTGGAGAAGTCCCACTGCCGTATATCAGTGGTGCTCTGGCCGCTTCAAATATGTCACCCCCAATCTTTATTTAAGGTCTCCACTTCTCCACTACTATAAACCTCTAACTTGGCGGCTCATCCCACAATCGGCCATCAGGTCACCGTGATGGTTATCCATCCCTATTGAGGAAGGGACAAATGTTACTCCTTTTCATGCCCCTGCCTGTCATGAAGGGCCAGTAAAACATATAATGGCTTCAAGGTACAGGGAGAAAACTTCTTGAACTTTACAGCAGGTTCTGGTGACAGCTCCCTCTGCTGCTTCACCATTGTGCATGTATTTATCTTAGCACTGTTTCAATAATTGTTATAATTTGTTGTTAGCTTACTCTGTTTTGAATACTGTATTGCCTCCCTCTGTCCAGTCCCTGTACGTCGTGCCATCTGCTGTGTTATCCTGTGTTGTTGTACATAAGACTATTAGTTTGCCATCTGCTGTTATCCTATATTCATAACAATCATAGTTCACTGCTTTTCCCCACGGTTTGTTTCAGTTTTTGCTCACCGGCTGCCCCTGCTTGCTTTTTCCACTGTTTTTGCAGCATTTCCCTCCCACTTCCTGTCTCACGCGATCCCCACCCTCTCCTTCCTCCCAGGACCTACTTAATGGAGGCCTCAGTGTGGCCACGCTTAAGGCACGCCACAGACTGGCCCATCTGTGCCTGTCTGTGCCTGGATTTTGCCCAGTGCAAGAAACCCTGGTTCTCCCGCCCCCGCAGATCCAAGGCTGGGGAAATACAAGGTCTGGACCCAGGACACCACAACAACTACTGCTGCTGCACTTCTCCGCGATCTATTGCAGGATCTTTCACCTGCTAGCATGGTCTCTTCTCTTGCACACCGGAGCATCCACAAGCACAACGACCACCACTACACGAACCATGACTAACACAACTGTTTTAAAACATCTCCACTGCCTCCTGTTCCATGCTTGATCACTCTGCAAGCACACCACTGAGATCTGGGACATAATCACCCCCCTCACCCCAGGCGTCATCTTCCTCACCAAAACCTGTCTCAACCCCATCGCCAATCCCAACATTGGCTCTGCAACACCAGACTAGCATACCAGGACCACACCAACAGACATGGAGGTGAAACTCCCATCATCCACAAAGAAACCATTCACTGCACCACCACCACAGACGACACCACCTTGGTCATGAAACATCTCAACTTCCAACTCCATATCAATGGCAAAACTACCATCAGAGGCACCCTCACCTACAGACCTCCAGGGCCATGACCCAGCTTCTGCAACACGATCCATTAATACATCACCCTGCTTGCCTTTGAGTCCAAACACTACATCTTCCTTGGAGATCTCAATTGTCACCTCAATGACTTCAACAACACCAACACCATCAACTTCCTTGAAAACATGAACAACATCAGCCTCACCCAACTAATCACTGACCCCACACACTATGCAGGACACACGCACGCCCCCATCTTCACGGCCAGTGATAGAGTCTAGTACAGCCATCTTACAGAGCTCTCCAGGACACACCATGCCATTATCCAGTCTACCATCACAGGATCTCCAGTCACTGCCTAGAAGCCACCCAGCATCTCACAAAACAGCGGGAGCAAAGTATCAGACCAGTGCCCTCAACACCTCTGGACCTGACACTGCAACCAATCTAGAAGAGGCTGTCAAGAACCTTTCTGCCTCGATCACTGATTGCCCTAACAGAGTCGCCACTGTCAAGCCCACCAAACTCAAGATACCCACCAAACAAGCCACAAATACAAGTGAATAGACAGGAGATGATGCACCCGCAAGGAGCCCTCAGACTGAGCCACCTTCAAGTCGTCTCCCAACCAATATCACCACCTACTGAAAGAGACGAAAAGGAATGCCCTAGCCAACCACATCGAAATCTGCTCTAGCCACAGCAGAGAACTCTTCAACATTGTCAGGGAGTTCTCCAACACCTGAGTCACTGAAATCTTCATCACTCCTTCGCAGAAACTCTGCAACTCACTTGCAGACTTCTTCCACAACAAGAACTTCACCATCTACAACTACTTAGAAACCCAATCCACCACCACTGACAGCCTCAGACCCCTCGCACCCGTGGATGCCAACCCCAATGCAATATCCGGCCACCTTGTCACCACCTGGGACCAGCTCACCACACAAAATGCCACACTGCCTGTCATGAAGGGCCAGTAAAACATATAATGGCTTCAAGGTACAGGGAGAAAACTTCTTGAACTTTACAGCAGGTTCTGGTGACAGCTCCCTCTGCTGCTTCACCATTGTGCATGTATTTATCTTAGCACTGTTTCAATAATTGTTATAATTTGTTGTTAGCTTACTCTGTTTTGAATACTGTATTGCCTCCCTCTGTCCAGTCCCTGTACGTCGTGCCATCTGCTGTGTTATCCTGTGTTGTTGTACATTAGACTATTAGTTTGCCATCTGCTGTTATCCTATATTCATAACAATCATAGTTCACTGCTTTTCCCCACGGTTTGTTTCAGTTTTTGCTCACCGGCTGCCCCTGCTTGCTTTTTCCACTGTTTTTGCAGCATTTCCCTCCCACTTCCTGTCTCACGCGATCCCCACCCTCTCCTTCCTCCCAGGACCTACTTAATGGAGGCCTCAGTGTGGCCACGCTTAAGGCACGCCACAGACTGGCCCATCTGTGCCTGTCTGTGCCTGGATTTTGCCCAGTGCAAGAAACCCTGGTTCTCCCGCCCCCGCAGATCCAAGGCTGGGGAAATCCAAGGTCTGGACCCAGGACACCACAACAACTACTGCTGCTGCACTTCTCCGCGATCTATTGCAGGATCTTTCACCTGCTAGCATGGTCTCTTCTCTTGCACACCGGAGCATCCACAAGCACAACGACCACCACTACACGAACCATGACTAACACAACTGTTTTAAAACATCTCCACTGCCTCCTGTTCCATGCTTGATCACTCTGCAAGCACACCACTGAGATCTGGGACATAATCACCCCCCTCACCCCAGGCGTCATCTTCCTCACCAAAACCTGTCTCAACCCCATCGCCAATCCCAACATTGGCTCTGCAACACCAGACTAGCATACCAGGACCACACCAACAGACATGGAGGTGAAACTCCCATCATCCACAAAGAAACCATTCACTGCACCACCACCACAGACGACACCACCTTGGTCATGAAACATCTCAACTTCCAACTCCATATCAATGGCAAAACTACCATCAGAGGCACCCTCACCTACAGACCTCCAGGGCCATGACCCAGCTTCTGCAACACGATCCATTAATACATCACCCTGCTTGCCTTTGAGTCCAAACACTACATCTTCCTTGGAGATCTCAATTGTCACCTCAATGACTTCAACAACACCAACACCATCAACTTCCTTGAAAACATGAACAACATCAGCCTCACCCAACTAATCACTGACCCCACACACTATGCAGGACACACGCACGCCCCCATCTTCACGGCCAGTGATAGAGTCTAGTACAGCCATCTTACAGAGCTCTCCAGGACACACCATGCCATTATCCAGTCTACCATCACAGGATCTCCAGTCACTGCCTAGAAGCCACCCAGCATCTCACAAAACAGCGGGAGCAAAGTATCAGACCAGTGCCCTCAACACCTCTGGACCTGACACTGCAACCAATCTAGAAGAGGCTGTCAAGAACCTTTCTGCCTCGATCACTGATTGCCCTAACAGAGTCGCCACTGTCAAGCCCACCAAACTCAAGATACCCACCAAACAAGCCACAAATACAAGTGAATAGACAGGAGATGATGCACCCGCAAGGAGCCCTCAGACTGAGCCACCTTCAAGTCGTCTCCCAACCAATATCACCACCTACTGAAAGAGACGAAAAGGAATGCCCTAGCCAACCACATCGAAATCTGCTCTAGCCACAGCAGAGAACTCTTCAACATTGTCAGGGAGTTCTCCAACACCTGAGTCACTGAAATCTTCATCACTCCTTCGCAGAAACTCTGCAACTCACTTGCAGACTTCTTCCACAACAAGAACTTCACCATCTACAACTACTTAGAAACCCAATCCACCACCACTGACAGCCTCAGACCCCTCGCACCCGTGGATGCCAACCCCAATGCAATATCCGGCCACCTTGTCACCACCTGGGACCAGCTCACCACACAAAATGCCACACTGCCTGTCATGAAGGGCCAGTAAAACATATAATGGCTTCAAGGTACAGGGAGAAAACTTCTTGAACTTTACAGCAGGTTCTGGTGACAGCTCCCTCTGCTGCTTCACCATTGTGCATGTATTTATCTTAGCACTGTTTCAATAATTGTTATAATTTGTTGTTAGCTTACTCTGTTTTGAATACTGTATTGCCTCCCTCTGTCCAGTCCCTGTACGTCGTGCCATCTGCTGTGTTATCCTGTGTTGTTGTACATAAGACTATTAGTTTGCCATCTGCTGTTATCCTATATTCATAACAATCATAGTTCACTGCTTTTCCCCACGGTTTGTTTCAGTTTTTGCTCACCGGCTGCCCCTGCTTGCTTTTTCCACTGTTTTTGCAGCATTTCCCTCCCACTTCCTGTCTCACGCGATCCCCACCCTCTCCTTCCTCCCAGGACCTACTTAATGGAGGCCTCAGTGTGGCCACGCTTAAGGCACGCCACAGACTGGCCCATCTGTGCCTGTCTGTGCCTGGATTTTGCCCAGTGCAAGAAACCCTGGTTCTCCCGCCCCCGCAGATCCAAGGCTGGGGAAATACAAGGTCTGGACCCAGGACACCACAACAACTACTGCTGCTGCACTTCTCCGCGATCTATTGCAGGATCTTTCACCTGCTAGCATGGTCTCTTCTCTTGCACACCGGAGCATCCACAAGCACAACGACCACCACTACACGAACCATGACTAACACAACTGTTTTAAAACATCTCCACTGCCTCCTGTTCCATGCTTGATCACTCTGCAAGCACACCACTGAGATCTGGGACATAATCACCCCCCTCACCCCAGGCGTCATCTTCCTCACCAAAACCTGTCTCAACCCCATCGCCAATCCCAACATTGGCTCTGCAACACCAGACTAGCATACCAGGACCACACCAACAGACATGGAGGTGAAACTCCCATCATCCACAAAGAAACCATTCACTGCACCACCACCACAGACGACACCACCTTGGTCATGAAACATCTCAACTTCCAACTCCATATCAATGGCAAAACTACCATCAGAGGCACCCTCACCTACAGACCTCCAGGGCCATGACCCAGCTTCTGCAACACGATCCATTAATACATCACCCTGCTTGCCTTTGAGTCCAAACACTACATCTTCCTTGGAGATCTCAATTGTCACCTCAATGACTTCAACAACACCAACACCATCAACTTCCTTGAAAACATGAACAACATCAGCCTCACCCAACTAATCACTGACCCCACACACTATGCAGGACACACGCACGCCCCCATCTTCACGGCCAGTGATAGAGTCTAGTACAGCCATCTTACAGAGCTCTCCAGGACACACCATGCCATTATCCAGTCTACCATCACAGGATCTCCAGTCACTGCCTAGAAGCCACCCAGCATCTCACAAAACAGCGGGAGCAAAGTATCAGACCAGTGCCCTCAACACCTCTGGACCTGACACTGCAACCAATCTAGAAGAGGCTGTCAAGAACCTTTCTGCCTCGATCACTGATTGCCCCAACAGAGTCGCCACTGTCAAGCCCACCAAACTCAAGATACCCACCAAACAAGCCACAAATACAAGTGAATAGACAGGAGATGATGCACCCGCAAGGAGCCCTCAGACTGAGCCACCTTCAAGTCGTCTCCCAACCAATATCACCACCTACTGAAAGAGACAAAAAGGAATGCCCTAGCCAACCACATCGAAATCTGCTCTAGCCACAGCAGAGAACTCTTCAACATTGTCAGGGAGTTCTCCAACACCTGAGTCACTGAAATCTTCATCACTCCTTCGCAGAAACTCTGCAACTCACTTGCAGACTTCTTCCACAACAAGAACTTCACCATCTACAACTACTTAGAAACCCAATCCACCACCACTGACAGCCTCAGACCCCTCGCACCCGTGGATGCCAACCCCAATGCAATATCCGGCCACCTTGTCACCACCTGGGACCAGCTCACCACACAAAACACCAAAGACATCATGAACTTCATACAGTCAGGAGCTCCTAAGGACCCCTGCCCCCACAGCCTTTTTCAACCTGGGGAGCAAGATGATCAGCAGTGAGCTCTCAACTCATCCATCACTACAGCCTCTTTCCCTGAAGCATGGAAACAAGCAGAAGCCAAACCCCTTCTCAAGAAACCTTCCACTGACCCCAGCAAATTCAAGATGAGATGATGGTAGAGGACATGGCCTCCGCTCCCAGCAACTAGTGGCCCACCCCCCAGGGTTTAAATGACCCATTTAATAGGTCCACTCTGCCAGTCTTTTCTCTTACTGTAAAAAAAGTGCCGACCTGTTCCAGGGTCCACGTTTCCATCCTTTTCATGTAAAACAAGTTACTCTGGTAATGTTTTTCTTGCTGATGCTCCCATGTTGTGAGGGGAAAAAAGAGTTTTAGATTGCTATGAGCATCGAGATCCGGGGTGTGTGAAACTCACATAGTTTACATTTGTGTAGTAAGCAAAATTACTCATAAATATGTGAAATGCACAACTAGCGTTTGGCACGCTGTTTTAGCCTGAATTAAATATTGTGTCCCTTCTGGATGCAAGAATGCACTTTGAATTTAAAAAACGCAAAAACACAAGCATCACAAACAGCAACCGCTCCTTTTCTGATAATTTGTGGGATTTGTTTGCATTCATGGCAAGTTTTTGCCATAAATTATGTGTAAAAATTCAAGGTGGTTCAATTACGTAATTTTGTGAATTTTGTCTTAAAAAGCATAATGTAAAATTGTGCATGAGTATGCCAGGGGTAACAGAAATTTCACTTGGAAGGAATTTAGATGCTTTGGGTAAAGGTGAACAGGTCACTAACTTTACTATTCATAGCCCAGTGGGCCAGTTGCATCAAAGCCTCCAGGACTGACCCCTTGGTTTTTCTGGTTTTAAACTTGCATACCATCTTGTCATCACTAATCCTTCTTCTCCCTGGTCATCTCGCTAGAGTCAAAGCATTACAATGATGACTAAGGGCATAGAATTGTTAATGTGCTGCTAGTTTTGGTCGCAATTTGAAACGTGTTGAGTATTTCAAATATGTGTTGTAAATGCTGTGAAAAATATAAATACGAAAAGAAAGAGAATAATGAATACAGCACAGAATTACATTGAACAAAATGAACACAACAGCTGATGAAGGATAACAGGATAATACATACAGCACCTGATGTGACAGAAGATGAAAAGCAAATACTTGAAGTCAGCGAAGCAACACAACTCATGACCACAGTAAACACAAATCCAAAGTATAATTCTGTAGATATGTGGGGAAGCATGTGGCTCTTCTGCTCTCCCTCCTAGAGAACCCAGCAGGAATATTATTGTTGTCACTGTTGTCTTGCATAGTAGTGTAGTAATGCCTAGAAGAGACAAATGTTGCATGGCACTAGAGGAAACCCTAGAAGAGACAACATGTGCACAGCACCAGTTCTAGAAAAGACAAAATGGGCACTACTTTCTCCTCCTCCATGAATCAGTAACCTTAACCTGGTCACTTGCCTCCTGTCTGAGTCTTTCACTCCACACTCATTTCCAAGCCTCCAAACTCCCACAACACTCGTACTTACAGCAGCAGGTTCACTGACTGTGTTATCACTCAATGTATCAAAGCTGCACTTCTCTTATTCCACCAATTTCCATTCTCCACCAAAAATGCATATTTGGGAACCTTCACCACATGTGTAGCAGAGAACAACTTTGACTCCCCTTAATTCTGATCGTGGACTATTTTGATTTTCACTTAATATCCCACTGCACACCTTTCACACTGTTCAACACATCATATCTTCACTTTTCCTGTGAACCTCCTTTGTTTTGTGGCACACATCTTTCCAGTCTGGCATACTGTTATCAGCCTTCGTCCTGACCAACGCCCACCCAGATGACAGTTTGCATGAGGAGTGTCTTCTCCTCAACAACACAAATGTAAACACCTCAGTGGAAGAGTGTGGTATGTTAAGGTAACTCCAAAAACTTCCTGCACTGATTTCAGCACCTCCTTAACAAAGGACATAGCCACCTGGATACTTTCTTTTAACATTCTGTTTACCCTCTCTGCCATTCCATTTCCCTGTGGGCTACATAAAGCCACAGATAAATGCACAATACAATTTGAAGTAAGGAATGTTTGCATAGTGCCCAATTTAAATTGTACCACATTGTCAGTCACCAATACTTGGGGAAGCCCCTCCCTTCTGAAAACCTTAGAGAGGAAATTGGCGAAGGCAGTCATGACAGGCTCGCTCATTAATTTGCGTTTGCATTTCATCCATTTTGACAAATAATCGATGACCACTAAGGTATACCTCAGATTGCAGAAAGATCATACATGGGACCCACAAAATCCATGCCAAGCTTCATGTACGACCCATTGGGGAACTCTACTGGGCACAGTGGAGTTTTGCATATTCATAAGGATTAGTTGGTCTGATTACACTCCTTACACTTACCCACTATCACCTCTATCTCATTGTCCATCCTGGGCCACTAGTAGTAAATATGTACTCACTTCTTGGTATTGGTCATACCTATGTGGCCTTGGTGGGCCAACAGCACCAACCGAGTTCTCAAATCAATCGGAGAGATTAACAAATTGCCATGCAACACCATCTCACCTTCCAGTGACAGTTCATCCCTGATCTTGAAGTAAGACTTGAACTCGTCTCTTACGTTCCTTTCTTGAGGCCACCCTGCAGGCATGAACTTCCTCAAAGCTGTGTGACATCCATCACGCAAAAAGCGGTCATTCCATTCCTGGAATTATATAATTCCTCTAGCAACTGCAATTCCATCTACCTTGGCGATTACACATTCAACATGTTCCTCATTCAATCCAGTATCATCATCATTCACTGGAGATCTAGAAAGAAAATCCTCCCTAGACTTCTTTTCTCCGAGAATGTGCTTGAAGCTAAAATTAAATTTGTACATCCTTGCCAGTAGTCTTACCAAACTAGGGCTTGCCCGATTAAAATTTCTCTCAGACAACAAAAATACCAATGGATTGTGGTCAGTGAGAAGTAAACATTTCCTCCCCCACAGAAAAGTCACAAAATGCTTTGTTGTCCACACACATGCTAATGCTTCCCTCTCTGTGGTGCTGTAGTTTTGCTGTGCCGGGGACAAGTACCGCGAGGCAAAAACCACCATATTCTCCTTGCCATCCACCATCTGAGATAGGACTGCACCCAACTCTACAGCACTAGCATTCACAGTCACTGTTGACGTCACATCAACCCTAAAGGTCTGAAGGGCAGGGGATTGGATAATCAATTTCTTCAACCCCTTGAGCACCTCATGTTCTTCAGCACCCCAAACAAACATTTCATCCTTGCATTATAGTCTTCGGAGTGGTTCAGTCTGTAGGGCAAAACTTTCAATGGACCTGGAGTGGTACTCACATATGCCTAAGAATGATCTCAGTTGTTCTTTATCTACAGGCTCAGGACTTTCCCTAATGGCATTTACCAAATCTGCTTTAGGCCTGGTAGCACATGCCCTAGATATTCTACTTCCGGCACCATAAAGCAGCATTTTTCTTTCTTCACTGTCAGTCCTTGAGCCCTCAGTGTACCCAGCACAATGCTCAAAATGTATATGTGATCCTCCTCATTATCAGTGAACACCAGAATATCATCCTGGCATCCCATCACCTGTGTGCTATCTCCAAACAGCAGAGACATACATTTCTGGAAAACTGATGGAACCCAAACCAGGCCAAATGGCATACGCAGAAACCTAGACACAGCAGAGGGGGTATTGAATGCACTCAGCAATTTGGACTTCTCATCTAATTCTATCTGGTGATAGGCTGCCCTCAGATTCCTTCCTTGCTGGACCAACATCTCCTGGTTCTTGGAGAGGGGGGAAACAGTCCATCAAAGTGTTTCTTTTTAAAGATCTGAGATCTCATTTCTCCATTCCTTTTCTTTGCCATAGGTGAGATTCAATGGGAGGAGTCAACTGGTTTTATGACCCAACTGGTTTTATGACCCCTTTCTGAGCACAAGTTGTTCATGTGCTCCTTTAATTGACCTCTCACACTCAAAGGGACATTTCTAACTTTGTGCACTACCAGTATTACATTCTCCTTCAGAACAATCTTATGCTTGAATCCCTTGACCAGCCCCAATGTGTCTACAAAAAGCGCCTTGTGTGTGTCAAGTAGGTCATTTAACGATTGGCGCAAATAGGGGACTGGAGCGACTAGGGAAAGAAGACATTCAGTGCTCAGTCTCAAAATCATCCAAAAAGCTCCCTGGTCCCTCCAACCCAGGATATTGTACCCCTTCCTGGCTACATGCACTTTAGTAGAATTAGCTCTGTCTTGGAAAGTGATCTTTTCCAGAAAATAACCGGAGAGGACAAATGGACTGCATTCCGTTCTTTCTCGAACAATTTATCCTTGATAATGGTAAGTGGAGAGCCAGAATCCACTGTAACTGCCACCCTCACCTCCCCTATACCAGCATCACACACTGAGTCACCATCAATGGGGGCATCTTGTTGTGTCTCGATCATTTTGATGAATAATACCACCTTACTATCATAATATACTGCATCCTCATCATGCGTTTTCAGGATCTCTTCATCCCTGATAAACGCTACTTTCTGAACATTCTTACAGACCCTTGCAACACGCCCCACTTCTATGCACCTTAAACATGCTTTTCCAACAGCAGGGAATTCCTTGGAGTTTGCCTTTTGTGCCAAATTTGAGTTAGTTAAGGCTCTTCCCCTTTTCTTGTTGTCTTTTGTTATACTCATGTTTAGGTTGGATTTTGCAAATACTGCATTTACTTGCTTGATATTCACCAGGTCTTTTCCTCTGTTCGATGATTTTGAGGCCATCACTGACCATTCACTCCCTCTAGTGATTCCTTTGGTCTCCTGGAGAGTGGGATTTTGACAACACAACAATTCTTCCTGGATAAGTTTGTCACAACAATTAACTACAATCTTATCTCCAAAGTAATTATCTAAATTGCCATCAAAGTCACAGGTAGAAGACACAACTCTCAATTCTGCCAGGAAACTGTCAATTTATTCGTATTGAGATTGTTTCCAAGTATAAAATCTATGGCATTCCATGAATACACTTGTGTCATCCTTGAAATGATTGCGTAGCCTGTGAACAGTTTTTATGTAGACGTTACATTCTGCATCCGGTGGATGAATAGCCATAAGCAGATGATCGACTATTCTTTGCCCTTCTGAACCTAAACAGTTGTACAGTAGCACTAGTTTCCCTTCAGGGTTGAATTTGTCTCTATCAATTTCAGTAATATAACTATCAAAGTTTTTATACCATCTTAAATTTATGTATTCCTTGCTCAGCAAGAAAAGGTGTGGGAATGTTGCATTCTGCTTAGCTATTCTCTTTCTAGCAGAACAGTAATATACAATGAGCAGCTGAAAGTATTGTACAGTGCTGTACTAAAAGTGAAAAACACTATTTGAAGCAGTAGAAGCCTGTCCCCAGTCTTATAATCATCCAATTGTCATTAAATATTTACAAAAACATACCAAGCAATGTTGGGAAAATGAGCAATGGCCAACCAAATTCAGAGGATGTGTCCAATCAAAGTCAGAAACTGAAATCAATGTTACATGCAGTGATTGGTTGAAAGACAGTCTGAAAACCAATCACAGCACTGCTCCTCCTATGGGCGTTTCTCTTCAGTGGCTACAGGCAGTCTGGAATGAGTAGTCGTAGAGAGGACACAATGAAAGTTTAAATCATTTTAATAAACTTGATTTATAGTGCAGGCTTTGCCAATGGCTTTTTCTGCTCGTCCTGAGATGCGGTCCGAACAAACAAAAAGCCTTTGAAGAATCTTCGGGACACACATACAGTGACACTCTTTGTTGGTGTAAAAGGTCATTTATTTAGGGAAGGATTTAAACATAACATCAACTAACATTCAACTGTATACCCCCCTTTTAACAAGACCTTAACTTTTACGATTCCTTTGCCTTCATTCTCTCCTCAAATATCTCCCTTCAATTCTCCTACCATAGACGCTTCCTTATTCCTCCCATGCCTTCCTTGCTTGTAACCTACCCCACCCCCCACTCTGATCCTTCACCTCCTTGTTTTTCCCCCTGGAAGGGTGGACAAGCCCGCATCTGGCTCTCCACCCCCCCCCATCTCCTGCTACGCACTACCCATTCACCTGCCCTGAATGACTCCTAAAACCCCCTCTTAACAGCCCTTCCTCTCGCCCAGACCTAATGTCACCTTCCTCTCCTTCCTTCCTAAGCTGGTTGGGTAGGTGGTCAAAGCTGTCCCCTTCTAAAACCGTCGGCGCGGAACAGAGGCCGACCCCACCCTTCCACCCCCCTTATAAACCCTACCTAAAGTCCCTCCCCCACTTACCTGTTAACCTATCAGGCGCCTCCGCGCCACTTCCTGCCCCCCGAACGTGCCCGCGGAGAGACTAGAACGAGTCTCTCTCTCCATGGGCCCCTCCATCGGGACACACATACAGTGACACTCTTTGTTGGTGTAAAAGGTCATTTATTTAGGGCAGGATTTAAACATAATATCAACTAAAATTCAACTGTATACCCCCCTTTTAACAAGACCTTAACTTTTATGATTCCTTTGCCTTCATTCTCTCCTCAAATATCTCCCTTCAATTCTCCTACCATAGACGCTCCCTTATTCCTCTCATGCCTTCCTTGCTTGTAACCTACCCCCCCCACTCTGATCCTTCACCTCCTTGTTTTTCCCCCTGGAAGGGTGGACAAGCCCGCATCTGGCTCTCCACCCTCCCCCATCTCCTGCCATCCAGCGAAACCCACGTGGCGTTTCGCTGCCCCACCCCAGGGAAAAACAACCTGTTCCCGGTTCTGTGCTTTCTCCCCCCTTTTTTTTTTTTTTTTTGTAATCCCTGATCCACAAATTCACATCCCATAAACTCTCTAACATCAACCTTAGCTCTGTTAGATAATACGCATTTCCTAACTGTGACAAATGGACCCCGTCAGCTCTGAACAAAGCTTCCTCCTGTTCTTTTATGTCCTCGTGCTTCAAAACCTTGATCCCCTGAGCCCAGCAGAATACCCTCATCGCCCTATTCAACTTTTTCCGAGCCCGCTCAATGGTTCCGTGATTAAGTGCCCCTCTCCATGCCCTTCTTGGCACAAACTCTGTCCATACCAAACATGTCCCGCATAGTTTCTGCTTCAAGAGCTCCAAATCCCTCTGCATGAGCTGTATCAAAGTGAGCCCCGATAGCTTCACCAAATCATTTTCCCCAAGATGTATCAATAAGAGGTCCGGACATCCCCACTGCGGCAAGTTACCCGTGATAAATGGGAGCAGGCTCCCCCACCTCATACCACTCTTGCCCAACCAACGGACTTCATGGTGTCTGCTGGGCAGTCCCAATGATCTGCCGTAAATTTGCCGCTCCGCAAATGAACGAATGAATGGCCGACCAACCATGTCATCATCTTGTCTTTCTGCGGCCCAGCCACGCATCCTGTAAAGAAAAAACACTGTAAAGGCTGTAGTGATAAGCTAAACCCCCCCCCGCTGTGCTCTCCTCAAGGCCTGACATAATGCTCGCAGCACCTCGATTTCCATCTCCCTATGGCCTTGATCTTAGCCCAATCCCAGCCTAAATGGGCTGCCGCTGTAGCTGCGCAAATCCTAAATGAATGCGTGCCTGTCCTACCAAGGGCCATTCTCATGACCTCCAACAACTGATAACTAGTCAACTTTCTCCCTGATGCGTGTACAAAGACCCCTGTATCGCCTGCCTTATGCCAACTTGTCTTGAACACAAACCACTCTGTTACCAGACACGCTATCTCCACTCCCCCTTTTTCCAGCCAATCCCATTTGCCTCTACCAAGTTGATCTGTCTTTGACCGCCTAAGCCATATTCCTAGCCTATCCGTGTGCATGCACACCTCCTTCATTCTTACCCCAATTTCTTTTCCTACCCCCAACATTTCGGACACTCGAAAAGCGCCAAAGAACATCCAAACCATGCACAAGCGGAATAAACCCACCTCATACTCATTCGTACAACAAACTGGTAACACATGCAACAGCTCCAGCATTATTTCAAACGTAATGGGTTCTCTTGCCGGCTTAGCCCTGTTAGCCCTGACCCTACCCCAACCCTTCAGCATTTTGCCTAGTAAATCATTATGCGCAGGGTCAAAACCAAAAAAGAGTTTCCCATAAAATGAAACACCTGCCAGCTTTCCCCCAATTGTAGCTGGGGACAGACCCTCCCCGATCAGGAAAAGCACAAAGCGTATGGCCCGTGCTTCAAGAGTCAGCGGGCCTTGTGCCCAAAAATTGCCCCCAAACGGCTCAAAAGATTGAAACTCCAACCATGCAAGCCTGTAACTTCGCCGCGTAGATACCGCTAACGACATCTCCACCAGCCCCGTGATCGTCATGCCCCCCACTCCCAAATGTCTGCCGGGACCGCGGTCTTGTTCCGTTCCGCTCCAGGTGCCAAATCGTGAAAACGCCGCCACTGTGAACGAGATAGGGAGTCTGCAATCTCGTTATGAACCCCAGGTATATGTGCAGCTTTAAAAATAACATTCAAAGATAAACATTGAAGCATAAACTGCCGCAACAAGCGCAAAACTCTGAGGTCCCTCGCCCTCTGCCTGTTAACCAACTCTACCACCGTCATGTTGTCTACCTGAAAGAGCACTGTCCTGTTCGCTAACTCGCGTCCCCACACCGCTAGTGCCACCAATAGAGGAAAAAATTCCAGAAAAGCAATGCTTCTCCCTTGTCGGGACCATTGTGGAGGCCAAGTTTCAGTGCACCACCTCCCGTCCCAGTATAGACCAAAACCCGATGCTCCCGCCGCATCCGAAAAAATTTGAACCTGCCACACTGTGTCTGAGTCACCAAAAGACATTGGTATCCCATTAAAAGTCTTCAAAAAGATCTCCCAGATTTTGATGTCTTCCTGTAGTGCCAGGGAAACTCGTATCCTATGGTGTGGAAGCACTGCTCCTGACATGGACAGCCCCAAACGTCTACAGAAAGTCCGACCTCCCCTCACTACCCTACATGCAAAATTAAGTACCCTAGCAGTTTTTGGGCCGTCCGCAAATCTATTTTACGCAGGATGCGCACCCCTGCCAGGAATTTTAGTATTTCCGTCACCTTTGCCGCTGGCAATCTGGCCACCAGAGCTTCTGCATCCAGTTCAATGCCCAAAAAGATCAAAATTGGCAATGGTCCTTCGGTTATTTCCGGGGCAAGAGGCACTCCCGTTTGCTGAGTTAGCCTCTGAAAACTGTCCAAAGCCCGCCCACAGGCCCCGGATGCGGCTGGTCCTACGAATAAGAAATCATCTAAATAATGAGTCACCGACCTATGGCCACTCATTCTCACAAAGACCCACTGTAAGAAGGTGCTAAAAGTTTTGAATAGAGCACACGATATCGCACATCCCATGGGCAGAACCATGTCCACATAAATGGCGCCGTCTAGCTGCATGCCTAACAAGTCAAAATCTGCTGGGTGAATGGGAAGTAGTCTAAAAGCTGATTGAATATCACATTTTGCCATCTCGGCATTCCTCCCGCACTTTAAAACTAACTTCACCGCGTCATCAACTGACGCATAAATTACCTTGGTGTCCTCTTGGGCAATGAAGTCATTGACCGACCCACCTTCAGGCCACGACAGGTGGTGAATCAAACAAAACTCTCCCTGTGCTTTTTTAGGTACCACCCCCAAAGGAGATATCATCAAAGAATCACTCGGCCAGTCGAAAAACGGCCCAACTATTCTACCCAGAGCCACCTCTTTCGCCAACTTGTCACGCACTATCTGAGGCCTCTCTTTGGCTGACCGCAAATTGTCTGCCCACATCCTCTCTCGGGGGCCTTGATAACCTATTCTGAAACCTTCTCGAAAACCCCACTCCAGTAGTCTTGCTTTGTCCGCTTCAGGGTAAATGCGTAACCAAGGCAGCATAACTTCCAGTCTAACTGGTGTAGGACCCCTTTGGTGTAGGAGCGCCATGCGATCCCCTCCCTCTTGACGCTCTCCACTACTCTGCGGGCTGGAGAGGGAGAAACATTGTATGACAGGATGACGGACCCCGCACTTGGAGCAATCATGTTTAAACCTGCACTGTACTCTGGAACAAAAGCCTTTGTTAAAGTTCCAGCAGGCTCCCGTGGTGGTCCCTGGAGATTTTGTAGCAGCGCCCGCCCCTCCTGGGGCGGGGCGTGCCTGAAAGGGCTTATATACTACTGGCAGTTCACTCGCCGTATGTGTGGATGCTGCTGACTGCGCAGATGCCATCCATTGCATCCATAATTCAGGATCTACGTCACCCCACGGTTTTTCAGGATTTACACTCACCCGGGCTCTGACCTCTTCATCATAACTGAGCCATGCGAATCCCCCGAAGTGCATTTGTGCCTTTTGAATAATGTCCATGTACTTAAAAAGTGCAATGGCCCTATCTGGGTATTTTTCACAGTATATACTGGCAAATATAAAAAATGCAGACGTCCAGTTGTCCATTGTGATAGGAACCCTGGGCCTACGAGCTAGTTCCCATTCCTCCTCCTTGGAACCTTCCTTGGCCTGTATGTCCCTATGCAGTAGCTTAAAAACATCCACATATTCATGTTTCCATATCCTGACTTTTGTTTTCTCTGCTATATGGGACCCGAGGGGCATAGCCAAACCCATGTATGGAAGACGTTTCTTATGACCTCCCCCCTCCTTGTCCTCTGTGTTCGTGTCTACCCCCGCAGCCTGGCTGCCAGTAGCTGCATCTAGCGTGGAGGAGCCTTCTTTGTCCTTATTCTCGCTCCTGCCTTGTACCGAAACCGGACCTGGTGCCTCCAAAACTGACCCGCCCCCACATCAATCGATTTAGTTGTGCTTATCTCCCTCGATGTCCCACCTCCCTTCCCCCCAAACTGACCACCATCTCCCCTTACCTCCGACATTCTCTCCCAAATTCCTTGGCACTCTCTTCAATGCTCTACCGCGCGGCATAGCTTGCCACCCTCCTGTTGACCCTTACGGTACCAAAGTGTCCTGAAAAATAAAAGCAAAAGAAGAGGTTGCACCGCTCTTGCGCCCTCGCCCCACCCCTTTCTTGACAGCGCTCACCTCCACATCCCGTATCTCTCCATCTTCCCATTCATCCCCTTTGTCCTCATAGTCCAGCTCCAATTCCTCCTCTCCTCCCCACTCGCCTTTGCTTTGGGCATATCCTCTTGCCTTGGTTGCGATAGCCTCTGTTGTTTCTGCACCCACATGGCGCAAACCATCATTGTGGTGCCCCCGATCCCACGGAGTAGAGAAGGCCACCGCTGACCCCTCCATTGCTTCGTACCAACGTGCTTGGGCCGTATTGCGCCCTGTCGGCGTAGCCTTTCTCCTGCCAACCTCAGCCGTTGGCATTGTTTTACTTCTTCCCCCGTGGCCGTATGGATCACCGGGGTTCCCCGTGCCGACCTGCCCCTCGCCCGCACCAGCCTTTTGTCCTCGGCCCACTTCTGACTGTGGTACCCAAACCCAGGTACGCCCCGCCCGCCCCCACCTGTTGTGTCCCTTTGTCATCTCTGGCCTCTCTGAACCTTTTGGCTACCTCACTCCGTGCGCTCGCTTCCTCCCTGTCCTTACACAACTGTGCCCACCTGGCCTCCGTTTCGACCACAACCCTGCGCTGTTCGCGTATCCTGGCTTCCAGGTCCCAGGTTTCTGCCTGATCCCAATTTCCCTGTACGCAAAGGGCCGTAGCCTCCATGGGCCCTGGCCCGTCCCCTGCCTTGAGTTTCGCCAATCTGGTCTGGCGAGGGGCTGCCTTGGTTTTGACTGCCCCCCCCCTCTGGGTTTCCCTTCATATTTGCTTCTTTTATTCGCTGGGGCCCCGAAACCCCCCACCCCCGTGCTGTGGCCCTCCCCTTTGGGACATGACAAATCTAGAGCCCTTTGTGAATTTAGGCCCCCTGTCTATGCCTGCCTGCTCACGAGCGCGTGTTCCCCACGCTTTGCCACCTGTTTATTAATTACTTTGAGTTGAGGTGGGGGAGGGAGGAGACCGGCACCCGGCCGGCTCGGCCCCGTGTGTCCTCCTCTTCATGCGATCGCTCATTAAATAAATGCCGCCCCCCCCACCGGGCCCCCCGCGCTGCCCTCGTCGCGTGCAGCGCTCCTATGGATGCTGCCTGCCCGGCTTAGGGCCTATTAACCGAACGCACGCACCTGAACCTATGCCTGGCTCACGCTGTCCTCTCCTCGCAAAGCTGTCCCCTTCTAAAACCGTCGGCGCGGAACAGAGGCCGACCCCACCCTTCCACCCCCCTTATAAACCCTACCTAAAGTCCCTCCCCCACTTACCTGTTAACCTATCAGGCGCCTCCGCGCCAGTTCCTGCCCCCGAACGTGCCCGCGGAGAGACTAAAATGAGTCTCTCTCTCCGCGGGCCCCTCCATTATCAGCCATGTGACTGCACGCGCTACTGTTGCTCGGGTAAAAGGTTTTGTCAGGCTTGTTAAGCGTGTACTTGCGCCCAGTGCCTTCTCCGATGCTTTCTCTTGCGTGTGTCTAAAGCAGATGTAACCTGCTTCCCTCATGCATGCTCCTTTTTGTGCCTCACCTCGTTAGCCCCTTAATGTTAAATCAAAGTATAAAAAGATGGCAAGGTATGAAAAGATGTCTTGCATTAAAGTTTACGTGCAGTCTGTGTAGGTGGATACCATTTAGAAAAGGTCTCACTGTGGTAATGGTACACCGTCAAACACGTCATACTGGTACCATCAGTGGGGTTCAAGTTCCACTCATCACTAAACATGGTATGACGAATAACACGATTAAGGATGCTTATCTTTTTTAATTTGGATGTTATCCTCGATGGTCACGGAGGGTACACAGCAATTCACATGCCTGCTCCAGATCCCATCTCAACTGCTGAACCTGGAAGATTCAAATGGAGTTACTATGGTAGCATTCCAGTTCAGAACATAACACAATGCCTCGAAATGGCTGTCTACAGGATTCTCAATGTGCACACATATTGTTGTGGAAGACTGGCAGTGACCATGGCTGATCACAGAGCTGTAGTGAATGTGGGTGCCTTTGTGCAGGGGGAGGAGGGCTATTGGTGGGAGTGAGAGAAAGAGAGAGACAGAGAGAGAAAGAGAGAGAGAGAGAGAGATTTTAGATTTGATGTGTGCAGAGAGAGTCAGGACTACTGTAGAAATACAGGAGGCGGAAAGGGCTATACTGTAAAGACATTGAGTGAGAGGCCACAGCAAGGCTGGGAAATTAGAGAGAGAGAAAGAAGTACAGGTGGGCAAGCTAACAAATTCATGAAGCAAGACAAGCCACGGGTCTGATCTGGCTTGGTGTTAATAACCAAAGCACAAGCTGACCCCTTAAAAGAATCAGTTTGTAAATTATACAACCGAGGGCCTTTAAAACTGGGGGGGGCGTGCATCCAGAATTTGCCAGGATAGTCTTGATGTGTCACCATCTGTCCATGCAGATTTCAGTAAATAGTCCCTGTTTTCGAAATGGTCAACTAAAACAAAGGGAGGCACGATTTCATGTGTTGCATGGCTGGATGAGTTAGAAGTCATAATCTGAAAGCAATATAATTAAACAGATGGTTTTGTACTTCATTTTTTCACTTAATAAACCTTATTGCTTCCTTAACTTTGTTTTCTATTTTACAACTGTCACTTAGGTCATTATGGGGGTCATTCCGACCCCGGCGGTCAAGGACCGCCGGGGTTGGCGGGAGCACCGCCAACAGGCTGGCGGTGCCCCGCAGGGCATTCTGACCGCGGCGGTTTGGCCGCGGTCAGAACAGGAAAACCGGCGGTCTCCCGCCAGTTTTCCGCTGCCCTGGGAATCCCCCATGGCGGCGCAGCTTGCTCACCGTCACCCCCTCACCGCCATCCTGTTCCTGGCGGGTGTCGTGGGGCCCCCGTAAGAGGGCCCCACTTTGTATTTCAGTGTCTGCTTTGCAGACACTGAAATACGCGACGGGTGCCACTGCACCCGTCGCACATCCTCCACTCCGCCGGCTCCATTCGGAGCCGGCATCCTCATGGAGGGGTGTTTCCCACTGGGCTGGCGGGCGGCCTTTTGGCAGTCGCCCGCCAGCCCAGTGGGAAACCCAGAATACCCGCGGCGGTCTTTTGACCGCGCAGCGGTATTCTGGCGGTTCCCTCCAGGCGGGCGGCTCCCGCCGGGGTCAGAATGACCCCCTATGTGTCCCTTTTTGATTAAAAAATGTAGTCCTATTTCTCTGTTTGTGGAATGTCTAGTTTGTGGTTTTCAAAATCTGGTCACACTAGTAAAACATTATAAACAATCTTTCAGATTAAAATTAGGTTACTTTTTGAAATTTTGTGTTTCACTTGAGAGCATTAGATTAGATCACTCCTTCAGCACCTGTCAACAGTAATAGATTTTAAACATGAACTTGTCCCCACCTCCAAAGCCATGATAACACCGCCTTGAGTGAAACAGGAGAGGTCAGGTTAACATGAACCAATATTTATATGGTCAATATTGTTGTTGTACCTGGAGCAACATTTTTATCTATTAAACAATAATGGAGTTTTTTTCAAAGCAGAAACATTGAACTGATTTTATCATGGTGGTCCCAAATGAGGCATAGTGAAGGAAAATGATATCCGTTGGATGTCACAATTTGGTCAAGTTGTGGAAATAGTATTGGAATCAAGTTTTCCTAGTTAGACATTGTGCTATTCAGCTAACCGATGAATACTTCTTTCTCTGTCACTTTACCACGCAAGGCCGGAAAATAAGTACGCTCCTTCAGGAGAGAGGATTACAGATTGGGAACCAGTGAATTATTTGGCTATTTGGTTGCGGTCTCGGTACGGTCCCCCACCTGTGGGCGGGGGCGTGCGCCAAATCATAGCATGCCCCCAGAACAGGTATGGGCCGGATCGGACAGGTCCTAGGCAGTGGCTCAAAGGGTGAGCTGATTGGTGGATGGGGGCATAGTGGGGGCTCCTGGGACGGTCGGCAGGGGCAGCTAGACAAGGGTTAAAAGGGACAGCAAGTCGTATAGGTCATCTTGTTTTTTTGACACAGGCTGCCCCTGACGATCATCGACTTGCCCACCTCCAGAGCACTGGAGGATTTTTTTCCCACCCACCCATCCCCAATGGATAGCAGGAGCAGGAAGACCTTAGGAAGGAAGGAATCAGGTTTGGGAACAAAGCAGGTGGGCAACCTTGGCATCAAGAATACTAGTGCAGGCGAACTCAAGGCGGAATCAGAAGCCTTTTGGCTCAAACCAGGGTGACGGTGATGTGGGTGTAGAAAAGGGACTCGGGAATGACCGCTACCGCGAATGTCCATAGCTCCCCCACGGTACTCCATTACATGGCCCTGGGTATTTGGGGGGATGGAGACTGCGCCAGGGGACCAAGGTTTGGCCCAGTTGCCCAGGACCAGGACCATCCCCATCGGGTGCCAGGGGATCCCTCTCTTAGGGTTGGCTCTGGCATGGTTTGTTTTGGGAGACAGTTTCATGCTGGCCAGCGCACCCTCTTTCTTGAGGGGGCAGGTGAGTCTCGCCTTGTGAAGTGTAACTTGTTTAGGGGGAACACGGCCCCCAGTCTACAGTTGATGCCACAGGTGCTTGCGGAGTGGTCAACCATGACTCCTTTTTGAATAATTGAAATTATGTATGAGATTTTGCCCCATTAATATGACTTGGGATGCATGTTGTAAATAAGTATTGGAAATTAAGGATGAAAAAGAAAAATACAGTAAAAATATGAAAATGTTCTTTTATGTCCTGTTTATGTGGTTGTGAATAAATACGGCCTGAGAATTGTTATATTCTCTATCGCAGGAAGGTTTCAGTCTGCTTTGTCTCCTGGAAGGGTTGGGGGTGGGGGACAGAAAATAAGTACACTCCTTCAGGGGAGAGGATTATAGATTGGGAACCAGTGTGAATTATCTGTCTATTTGGTTGAGGTCTTGGTACGGTCCCCCACCTGTGAGTATGAGAACAGTGAGAAAGGCAGCAGTCAAACGAGAGAGCAGTCAATCAATCAATCAATCAATCATTGAATTTGTAAAGCGCTCTACGTACCCGTGAGGGTTTCAAGGCGCTGGGGGGGGGGGGTGTTGTTGTTACTGATCGAAGAGCCAGGTCTTGAGGAGTCTTCTGAAGGTGAGTAGGTCTTGGGTCTGTTGCAGGTTGGTAGGGAGCGTGTTCCAGGTTTTAGCGGCGAGGTATGAGAAGGATCTGCCTCCGGAGGTCTTTCGTTGGATTTGGGGGGACGATGGGGAGGGCAAGGTTTGCGGAGCGGGGCTGACGGGTCGGGTGTAGAAGCTGAGTCTGTTGTTCAAGTAGGTTGGTCCGGTGTTGTGGAGTGCTTTGTGGGCGTGGGTAAGAAGCTTGAAGGTGATCCTCTTGTCCACGGGGAGCCAGTGAAGGTTTCTCAGGTGGTGGGAGATGTGGCTGCGGTGAGGTACGTCGAGGATCAGCCGGGCGGAGGCGTTTTGGATGCGTTGGAGGCGTAGTAGGTCTTTTGCTGGGATACCTGTGTAGAGTGGGTTGCCGTACTCTAGCCTGCTGCTGACGAGGGCCTGTGTCACCATTTTTCTTGTTTCTGTCGGGATCCACTTGAAGATCCTACGGAGCATGCAGAGTGTGTTGTAGCAGGAGGAGGAGACTGCGTTGACCTGTTTGGTCAGATGAAGAAGTCAGCAAAAACATGACCGGCTGCTTGTCAGATTACTGCCCGACAAAGTGAATAAACACAATAGTATATTCAGTCTTCATTTGCAGTGAAGGTTTAGATAGGCCCAAGTAGGAAAGGGAAGGCCACCACCAGTCCATGTATTGATAATTGGTTATTTTTGTGGCATGGCATATCTGTTAACCAGGGAGCATTTACAATGGCTTTTGTAGGGGAAAAAGTATGTCGCCAGAAAAGCATATTTACAAAAAAAGGTAAATAAAAATCCTGGCTTGCAATACTGTCTCTCTTAATTAAGAAGTCGAAGTATAAAAATGGGTAGCATTTTCCACTTCTAGCATGTAACATTCACAGTGAAAACATAAACCTGGGAGTAAATGTGAGCAAACTGGACATTGCATCGGTCAGTTTAATAAAATAAAGACAATGAAAAAAACAATATTAGCACAAACCTATGGTAGAGAAAGAAAAGTTCAACTGCTTAAGGTTACACAGTAAACGCTGGTAATCATCAGTCAATGTGGTGACGGAACTTGTAGGCAGATATTGTGCCATCTCGGCTATGTGATCTGTGGATCAGTGGCGGCTTGCAGGTATTTTGCATTAACCTTTACAAATGCTTACAAAACGTGATTGTAGTAAGTAGACTGAAACTCTACATATCCCCTTTCAACTTGTCTTCTAATATACTCATCCTCAAAACAGAACCACAACAATAACCGCTAAAGTAAACACACCCACGCTTAACCTGAAAACCCACACATCAACAAAAACTCACAACTTTCAACCGCTCCCAAATACCAACTGACACGCAACGCTCACATATCCAGTCCAGTTCTACGGTCCAATCACATCCCGTGACGACAGAGCATCGTCAGACCCACCCTGTAACCACAGGCCATGGTTGGCTTAAGACTCACCAAATAACTAGCCTACACAATGGTGTGCTTGATCTCGGAAGTCATGGATCACAGGTGTGCCTTTTAACTATAAATCAGGATAAAAGCCACCGCTGTCTCAGACAGGCACTCGGCCTCAAGCTGAAGCATGACATTATCCACTTTGCGGTTGTTTTTATTCTACCCACACCCAGCACGCAGTATTGGTGCACATTTAAAGGCCATAGGATGTACGCAGGATATTTTTTTGTAGTGTGGGTGTTCAAATTTAGCAGCAAGAGATGAGTCATTTAGTAATCACTACGCACCACTGTCATTCAACCGCGGTAGAGCTCAGCAACGAAACCGACGGACAATAGGAAAGGAAAGCACAGTGCTAGTTTTTCACTCAAACACACGTTAAAGACTGCCGTCTAACTTTAATGATCCTACTTTGTTCCTGTAACATCAGTACCAACAGTGCATGCCTTAGCATAATTACAGAAATACTAAATAGAAATAGAAATATTCAGCCGCGTCTACAATGACACCAACATTAACCTAAAATGTCTGATATTTAAAAAAATCTGAGAGCTTATATTTTTGTTGACCAACACCTGTATTGATGATCCTTTTTATGCATGCATTTTGCAAATGATCTGAGACTGCCCTGGGCCACCAAATCGTTAATTGGTTCTTTATGTGTCTCACAAATAACAATGGAATGGAATAGGGTTGCCGAAAGATGCAAGTGCTGCAAAGCCGACTGAGAAAATAATTAACAAGCTTTTGCAATGCAATTGGTCTCGTGTTTGAGTTAGAGCTATGAACATTGTAAATTCCTAACTGGACTTTTCTTGCTACATAAATTGAAAATTAAAAGTAAAACAGTTAACAGAAGCAAGCCGATTGAAGCGCCATGCCCGCCATGAGCGTGAAGGAGAGACAGAAAAGGAAAAAGAAGATTGTTCACACTCAAACGCATCGGCAATTGTGCAATTATCCATGTAACAGGGTTGATGGCCAAAGTGGTAACAAAAGTGCCCCAAGGAGGGACAAACATAAAGCAATTACCAATGATGATAATGGATTTTTGAAGGGCAAGCACATGAATGATTGATAGTGATGGACGTGCTTGGGTGTGGTTAAAACCCCACAGATAGATTACAACACGTAAGAGCGCTTGCATGCTTGACCTAAAAAGGCTGTCCAATTAAGGTAGAATATAGTTTGCCTTGTCAGTTTCACTTGTCCTGATCTCAGATTGAAGTGTCTTTATCCATCCCCACACCTATTTAGATTCTGTGTGTTTGTATTGCTTTTCAACATCCACCAGATCCCCCACTCAAGGTGCTTCAGGAACAAGTCCTTCATCTGCTTAAAGCGTGCTCCTTCTACAATAAACTGACCATGCACCACTGCTTTCAGTGCACATCATCTGTTTTAGTAGTGGTTAGGCAATTTTGAATGCACTAGCAAATGTTTGCTGGTACAACAGGGCCTCGGAGAAGGATCTTGTGAGGCTGCAATGAACCATATTTTCTTCAGAGTGGGTTTGTGGGCCAGTTCAGTATGCAAGTTATGAGGCCAGGGGCAGAAATTGTCAGAGAACCTGTTCAACATGTTTATAATGATAGACAACTGACTTCTGTCGACCACAGTGACTTTTAGGGTTGTCCGAGTGAGCTTTCAAAGGCTTATCCTGTAGGTAGTATGGGAGCTGAACACTCAGAACTCAACAGGCACATTAATTCACTGCCAAGGCCAGTCCCTTATGTTTTATTACTTAAAGTACTTTAAAACAGCAAACAAAATTCTACACAGTAATGGGATTTTAGTTGCAGGGCACAACTAGGGTGTCTTGGCCCGGTAATAGTTCTCACACTCACTACAGGGATCTACTAGAAATAAAAGGATCATAGGAATGAATGAGGCATGGGAGGGAGCTGACAATTAGGCTTGGGTGTGCAGTGATTCTGCTCTGTAAACTGTAGGTCAGTTTATTATGTATCTTGAGCAAAAAAGAGTTCATACTAGCAGGCCATCTCCTAACACACAGGATTATTTTTTGGAGTCCAAGACCGTATCTCACTTCAAGCCTTGTGTTACCTGCTCACTAAGATGTTGTTTGGCACAGGGATAGATGTTGTGCTTCACTCGCATAGTGAACACCCTAGCCAGTGGGTGTAAGCCCGCGGAAGCTGCTCTGCCACTTGGATCTTGCCACTGGGGAAGAAGAGCACACAAGCCTCTGCAGTGGTCACACGTCTTCAAGAGGTGCAGCCTCCATGCTGGTGGATGGGGGCGATGGGGTCCTTTAGCTAGATTAGAGGTAGTGAACAGGAACACAACGGATGGAACCTAAAATTGTGTGCTGGTAATCTTTATTCTGCACTCCTTTTCCTCAAAATAAAAACAAAGGGACATTGGAGATATGTAAATTAAAATGGTGCAGTGTAGTGTAATTTAGGTAGTGGAGATTGAATGAGATATGTGAAGATAGATGGGTAATGGAGATTGGGCTCATGTCAGAACCCAGTCAATGCTTTACTTTTTTATACTTCTCATTTTCTGAACCATCTTGACCCTTTAGACATTTGATTGGAATACTTGGGTTTTCCTAGAGTGAGGTGGTACCAGCGAAAGCAGTATTCTTTATTTTTGCATTCTAAATTTCAATGAGCAGGACCATTGTATGGCTTAAAAAACTGGCATTGAGAATGACCATGCTTTCTGGAGGTGCACTGACATTAAAAGGCCTTCCTTTCTCAGAGGTGGGACTGACTGACTTACTCGCTCACGCCAAGCTACTAGTTTAAGTTTTAAGCCCTTTGGATATACATTAGCCACTATTTGTTGTCACAGTATGATCATTGCGTGGTGCAGAGTGCCCCTGTACCACAGCAGATCTAGGTTCACTGTGTCGCAGAAAATGAAGAAATTAGTAATACTGAGTGCCCCTTCATAGTGACAGCTAGAAACTGAATTTGAATCTTGGAGGGTGTGAAATTTATCAGGAAAGAGGAGGATCTTTTCCAATCATATGTATGTCTACCTTCTGAGCAAGACATATATGTGCCAAACATCATAACACTGTTGGAATGTAGCAGCTCTTACTCGTGCAACACACTCAGTACCATATATACCAAAGCCCATGCATTTAGCCATTAAACTGCACAGAGGTATGGGTAAGGAAGAGGAAGGAACAGGGTGGGACTGGGACACAAATGAGGCCCTGTCACTGAAATAAACTACGAAAGTGGGCCCTATTAGCACATCTGATGGCTAAAAAAACTGTGTCTTGAATTTGTAAACACATACTGTGAGGGTTTTCTTTTGCAAGGTGTAGAAAATGCATGCATTAGAGCTTGCTGCTAGCAGTGTTTTTAGTAATATTGTGGAAAGCCACAGGAAAAAAAACAGAAAAGTAAAGCAGTTGTCATAAGCGAGCCGATTCAAGGTGCCATGGCATCCATGAGCATGAGAGTGCAGGAGAGACACAAAAGGAAAAAGAAGTACGCTTGCAGTCAAACATATTGTGCAATTATCCATGTAACAAGGTTGATGACCAAGGCGGTAACAAACTGCCCCATGGAGGGACAAACGTAAACCATTTGCCAATAATAAGAAAGGATTTTTGAAAGGCAAGCCCACTAACCAGTGATAGTGATGGCCGTGCCGTGGGCGTGGTTAAAAGCCCACATAGATGCCAACATGTCAGAAAAGCAGCACTTGTTCGCTGCTATTCTCGACCTAAAAATGGGAGAAAAAGGGTGGACAGAGAGAGCGAGAGAGTGAGGCAAATAGAAAAGTAAGTCAGAGCAACGTAAGAAAGAAAAAGTAAGGAAGGGTGAACAGAAAAAAGAACGATGAGTGGATAAACAGGGAAGAAATAAAGAAAGGATGAGTCTAAAGAAGGAAGAGTAAATGGGAGAAAGAGTGAATAGAAGGAAGGATATTTGGATGGAAGGGTGAAAGGATGGTTGTGGAGTGGTGCAATTCAGGCTTCATCCTTTACAAGTTGTCATTTCACAATTACACATTTACTTCTGACATTATATTTACTGTGTGCCTTAATAATATTAATGTGTGGGAACATTTAAACGCATTAATGATACATAACTACTGAGAAACTGAAGTTTTATGAATGTGCTTACTAATGTTCATTTAAATTGCTTCCATGTATTCAATTCAAAATACCTTTATTTCAGCCACAAAGGCCATAAAAACACACATAAAAGCATACAAACATAATAAATAATTAAAACTGCACTTTTTAACATAAAAAGGTCGTTTAAAACACAGCAAATCTTTAAAATCTGAATTTGACAATTTAAATAAAATGGGTAGCATAGCATCTCATAAAATTAGGAATCATTTTGCAAAGTCTTCACAGAGCACATAATAAGTTGGCCAAAGGAACAACATATGTGGGACTGGAGTCAGACCTCAAAATGGGTACCTCGACACAATGCTTGCGCACGCCCAAATGTCTAGAGATGGGGGCTAGCCATAGGCTACGTGGACAGGCATGGGTCGGGCAGACACAGAAAACGTGAGCAACACTCTACTGAGCAAGTGGAAACTGGACAAGCATCCATGGACCCAGTAGCCTACCTTGCTCTAAAACGTTAGAGCAAGATGGGCTCCTGAAAACTGGAAGCATAGCTTCCGATCTAGAGGAAAAGTAACCAAATCCGAAAACTGTTCGTATATACTGACAGGCTTAAAGTAAAAATAATAATTAGACAGCCTGGTGGAGACAGCCTTCCTGGAGTCGTTCTCTGCTGTGGTCTCCCAAAAGAGTGACTTCAGTGCATTCTTAGTCAGGAAAGATAAAGAAGCACGGTGTTCCCAGAGGTCTGTCAGCCCAAGAGAATTTAGTGTTTTTTTTAAATATACAAGAGTCATGGTACTTTATGAAATTGGTCAGTCTCAATAGTATCTTGTAAAAGTAATTCATAGTGGGCTAGCTTCAGAGTGGTCCACAGCCGCCTCCAGAACAGCAGAGGGCATGACCTGACTTTGGTCACAAGACTTTCCGGGCCCAAATCGTGACAAAGCAGGTGCAGGGGAATAATAAGGGGAAGGAAGCAAGATTACAAATGAGTTTATTCTCCAAGATAATGAGTAGGTTGAGGTTGGAAAAGGCCCACAGTCCTGCCCAATAAAGGTCAGAGGCCAGGGCCTTGGCCTCATAAATGCGAAGGGCCGGAGAGATTTGTCTGGTGTCAGAAGAACAAAATTCTTTAAAAAGGGCACCCAACATTTGCCTGAGCTTCATCACTGCTTTGTCGAGACGAGATTTCCAGGACATGCTTTTAGAGAGCATGATACCCAGATAAGTGAAGGAATCAACCATTTCAAGTGAGCCTCTCCCATAACAAAACAATTCTTAAAGGATCTACGCGGATTAAAGGATGTCAGCTTGGTTTTATTAGTATTGATCTCCAAGCACTGAGCGAAGCAAAACGTCTCCAAACAACAGAGAAGCTTCTTCAACCCGCTTGGGGTCTTGGAGATCAGTAAAGTGTTGTCTGCAAATAACAGAATGGGAATCATCGAACCAGCCTAAGAAGGGGCTTCAGTTTCAGCTAAAGATAAGCTAGAGAGAGTATCATTGATAAACAATGAAAAAAGTGTGGGGGTCAAAATACAACCGTGCCGTACACCATGGAGCACTGGAATTTCTTCAGTCAGTTCACCCTGGTTACCCCAACTGATTTATGCAAAGTTGTCCTCATGGAGGCATCTAACCATGGACAACAGTTGTAATGGCATTTTCATTTTGTGCAAAACCTGCCAAAGGATGGAGCGTGGTACCAGGTCAAAAGCAGATCTAAGGTCTACAAATATGTACAAGGAACCCTTGCCAATGGTGACAGTACGCCAATATAACAGCAGAAAGCCGAACTCCTGGTCAATGGTGTAGATCTTTGACTGAAAGTTCACTTGATAAGGGCTAAGGATGTCCTCTTCAATCATCCATCCTGCATCTTGGCCAGGAGACATGTGGAGAAGGCTTTTTGTATACAGTTGATTAGGCTAATAGGTCTGTACCAGGAAGGGATCTATCGCTTTTTTAATATATGTTGGAACAGCAACTGCACCCTCCCACGATTTGGGAATGTCTGCCCCAGCAGCAATGGAATTAGCAAGTAAAGGGATGTTTCGGGCCAACATGTTTATATCAGATAAAAAGACATCAGCCGTAATGCAATCCGACCCTGCTACTCTACCACGAGCGACAGCTGTGAGAGATTCAATACTATCCAAGATGTCAACTAGAGGCATGAGGAGGACGGGCAGGATGGCAACAGAATAGGGCCAATGGAATTTTCTGTCATGACTTCTGAATAGAGATCAGAAAACGAATCAACCCAATGGGAAGGTGCGACGTTGTTTGCAGGTTCAATTGTGATCCTAGCACCATTACAAGATAGGAGCTGCCATAACAAGATGGCATCTCTATCCAGACAAGCGTTATATAGGGCATTACACCTCTGAGAGTCCTAGTCCCTCTTAGCGTGGTGAATAGATGCTTTGTAGGCCTTCCTAGCTAGTGAGGCTTTAGAAGGATCTCTTGAATTAATTGCACTGGCTAGGGATTGCTGCGATTTCCTGTATGTCTTTGTGAACCAGGGGTTGTTTTTGTGAAAAGTGCAGGCTAGTGGTTTGAACAGGACCACAAAATATCCTGCAAAACTTTTGAAAAAACCTTTATCGGAACTAATCACACTAGCGAGAGGAGCAGGTCCTCCCTCTGGAAAACCTGCCGGAGTGTCAGTGCTGTCAGCAGTAAGAGTTGATAAAGAATCCGGGTGATTGACCATCTGTTACCATTTTAGATGGCATTTTTTAGACATCACTGTGACTTCCCTGGAAAGAAGCTGTGGCCCAGAAACTAAAAAAAGAAAGCAAATAGTGCAATTAAATCCAGAGAAAGGGGGATATGACCACTCTCACACCGCTCAAGAACAATCATATCAATTACGGATGACCAGCGCCTGAGATCAATAAGAATATAATTGATCCTGCTTATGTGAAATAGCTTGTTAAACGTGTGGGTCTAAGGTCTGTCAGAAGTTGTCCAACTATTAGCGGCCCTAAGCCCATACTTAATTGTAAGAGCTTTTAGTTGGATAGCAACTTGTGCCCCCGCTTGAAATTGGAGCAATGCTAAATGGAGGAATGACCTATGCCAGTTCTTCACTATGGGTTAAACTAACATTGTCTCCATCAAGAGGTTAAAATGAGGTGTTAAAGTTGTCCGCCACTATTAAACGATAATTGGTCGAACTCTGATCAAGATGGTTTTCCAAGGTTTGCAGGGTGCTCGAAGTCACCCCCGGTCCCTCTGATGTATACATTATAGTCGATTAACCTTAGGCCAGATTTACTGGTAATTTCAATGGCCAGGATGTCCGGTGAGGCAAACGGGTAGTTGGGTCACTTGACAGTTTGCGGACGCTTAGAACCATGTAACTAGGCCCCCGGAAGGCCTGGCTCTATGACTCAGGATGGCTGGGACATAAAAGTTCAAATAGCCAGGTTGATGAATCAGTTCAAGAGCACAGGTTTCCTGGAAGAAACATGTCATACTCTTCCACAAAAGAGGACCAGTCGGGTAGATCTAATTTAGACCTAAGTCCCGCAAAGTTCCATGAAATGAGCTACAACTTGCAACTGTAGGAATTTGGAGGGTCTCACTAGAGGTTGCAGGAGACTCACTCCCTGTTGTTGGAATTGAAGGATGGCCATATGTGGAACCGGGAGTTGAAAGAGCTAAAGTGTCAGGAATGGATGCAAAAGAGTTCCTGAATGGGTCACTGCATGATGGAAAAATGTTCTTAGAGAAGGGGGTTAATGGGGTAGCAGGATCATAACCGGGTGCTAATTTGCTATGCTGAATACAGAAAGCAGGCAGATGCTTGAATCAGTGCTGGCTTAGAGTTTGGATGGTTTTGACAGTCAGTCAATTTTACTAAGCAATGGAATTCTAGTATCTACTATTGTGTGGTGATAACCATCAGTAGAATGTTTTTGCCTGGGGTATTTAAACTGGATGGAGAAGATGGGCGGAGGGCAGGCCCTAGCATCAAGTGCTATCAGGTTATTCACCAGGTGTGTGTCCCTAAGAGTCAATTGTATCATGTCGTACTGAGAGTTGTGGCCACCAAATCTTTTGGTACTTATGATGTCATTGTGAATTACATAGCAGCAGCCCCTAACATGTCAGTTCCATTGGATCACTTCATTTTTAAGGGATTCTTCCCCTTCATTAATGACATGCAAACTCAACTTTGGAATGTTCACCATTGTGATCAAGCCAAAAGGAACATGACTGCTATTACTTTTAGGTTCCAAATATGTAAGATTGCTAGTTCATGTGCATCCTATATCCCTGGGAGCTAGGAAAGATACAAAGATCATAAGGTTTGCGTAAATGATGCTCTTTGGATGAAAAAGAGCTCTGAATGGCAGAAGAAGCTACCCTAGGGGCCCTAAGCCTATGCACATGAGGAGGGGGGCCTCCTACAGGCAATGGAAGTGGGCCCACTTTAGGGGGTCTGGCCTGTATGTTTGATACCGCTGTTTAATTCTCTCTTTCTAAGCCTAGAAGGAGAGAATTAAATTTGAAGTGATTGGCATGGTCCCGCTTTAGGAGGTGTGACTTGTGAAGAAAGGGTGGGAGGTGTAGGAGCATGAGACCTAACAGTAGAAGGGTGTAAGTCCTGAGGGATAGCAGGGGACCTGTGACACAGAGGAAGCTCATTCACTGTAATGGTAAGGGATGATATAAGTGATCTTAAGAGAGCCATCTCACCCTTCAAGTTAGAGACCAGGGAAGTGAGAGATAGCCCATTCACGGTTGGGGGCCCTACCGTGATTCACTCGGGGGTCCAACTCAAAGCAGGGTCCTCATCAGGAACTATATGAAGTGCCTGGTCAGATAAGGACACCAACGGATGTGACATGATTGCTACAGGGAAAGCCATCAACCACAGGGCCCTGAGCTACAGGTGCCAAAGAAACTGTTCTAGGCAAATAACATGGAGCAACCTCTACGGAACTATGCTGTTGACCCACCTGCAGCCTGGTCCAAGTAAGCATACCATGGATCCTCTTCTGGCTTGAAACAGAGGACTGAAAAGAGGGGCTAGAGGAAGAAGAACTCGGAGGGGGCAGAGCAGTTTCTAGAATTCGGTCACATTCTGACAATAAGTCATCAGTCCTATCAAAGACACAATTACCCCCAGCAGATTTAAGGGACTTTGTGGATTTCTTAGATTTTGCAACTTCCACTCCCCATCCGCGGCCTTCTTTTTACCCATTAAGAAATTAGAGGGTAGCCAGTGAACAGAAAATGAACCAATAAAGCAGTTCCTTGTGACCAGTCGTGGTAAGGCAAGATGGCAAATTGCAGAGGGGCTAAAATGCTAGCACAATATCTTTAGGAAGACGTTAAGGATGTGGCCCAGCCTAGCCTCCTCCACGCTCCAAAGGGTGTGGACAGGTCTGGGCCCACGCTCATCCCCCGCAGCAGGACCACAGTACTCCTTTGTAATGATGGAGCAGGAAGCCGGAAGTGACGAAGCTGGGAGGGTTGATGCGAGTTGTGGTCCTCAGCATCGCGTGTTGATGTGGCTTAACCAGATGAGAGGATCCAAAGGCTTGCAGCGTGCTCCAGCAGCGCTGCACAAACAGTATCTGGCAAAAGTCCTGGCAGAGGCAGCTCCATGTATTCACTATTCACATTCATATTTACAGTTACACTTTAAGTTGTA
Organism: Pleurodeles waltl; assembly: GCF_031143425.1. Lineage (NCBI taxonomy): Eukaryota > Metazoa > Chordata > Amphibia > Caudata > Salamandridae > Pleurodeles > Pleurodeles waltl. The sequence continues at coordinate 1,416,462,173 of NC_090445.1, read as the reverse complement.
TTTGTGGAAGTAACATGCATTCTTTTATTCATGTTTTGCATTTATTTTGAAAGTTATACATTTGCCTGTATACCCATGTATTCAAAATGTGCATTAAATGTTTAGTTAAAGGTAGCCTGACTAAAAGCTTTAATTTTTAAATGTACTTTGCTAGGTCAGCGTGGTCTTTATTTTGCAGGTGCATTCTTATGATTTAATTAGCCATAGAAAGGAGTATTTTTGTTTGTATTCGTTGATTGGCACTAAGGCCTGGCAAGAGTAATTTTGGCAAGAAACGTGAAGACCTAATGAGCAGATGAAGCCTTCTATTCATCGTGTATCAGGACCGGGGGATGCTCAAGGTTGCAGTAACTGTCCAAGTTCTGTAGGATGGGAAATTTAGGTGATGTTGCAAAGTTCACACCACGAGAAGTGAAATGATTGGTTCCTGGTGCGGTGGGAAGAGATATGATGGTTACTGAAATTTCTGTTTGGTTTAATTAATGTACACACTGTCTGGAGTTAGAGCAGATTTCCTTAGCCTTTGGGGACCTCTCTGCTTCCTTTATTCTTGCAAGTGTGAAGCTTAATGCTAAACACTTATTCCAATTGTGGAAGACTTCTACTGGAGACTTCACTTGGCTGACACCTGGCAATTCCGAATTTCCTTGAGACTCCACTGAACAAACCATCTTCATACTTTTAATTTAGAACCTTGATTATATGACTTTAGAGATTATTAATGTTTAGGAGAGAGAATTGGAGTTTCTTTACAGAGCACCTATTTCTACTTCTCGTTACTGTATTGCTGTGGCTGTGATTATTTTGTACCTTATCCTACTCAGACTGAACCTATTGCAATATTTCATCATGCCAGCTGTAAGCTTGAATGTTTTTAATATTCTCCTGACATGTATATATACTGAACTGATTATTAATTGGCAATAAAATTACTTAACTTCAATCACCGATTCCTGATCCTTATTGTGTAGCCAAATGGGCTTCATGAAAATTTAATTGGTTTATTATTGTTAACTCCCTTTGCATCTCAGTCAACTTATAAAGATCCATCAGATAAGAGATTGTTAAACACGCACCTGCACGCTCTCAGTTGACAAGAGATAATGATGGATGGATGGAAGGATAAGGTAATGAATGGAAGGGCGAAAAGATGGGTATTACGATGGATGGATGGGAGGGTTATATGTCGGAACCACGGGTGCCTAAACCACCCGTGGCTCAACAACGAGGTCGGAACAACGACCTCGTTCGAAGCACTAATGCCTTTACCACGAATGCGTTTACAACGATTTTACTGTTGTAAACGCATTCCTGGTAAAGGCATTACCAATCAGCATGCACGACCCAGCATGCTTCCACCTCAGCCCCCCACTCCACCCCTTAAACCTAAACCCTGACCCCCCCAAACTCTAATCACCCCCAGCCCCCCACCCCACCCCAAAAACTAAAAATACCCTGAGTCCCCACCCCGCCCCTAAAATCTAAACCCTGCCCCCCTAAACCCTAATCACCCCCAAAACAGCCCCAGTCCTAGCCCAACTTACCTCCTCCTTCACCACGTCCACTCCGACTCCTTTCTGTACCTTAACCACGCATGTACGTTGTTCAGACATGCGTGGTTAAGGTACCAAAACCAGGGAGTCGTGGAAAATGAAGTGTTGTTTCGCTTTCGTTTTTCACAACCTCGTTGTTCCGGACTCATTCTTTCAGGTGTTTCCCGGATGGAAGTATGCATAAACGCATGAAAAGAAAGGTGGATGAAAGGATTGATGGATGGACGGATGAAAAGATGGATTAAAAGATGGATTAAAAGGTAAAAGGATAGATGTAGGGATATATGGGTGTATTGATGGATGATCGGGTTAATGGAAACATGGATAGTTGGGTGCATGGCGAGAAGGGTCAATGGATAGATCGACGGGTAGCTAAATGGAGAAAAGATGGATGGGTGAACAGATTGATGTATAGTGTAAAGGATATGCTGCAGAAAGGATTGAAAGGATAGATTTAATGACAGTTGCACATCTACTCAAGAAGTGGCAAATTCACTTTGCCTGCTCTGTGCCACTAGAGGTATGGTACAAGGTGGGGGGGTAATTCATTTTCTGGTTGGTCCCTTGATCCTCTGCGATGTTCACTATTAGCCATCCAACTCTGAAAGCAGCCCAGCAGTCTACAGCCCTTTGGTAAAAATAGCAGCATTGTAGAATGGCCTATTTGGACCTGTAGGCTCTCTGTTCATGTCTCAGCAGTTCAGCAAACAACTACTGAGGGATCTATAATACATACACACACCAGGCATTCAGTGACATGTAAGTGCTTATTTTAAAAAAAAGACTGTGACTTGTGAGCTCGACCTGTCCATCTTAACATAGCTATAGATATCTTTTTATAATGATAAACATATACGTCTCCATATTCTGAACACGATCAGGGCCTCTGTTTTAGGCGTGATCCATCACTGTGCACAGTGAAATGCAGTGATACTCAGGGCAAGAATTTATTTCCATCCTGATATTCCATCTTTACTCCATATGATAAACATTTAAATCATTTTAGGAACAATTATAATATTAGAAAAATGTCTTAGTACACGTTAATGCATGAATACGTACAGGGCAAAGTATGTAGTCTATGAAAAGCCCAGTCCAGTCTCTACCTTACAGAATTCAGACACACCTTTTTTTTACCTGGCCTCCATAGTTGGGGATGCTGACTATGGTCCCTGCAAGATTCCAATATGTATTCCCCATCCACCCATAATCAATTAAAAACATTCCAACAAGATCAAAGCTGCCCTTTATTCCACCAGTATTTAGCCGTATTAAGGCCCATATTTATACTTTTTTAGCACCGCATTTGCGTCGTTTTTTGACGCAAAATCGGCGCAAACTTACAAAGTACGATTGTATTTTGTAAGTTTGCGCCGATTTTGCGTCACAAAACGACGCAAATGCGGCGCAAAAAAAGTATAAATATGGGCCTAAGTCTCCAGCTAATGCATTCTCCATTTACAAGTGAATTTGAAACCTCATCTATTCAGGCATCAAATCTTAAGAGGGTAAGCGCAGACTCTGCAGCAGCCTACCCACAGCTTTCCTCCTATTCTTTGCCCCATCTTTGCCATACTTACTTGAATCCCCCACTGTTGATAGCACATCATTATTTTCTGGCTAGGTTTGTTCTATATTAGCTACATATGCGCATATATACATACCTACATATACATAAATACCTTGTTGTGTAACTTAAAACAAGCATTGGAAAAGCCAAATGGCCTGGCTTTAATATAATAACAGAAGTAAACACAGACATTCACAAATGCTGTTTGCATGTATTGTATGTTGTTAAAGGAGAATGTAATTAATTTTTAATTGAAAAGGTCTCTGTAATTGCCTGTAGCTCTTTGGATTTGATTAACATTTCTTGCACATACATGGTATAAACCTGTGATTCTATGAGACCCACAGACCCATTGTTCTTGATCTTGCACTGTACCCTGCTTCCAACTTTAGGCATAAAGGGCTAGCCCTATTTTCTCTCATTACATTTCTCCCAAAAATAAATGGCGCACAACCCCATTGTATATAAACTGCAGAATGTTGTCCTGTAAAATGTAGTCCTGATGCCCCATAAACATTCTTCTAACTCTTTAAAGAAGAAAGCTTTTCCTTGTTGCATTACACCACAAAGGAACTTATAACGATGTCCCGGATATCACCCTGTAACTCCTCCCTAGAGTTCCTAATACCAGGGGCTTTGATATCTGCGAGGAGGGAGGTGACGATAGAAATAACCGGGATCACAATTGGGACCTGAAGAAAAGATGAATCATCAGGTGAATCAGTAATTTGATTAACTGTTCTTCGCAGTATTTCACTCTTAGGCTCCCCCTATTTTCAGCAGGCAGAGTCCCTGAAGGAGCATTAAAGGGTTTGTATGGTTCATGGATGGGTAGCGTTAAGTGCTTAAGTGGTATTAATAGGTGATTTGGGTTCAGGGAAGCATAGCATTAAGGGATAGTAGAGGTTTTTTAGGGTTCATGGAAGTATAGTGTTAAGTTGCAGTAAGGTGGTTTTAGAATTCGTTAAGTAGTAGTAAGAGTTTTTAGGGTTCCCTGAAGGGCAGCGTTAAGGGTTATTAAGGGTTTTGTTTATGGCTCAGTGATAGGTAGTGTTCAGGAGCAGCAAGGTCTTTGAAGAGTTCGGAGAAAGGTAGTATTGCAGTACAATAAATGAGTGAATTAGTTTAATTTATTGCATAAAAGTATTACATTTGAAGTAAATTAAATATGCACTTAGTAATGTAATTAAAAACTAAATAATACATTACAATTAATAATTAATTTAAATTTTGAGAGCAAGAAGCTTAAAAAAGTCTCCAGCTCACCAACCAGAAACCTTGAAATTAGAAAGATAAAACACAGTTGTCTCAGAGTGTCATGTTAAGGTATCTCTGAAGCTAATGATGGAAAGGTAAGGGTGAGGTAGCTGGACTGCAATACAGGAACATGTTCCTTTTGACTACCTTCTTCCTATCTGTGCCACTGCCAGAGAAGTACAAACATCACAATTATCTAATTGCCTAGGAAACATAAAACATTGTAATTGCATGAGTATAACCTGAAAGTCAAGCTCTGTTGTAACACAATAGCTGTACTTGATAAACAGCTCTGGCTCAGAACCTTGATAAAGAAATGAGTACAGCTCTTGTAGGGTAAGTGATTTTTCTGTGGAAGCAAATATCTGCCCAATCAAGACATGTACTCATGTTCACCAACACGTGGGTGGATCCAAAGCCCTTTTCTGTAATACCAGTGCCACTGTGTTTCACACAATATCAGCTTGTCATCACATGGACACCCAATGAGGAGCTGATATCTCATGGGTGCAAACAGATGGAAACCCCTGCAGAGAGCAGGTTTCCAGCTAATTGTTTTGAGGGTCTGCTCAGCCGATATACCCTCTGAGGTGTGAAACCTCCCCAGGACATCATTTGCATCCTCAAAAGCTTTGTTTTTGGTGTTGGAGGGCAGGAGGGGGATGGGGAAGTGGGGACAGGGGCTTAGAGTCAGTGAATTTGAAAGTGCCTCAGGCTGTACTTGGCACTAAGCCCCTCCCCGTCAAGGCCCTTCCCTATTCTCACACTGTAAATACATGTCACATGTTGGCAGGTCTGTAATTGTCTTGAAAGCACTTTTTAAGTTGATCACATAAGGTCTCGAAACAGCTGAGCTGTCAAGCCAGATCCAAACATACTCTCCTATGAAGGCCTAGATGATTTACATGGAGAAGTGATAGGATTGGGCTCATATTTTTTCATTAGGAAAACAACGAAAATAAATATAAGAACGTTGTCATGATTTAATCATCTTCTGCACAGATATTCAGTTAATGGAGATACTGCACAAATTAACATTTCTATTAATATATAAAACAATTTCACCCACATACAACCTAAAACAAAAATAGAAAACAACGTTTTAAAAGGAATTAATTTTAAGATTTTGAGAGAAAGAGAGCGTTGGAAGTGACACACCGGAAGCAAATTGTTTAGATTGGAATAAGATTGTATTCAATGATATTTTAAAAATACAGACGTGGGGTGCGACCTACCTTTGCTAACCATGTATGTATGTTTTTCCTTATCCCCTTCAGTGCTGGGGACGTAATGGTTACGTCCACCGGCACAGTGCTCCAAAGGAAGTCACCCTTGCTAGCGCTCCCTCCGTGGGCTTCTCTTCCTTCCCCCCAAGGCAGGGATGGAATGGGAAGCCCTTCCACCCCGACCCCCCCAGTGACTTCTGATGACATCACCTCCCCACCGCACTGGTCATTTCTCTTCCGATCATGTGATGGGGCCTGAGAGGCTTCAAAGGGAAGGAAAGGAATTTCCTTCCCTTTGAAGTCTCTCAGAGCATTTCAGAAGCCAGATCGTGAAGCGATCCGGCTTCTGAAATGCCCACTAGACACCAGGGATTTATTTTATAAATAAAAATTGGCATAAGGGGAGCAATCCCTTGAGCAAGGGTTGCTCCCCAGGGGGGCACTTTTTTTCAAGGCCTTTTCTGCCCCCGGGGGCAGATCAGCCTATTGTTATTAGGCTTCTAGGCGCCAGGGATCTTTTTTTTTTCTTATTTATTTTTGTTGGTTTTTTAGAGGTGGGGAGCTACCCCTCAGGCAAGGGTTGCTCCCCTAGGGGGGCAAATTATATTTAGGCCATGCAGATGGGCCTATTTTTATGAGGCCAATCTGCCCCCAAGGGGACAGAAACCACTAGACACCAGGGAGTTTTTTTTTTAAGGTGAATTCACGCAAGGGGAGCGACCCCTTAGGCAAGGGTCGCTCCCCAGGGTGGGGGGCAAAATTATTTTATGCCATTACCGCCCCCCCTGGGGGCAGATCAACCAATTTTTGTTTTGCCAATCCGCCCCCAAGGGGGGCAGAAACCACTAGGCACTGGGGATTTTTTTTGCCCCAATTTCACGCAAGGGGAGCGACCCCTTAGGCAAGGGTCGCTCCCCGGGGGGCCAAATTTATTTTAGGCCATTTCTACTCCCCCCGGGGTAGATCAGCCTATTGATATCAGGCCGATCTGCCCCCAGGGGGCAGAAACCTCTAGGCGCCAGGGATAATTTTTGTTTGTTTATTGTTTTGTTTTTTTAGAGGTGGGAAGCGACCCCTTAGTCAAGGGTCGCTCCCCTGGGGGGCAAATTGTATTTAGACCATTTCTGCCCCTCTTGGGGGCAGATCTGCTGATTTTTGTTAGGCCAATCTGCCCCCAAGGGGGGCATAAACCACTAGGGACTGGGGATTTTGTTTTGCGCCAATTTCACACAAGGGGAGCGACCCCTTAGGCAAGAGTCGCTCCCCAGGGGGGCAAATTTATTTTAGGCCATTTCTGCTCCCCTTGGGGGCAGATCAGCGTATTTCTATTAGGCCGATCTGGCAGAAACCACTAGGCACCGGGGATTTTTTGTTTTTGTGCCAATTTCACGCAAGTGGAGCGACCCCTAGGCAAGGGTCGCTCCCTGGGGGGGGGGGGGGGTAGGAATTTATTTTAGGCTATTTCTGCTCCCTGTGGGGGCAGATCAACGTATTTCTATTAGGCCGATCTGCCCCCGGGGGGGGCAGAAACCACTTAGGCACCAGGGATTGGTGTGTGCGTTTGTGTGTTTTCTTCAGGCGGGCAGCCCCTTGGGTAAGGGTCGCTCCCCACGGGGGCACATTACTGTTGGCCATATGGGGGCAGATTGGCCTATTTTTGGATGGACCATCTGCCCCCAAGGGGGGGCAGAAAGCCCACTAGAGACCAGGGAAGGTTTTTTTTCCAAAATAAGAGGGTGGGGGTATGGCCATACCCCACCCCAAATAACTGGGGCCAAAGTGGGCAGATGAGGCAATTACCCCTGATCCACACCCCGGGGGAGCAGAAAGTCTACTAGATGCCAAGGAATTAAAAAAATAATAGTGGGTGGTGGCTACTGAAGGGGGTATGAGAGCTTGGCTAACTCTCAAAATTGTCCCACTTGGAAGGGTGAGGGCTGCACTGTATGGACTTTGGGACGCTGCCATGTAGAAAAATCCACAAGACCTAGACACATCTGAAAACTAAACATCTGGGTGATTCCAGGTTGGTGTGTTTCACATGCACCCGCATCATTTTCTTACCCACAATGCCCTGCAAACATCCAACTTTGCTGGAAATCACACATTTTTGTGATAGAACCTTCCGGAATCTTCAGGAATCCACAACATTCCTACCACCCAGCACTGTCTCATCTATACCGATAAAAGTTCTGCTGCACTTGTCAGCCTAAAAATTTTTTTTTTTTCAAACTGCCCTTTTGGACCCACTTTGGTTCCCCCTCAATTTCGACATGTTTTTGGCTCTTCCCTGTCACATGCACTTTGCCCACCTTCACTAATGAGGTATCATTTTTACCAGGAGACTGAGGGGAACATTGGGTGGTATGAAATTTGTCCCGGTACAGTGATCCCACACAGAAATGTGGGGACATTTTTATTTTTTTAGCTAAATTTGAGGTTTGCTGAGGATTCTGGGTAAGAAAACATTGGGGGATCCACGCAAGTCACACCTCCCTGGACTCCCTCGGATGTCTATTTTTCAGAAATGTCTGGGTTTTGTAGGTTTCCCTAGATGGCTGCTGAGCCCAGGACCAAAAGCGCAGGTGCCCCCCACCGCAAAAACAGGTAGTTTTGTATTTGACAATTTTGATGTGTCCAGATAGTGTTTTGAGGCATTTTCTTTCGAGGGCAGTAGGCCTACCCACAAAAGTGAGGTACCATTTTTATTGGGAGACTTGGGGGAACAATGGGTGGAAGGAAATTTGTGGCTCCTCTCAGATTCCAGAACTTTCTGTCACCGAAATTTGAGGAAAACGTTTTTTTTGGGACAAATTTTGAGGTTTGCAAAGGATTCTGGGTAACAGAACCTGGTCAGAGCCCAACAAGTCAACCAATCTTGGATTCCCCTAGGTGTCTTGTTTCAAAAAAAGAAGTCTATTTGAGAAATGCCCTGTAATTCACATGCTGGTATGGGCACCCCGGAATTCAGAGATGTGCAAATAACCACTGCTTTTCAACACCTTATCCTGTGCCCATTTTCGAAATACTAAGGTTTTCTTGATACCCATTTCTCACTTTTTATATTTCAGCAAATGAATTGCTGTATACCCGGTATAGAATGAAAACCCATTGCAAGGTGCAGCTCATTTATTGGCTCTGGGTACCTAGGGTTCTTGATGAACCTACAAGCCCTATATATCCCCGCAACCAGAAGAGTCCAGCAGACATAACAGTATATTGCTTTAAAAAATGTGACATCGCAGGAAAAGAGTAAAACGTGGAGAAAAATGGCTGTTTTTTTCACCTCAATTTCAATATTCTTTTATTTCAGCTGTTATTTTCTGTAGGAAACACTTGTAGGATCTACACAAATGACCCCTTGCTGAATTCAGAATTTTGTCTACTTTTCAGAAATGTTTCTGGGATCCAGCATTGGTTTCTTACCCTTTTCTGTCACTAACTGGAAGGAGGCTAAAAGCACAAAAAATAGTTAAAATTGGGTATGTTCCAGTAAAATGTCAAAATTGTGTTGAATGATTGGGTTTTCTAATTCAAGTCTGCCTGTTCCTGAAAGCTGGGAAGATGGTGATTTTACCACCGCAAACTATTTGTTGATGCTATTTTCAGGGAAAACACCACAAGCCATCTTCTGCAGCCCTTTTATCCTTTTTTTTTTTTTTTTAAACCAAATTTTCGCTGTATTTTGGCTAATTTCTTGGTCTCCTTCAGGGGAACCCACAAAGTCTGGGTACCTCTAGAATCCCTAGGATGTTGGAAAAAAAGGACGCAAATTTGGCCTGGGTAGCTTATGTGGAGAAAAAGTTATGAGGGCCTAAGCGCGAACTTCCCCAAATAGCCAAAAAAAAGCTCGTCACAGGCGGGGAAAAGGCATGGCAGTGAAGGGGTTAAGCAACGTGACAGCTAGGGGGCAACATCAAATGTTGATTTTTTCTGTTAATTTCGGCTGTGCTTAGTTTAAAAAGATGCCACATCACATTGCTTGATAACGGGGCCAGACTTCTAGTTGAGCCACACAATTGGAGATGGTGTAATGGCAATACGTCATATGGATACAGCTACGACCTTCACTAAGAGGAAACCTGATGAAGTTTCAGGCAAGGTGAAGGTGCCAGTCTTCCCTTTAGGTCCTGCTCATTAGTCAAACATTTCTTTGGAAAAGTTGTTTTTCAGTGCTTTTTGGCAAAAAGGTGTCCTCAAACAAGACATTTAAAAGGTGCGCACTAAGGCCCTGATTTATACTTTTTGATGCAAACCTGCGTCCAAAAAGCATACTGCCTGCTAGCGCCATTCCTGGACACCAGCAGGGCGTCATATTTAAGCTATGATGCTAGCCGGTGGTAAGGCCCAGTTAGCGTCAAAATTATTGATGCTAACCGGGTGGGGGAGGCGTAGGGGAAACTGGAGGTTGTGTGTGAAAGAATGGCGCTTGTCAGGTTAGAGTAAAAAAAATGACTCTAACCTGATTAGCGTCATTATTTCCACACACAACCCCCATGGATATGACTCCTGTCTAAGTAAAGACAGAAGTCAAGCCCCCCAGCCCAATGGCCATGCCCAGGGAACTTGAGTCCCCTGGGCATGGACAAGGGCACAGTGCCATGTAGGGGGGCCCAAGTTAGGCCCCCCATGGCACTTTGCAAACAAAATAAAAATACTTACGTGGACTTACCTGGGATGGGTCTCCCCATCCTTAGGTGTCCTCCAGGTGTGAATGCAGGAGTTGGTGGGGTGTCCCTGGAGGCAGGGAAGGGCACCTGTGGGCTGTTTCCATGGTTTCTATCCATGGAAAAAGGCCCACAGGTCCCCTAACGCCTGCCCTGACCCTGGTGTTAAATAATGATGCTAAGCAGGCTTAGCGCCATTAATTAAGGCCCTCTTCCTCCCGTGCGTGATTTTTGCATGGGAGGATAAATAAGGCGCTAGGGCCTTTGAGTCATTTTTTGCCTGGGAATGCCTACCTTGCATCTCATTGACGCAAGGTAGTTTTCCGTAGGCAAAAAATGACTTTAACTCCAATATTTTGGCACTAGACATGTCTAGCATCAAAATATAAATATGGAGTTAAGTTTGTGCCGGATTTGCGTAAAAAAATTACACAAATCCAGCGCAAACAGAGTATAAATATGCCCCTAGGAATCTAATGGTTTTCCCAAATATTTATTTCTTCTCTATTTAAGTAGGCTGTCAAAACCTGTATTGCCTATATAATACTTTTCCTCAACATTGTCCCCAGAGACAGTTGAAAACATTGTGTCCGTGATAGGTCTGTTGATCAGAAACAGGCAATATGCAATAATGCAGCCTTTCCCTCGTAATCAGAACATACAGAGCACTTGTCATTGCTGCAAATAGTATTTGGGGTATAAGAGAAGCATAAATAAAACAGGATTTTTCTTGATTATGAGGTTAGGCTGGGAATTAGTTCCTTTAACGTCCTGAAAGTAAAGGATTGATTAAGAAACATATATTATTGTTCTCTCCAACCCTCACTCCTGTTTTACTCCCAAAGACCATCCTTTTCCATGCTGCCATCTCTTCCAACCTCCATCCCAGGGCGTGCCCTCGTCATAATTCTTACAAAGCGCATAGTCCCCTGAGAATTGGAAATACTCTAAGTATTCCTTCCAATTTCAGACTCCAATCAAATCAAGCGAACAAGGCTTAAATAGTAAATTGGCCATATATGTACTTTAGCAACCTACTCTAGTAGGTTTGCTGTTTCCTCAGCAGACAAATAAACTTGGCAACATAAACTAAAAAGGCCTTCACCCTAGCAGACTGTTGGAAGTAGGTCATAATATCAACAGCTGTGAATTTGTCTAAATACATCACTACATTTATTTGTCACTTGTTAGTGCTCTTCACAATATCTGGATGAACTATGCCCCTGGGTAATCTGCAACAGCATGGGAGTATTCAGCAGTGTCAACCTTAGTTGTGTCGTAATAGAAAACGTTAATCTAAATTTTCATGCCTTCATCATTGATTGATCCTATGCACAGCTCAATTGTGTTCATTAGCTTTCGGCCTGTTGGTCAATGGTATCTTCTCAATACATTACATAATCTTTTCAAAGGTTAATAAACATAGGTTTTGAAATCATTGTAAATCCTTATCTTCTGAGGAAAACCATAGGTTTAGATGTTGTTTGGGAATGAATATCCACAAGCTCCAAGAGGAATGAAGATTTGATGTTTATAATTGAAGAGAACAGCACAGTGTTGGCTTAATTGATGCCATACATATCAAAACATACAGATTCATTTGGGGTATGTGGCGTAGTCAGAGTTATAGCACTGTCTTGAATCGTAGGTCTAAGCTAGTTGTGTGACACCCATTCATTTAGCATTCATGCAAAATCTATTTTTGAAGTGTTTGCAAGATGGAGTGAAGATTCTGCATATGTGGGTCCAGAATTAACTGTTTAGAGCAAGAAGATTGTTCTAAAGCTGTCACTTGATTTTTTTAAAATAAAGAAATGTTTATTGTTTTGGGAAAAGTGAGCAAATAGGTATACAGCATATACAAATGCACAAAAACAATTAGCACAGTTAACTCAATTAATGCTCGAGCACAATCAACCCGGTCCCACACAGAATTCAATGGTGGTCATTACAACCCTGGCGGACGGTGTTAAAGCGGCGGTAAGACCGCCAACAAGCTGGCGGTAAAAAATTAGCAATTACGACCGTGGCGGAAACCGCCAACAAAGACAGCCACTTTAACACTCCGACCGCCACGGCGGTACAAACAAACAGCGCGGCGGTCACCGCCAACAGACAGGCGGGAGACAATGTACCGCCCACAGTATTACAACACACCAATCGGCCACCTTTTTCGGGGCGGATTCACCGCGGATAAAAACACGGCGGAAACAGGAATTCCGAAGGGAAAACGCTCACCTCTACACATCCCACGAGGAACGAGGACACCATGGACCCGGAACTCCAAATTCTACCTGCGATAGTCTTCCTGCTCCTCTACCAGGAGCACGAACGCCGGCGGCGAAGACCACGGTGAGTACTGCACCTACGACACAGGGGAGAGGGGAGGGAAAAAACAGGGACACACACATGCATCACCCCTACCCCCACCGTCACCCACTACACCACACACACTAATGCATATTAATACATCACAGTTACACCCCCCAACCCCCCAGAAGAATGCAAAGACAATAGAAAATTAGTGTAACCATTGTAATATTTAAAAATCAAGTAGGCAAAAATATATATATATACACCATTTACAAAATATATACCCTGCATAGTAGTCCAGGTAGTGCTCCAATTAAGTCCGTGGAACACTGGGCCCACACGGTATGGGCGAGGCCCACACAAGATCCCCGACCATGACGGAGAGAACACTGCATGGGCATCAGAGAGCAACTAAACAGGCACCACAGGGGAAGGGAAAGGGGGGGCACCTCAGCCGGTGGAGTGCACAACGCCAAATCCACGAGGGGGCCACATGCCCACTGTTCAATCCTGGGGATTGCAAAGCCACAGTCTCTCAAGTCTATACAGTGGGTGGGTTGCCCACTGTTCCATCCTGGGGAGTGCAAAGCCACAGTCTCTCAAGTCTATACAGTGGGTGGGTTGCCCACTGTTCCATCCTGGGGAGTGCAAAGCCACAGTCTCTCAAGTCTCACAAGTGGGTGGCTTGCCCACTGTTCCAACCTGGGGAGTACAAAGCCACACTCTCTCCAGTCTCTACAGTCGGTGGGTTGCCCACTGTTCCATCCTGGGGAGTGCAAAGCCACACTCTCTCCAGTCTCTACAGTGGGTGGGTTGCCCACTGTTCCATCCTGGGGAGTGCAAAGTCACAGTCTCTCAAGTCTATACAGTGGGTGGGTTGCCCACTGTTCCATCCTGGGGAGTGCAAAGCCACAGTCTCTCAAGTCTAGACAGTGGGTGGGTTGCCCACTGGTCCATCCTGGGGAGTGCAAAGCCACAGTCTCTCAAGTGGATAACAGTCTCCACTGGTTCTGGAGGGGGCATGGTGCCCAGAGTGCTTCATCCTGCTAAGGACAGAGGTAGTGGATGGATCTCTGCACTGGTTCTGGAGGGGGCATGGTGCCCAAAGTGCTTCATCCTGCTAAGGACAAAGGTAGTGGAGGGATCTCTCCACTGGTTCTGGAGGGGGCATGGTGCCCAGAGTGCTTCATTCTGCCTGTGACAGACTCAGTAGCGTCAGTGCCCTTGGCGCTCATGGGCCAGCGGTGCTTGAGGCAGCAGTGCCCTGTTCAGCGGTGCATGAGAGGGCGGTGCCCTGTTCAGCGGTGCTTGAGACGGCGGTGCCCTGTTCAGCGGTGCTTGAGGCGGCAGTGCCCTGTTCAGCGGTGCTTGAGGCGGCGGTGCCCTGGTCAGCGGTGCTTGAGGCGGCGGTGCCCTGTTCAGCGGTGCTTGAGACGGCGGTCTCCATTGCAGGGACTCAGCTGCTGGCGGACCTTCATGGCCCAGCGTGGCTTTTGCTGGCGGTCCTTCATGGCCCAGCGGGGCTTGTGCTGGCGGTCCTTCATGGCCCAGCGGGGCTTTTGCTGGCGGTCTTTCATGGCCCAGCGGGGCTTTTGCTCGCGGTCCTTCTTGCTGGCAGTCCTTCATGGCCCAGTGGGGCTATTGCTGGCAGTCCTTCATGGCCCAGCGGGGCTTTTGCTGGCGGTCCTTCATGGCCCAGCGGGCTTGTGCTGGCGGTGGCCTCCTGGGCAGCTGGGCTGGTGCTGGCAGTGGCCTCCTGGGCAGCTGGGCTTGTACTGGCGGTGGCCTCCTGGGTGGCTGGGCTTGTGCTGGCGGTGGCCTCCTGGGCAGCTGGGCTGGTGCTGGCGGTGGCCTCCTGGGCAGCTGGGCTGGTGCTCGCGGTGGCCTCCTGGGCAGCTGGGCTTGTGCTGGCGGTGGCCTTCTGGGCAGCGGGGATGATGGCGGTCTTCTCTGCCGTGCTGCTCTTCCCAGACTTGCTGGGTTTCTTGTGGTCCTTCCCCACCTCGGAAGGTGTCACAGCTGACTCCACACTCCCACCGGGACCCCTGGGAGCGGCTTTGGTGGCTGGAGTCTTCCCCCTCTCCCGCCGGGCACTGGCCAACTTCTGATGCTTCACAGGTGGGGGACTGTCTGTGCTGTGCCTCCGTGCCACACTGGCTGCCCTGGTGGCCGGTGCACTCCAGATTCCGGTGACTACAGGCACCACTGGTCCCGGAGATGTTGTGGCTGAGGTGCTAGTTCGGGACCTATGAGATCGACGGGGTGGGGGAGGTGTGGGAAAGAGGTCAAGGTTGGACAGGAAAAGTTTTTTTGACACACTGGGACGGGCAGCTGGAGGGGGTTTGGGAGTGGAGGAAGAGGTGGTGGTTGTAGGAGGTGTTTGTTTGCTGACTTTGGATGAAGGTGCATGCGCTGGAGGCTGTCGTGAGGTGGATGGCTGTTGGGTGGGTGTGTGCCTGCGTTTGTGTATCTTTGGAGGGGGCGTCACAGACACACTGGGAGAGGACATAGGGGACGTGTGAATGGTAGTGGGGGTGGTGACTGCACGTGAGCGGGGTGTGGTGGTGGGTGTGCTGGAGAGGGACGTAGTGGCTGTAGAGGTAGTGCATGCAGGTGTGAGTGTAGATGAGACAGGGAGGGAGGAGGGAGACGAGGAGGAGGGGGACACAGTGGAGGCAGTGGAGGTTGGTGTGTCTACATGTGTGTGATGCTTGCGTGAGTGCCTGTGGGATGTGTGGTACTTATGTTTGCCTGAGCTTCCCTTGTGTGTTGACGTGTGTGCATGCTGGTCTGTAGGTGTGCTTGGGATAGGCTGAGGTACAGGGGATTGGGTCGGGGTGGAGGAAGTTGGAGGGGGGAGGCTAGACACAGGGACAATGGCTGCCATCAGTGCTGAGGCCAGAGTCTGAAAAGCTCGCTGAAGGGCCGCCTGACCAGAATGATTGCCCTCCAGGAATGCATTGGTTTGTTGCAACTGCCTTTCTACACCCTGGATGGCATTCAAAATGGTAGACTGCCCAACATTGAGGGACCTGAGGAGGTCAATGGCCTCCTCACTGAGGGCAGCAGGGGTGACTAGGGCAGGGCCTGAGGTGCCTGGGGCGAAGGTGATGCCCACCTTCCCGGGTGAGCAGGCACGGGGCGAAGGCTGAGGGGCTGCTGGGAGGGTGGTGCTGGAAGGGGGGGTGGCGGCTGTACCTGTAAATGGGGGTGGCACAGATGTTGCCGCCACCACAAGTGAGCTCCCATCAGAGGACGAGTCTGTGTCACTGGTCTCAGCTCCTGTCCCCGCCGTGGAGCTCCCCTTGCCCCCCGTCCCACTGGTGAAGTCCGATTCCGTAGTGTGGCCCTCCATGGCCATGTGGGATGCAGCCCCCTGGTGCTCCGGTGCAACTGCTCCTCCGCCTGATGATGCTAATGCACACAAGAACAGGGAGACCACAAAAAGGGGGACGATGACAGAAGAAAGACATGTTGAGTGCATGCATTACCGCTACCATTGACGGAGACGACAGACACAGAAGCCCCCTGCACTACGCCGCGCTCTTGGGCTCCACTGTTTTAATTCCTGGGAAATGGCCTGCAAAGCTATGGACAACATCTGCACACATAGATGACACAGGGGCATGATTAGGTGTAGTTGTCACTCTACAGAGGTGGGGTGGGGTGCCACATGGCCTGCCTTACGGAGGGACCTTGCCTACGGAACTCGCCCTGGCCTAGGGAAACCCACTGCCCACCCAGACCCCTCCACTGCGCGCAAAGTCAGCAGAATGCGAGTGTACTCACCCCCTTGTGGCTGCTGTGATGCCCTCAAGCGCCCATTCAACTCCGTGTACGCCACCGCCAGGATCCTGAACATCAGGGGGGTCATGGTGCGACGGGCACCCCTCCCTCGTTGGGAGGCCATCACCAGCTGAGCCTCTGCCATCTTCTTGCTCCAGCGGTGAATGTCATCCCATCTTTTCCGGCAGTGGGTGCTCCATCTGTGGTAGACCCCCAGGGTCCGGACGTCCTTGGCGATGGCACGCCAAATATGTTTTGGACAGGGAGAAGAGAAAGTTATTACCAACTGCACCGTCAAAGTGATTGGCCCCCATCCCTACCCTTGCCATGTGGCACATCACTCACCGTCGTTTCATGCACGCCGCACTCTCCCCCCTTCCTTCTTACATCCACCCCTCTCCACACAGGCATAGCCCATACATCATGCTTCCAGTGTACTTACCTGTTTCTCTGGAGGACCGTAGAGTAGCGTGTACTGGGGGAGGACCCCGTCCACAAGGAGTACGAACGCCGGCGGCGAAGACCACGGTGAGTACTGCACCTACGACACAGGGGAGGGGGGAGGGAAAAAACAGGGACACACACACGCAACACCCCCACCCCCACCCTCACCCACTACACCACACACACTAATGCATATTAATACATCACAGTTACACCCCCAACCCCTCAGAAGAATGCAAAGACAATAGAAAATGAGTGTAACCATTGTAATATATAAAAATCAAGTAGGCAAAAATATATATATACACCATTTACAAAATATATACCCTGCATAGTAGTCCAGGTAGTGCTCCAATTAAGTCCGTGGAACACTGGGCCCACACGATATGGGCGAGGCCCACACAAGATCCCCGACCATGACGGAGAGAACACTGCAGGGGCATCAGAGAGCAACTAAACAGGCACCTCAGGGGGAGGGAAAGGGGGGGCACCTCAGCCGGTTGAGTGCACAATGCCAAATCCACGAGGGGGCCACATGCCCACTGTTCAATCCTGGGGAGTGCAAAGCCACAGTCTCTCAAGTCTCTTCAGTGGGTGGGTTGCCCACTGTTCCATCCTGGGTAGTGCAAAGCCACAGTCTCTCAAGTCTATACAGTGGGTGGGTTGCCCACTGTTCCATCCTGGGGAGTGCAAAGCCACAGTCTCTCAAGTCTATACAGTGGGTGGGTTGCCCACTGTTCCATCCTGGGGAGTGCAAAGCCACAGTCTCTCAAGTCTATACAGTGGGTGGGTTGCCCACTGTTCCATCCTGGGGAGTGCAAAGCCACAGTCTCTCAAGTCTATACAGTGGGTGGGTTGCCCACTGTTCCATCCTGGGGAGTGCAAAGCCACAGTCTCTCAAGTATATACAGTGGGTGGGTTGCCCACTGTTCCATCCTGGGGAGTGCAAAGCCACAGTCTCTCAAGTCTCTACAGTGGGTGGCTTGCCCACTGTACCATCCTGGGGAGTGCAAAGCCACAGTCTCTCAAGTCTAGACAGTGGGTGGGTTGCCCAGTGTTCCATCCTGGGGAGTGCAAAGCCACGGTCTCTCAAGTCTATACAGTGGGTGGGTTGCCCACTGGTCCATCCTGGGGAGTGCAAAGCCACAGTCTCTTAAGTGGATAACAGTCTCCACTGGTTCTGGAGGGGGCATGGTGCCCAGAGTGCTTCATCCTGCTAAGGACAGAGGTAGTGGATGGATCTCTCCACTGGTTCTGGAGGGGGCATGGTGCCCAGAGTGCTTCATTCTGCCTGTGACAGACTAAGTAGCGTCAGTGCCCTTGGCGCTCATGGGCCAGCGGTGCCCTGTTCAGCGGTGCATGAGACGGCGGTGCCCCGTTCAGCGGTGCTTGAGACAGCTGTGCCCTGTTCAGCGGTGCTTGAGGCGGCGGTGCCCTGGTCAGCGGTGCTTGAGGCGGCGGTGCCCTGTTCAGTGGTGCTTGAGACGGCGGTCTCCATTGCAGGGACTCAGCTGCTGGCGGACCTTCATGGCCCAGCGTGGCTTTTGCTGGCGGTCCTTCATGGCCCAGCGGGGCTTGTGCTGGCGGTCCTTCATGGCCCAGCGGGGCTTTTGCTGGCGGTCTTTCATGGCCCAGCGGGGCTTTAGCTCGCGGTCCTTCTTGCTGGCGGTCCTTCATGGCCCAGTGGGGCTATTGCTGGCAGTCCTTCATGGCCCAGCGGGGCTTTTGCTGGCGGTCCTTCATGGCCCAGCGGGGCTTGTGCTGGCGGTACCCTCCTGGGCAGCTGGGCTGGTGCTGGCTGTGGCCTCCTGGGCAGCTGGGCTTGTGCTGGCGGTGGCCTCCTGGGTGGCTGGGCTTGTGCTGGCGGTGGCCTCCTGGGCAGCTGGGCTGGTGCTGCCGGTGGCCTCCTGGGCAGCTGGGCTGGTGCTCGCAGTGGCCTCCTGGGCAGCTGGGCTTGTGCTGGCGGTGGCCTCCTGGGCAGCGGGGATGATGGCGGTCTTCTCCGCCGTGCTGCTCTTCCCAGACTTGCCGGGTTTCTTGTGGCCCTTCCCCACCTCGGAAGGTGTCACAGCTGACTCCACACTCCCACCGGCACCCCTGGGAGAGGCTTTGGTGGCTGGAGTCTTCCCCCTCTCCCGCCGGGCACTGGCCAACTTCTGATGCTTCACAGGTGGGGGACTGTCTGTGCTGTGGCTCCGTGCCACACTGGCTGCCCTGGTGGCCGGTGCACTCCAGATTCCGGTGACTACAGGCACCATTGGTCCCGGAGATGTTGTGGCTGAGGTGCTAGTTCGGGACCTATGAGATGGATGGGGTGGGGGAGGTGTGGGAAAGAGGTCAAGGTTGGACAGGAAAAGTTTTTTGACACACTGGGACGGGTAGCTGGAGGGGGTTTGGAGTGGAGGAAGAGGTGGTGGTTGTAGGAGGTGTTCGTTTGCTGACTTTGGATGAAGGTGCATGCGCCGGAGGCTGTCGTGAGGTGGATGGCTGTTGGGTGGGTGTGTGCCTGCGTTTGTGTATCTTTGGAGGGGGCGTCACAGACACACTGGGAGAGGACATAGGGGACGTGTGAATGGTAGTGGGGGTGGTGACTGCACGTGAGCGGGGTGTGGTGGTGGGTGTGCTGGAGAGGGACGTAGTGGCTGTAGAGGTAGTGAATGCAGGTGTGAGTGTAGACGAGACAGGGAGGGAGGAGGGAGACGAGGAGGAGGGGGACACAGTGGAGGCAGTGGAGGTTGGTGTGTCTGCAAGTGTGTGATGCTTGCATGAGTGCCTGTGGGATGTGTGGTACTTATGTTTGCCTGAGCTTCCCTTGTGTGTTGAAGTGTGTGCATGCTGGTCTGTAGGTGTGCTTGGGATAGGCTGAGGTACAGGGGATTGGGTCGGGGTGGAGGAAGTTGGAGGGGGGAGGCTAGACACAGGGACAATGGCTGCCATCAGTGCTGAGGCCAGAGTCTGAAAAGCTCACTGAAGGGCCGCCTGACCAGAATGAATGCCCTCCAGGAATGCATTGGTTTGCTGCAACTGCCTTTCTACACCCTGGATGGCATTCAAAATGGTAGACTGCCCAACAATGAGGGACCTGAGGAGGTCAATGGCCTCCTCACTGAGGGCAGCAGGGGTGACTGGGGCAGGACCTGAGGTGCCTGGGGCGAAGGTGATGCTCACCCTCCCGGGTGAGCAGGCACGGGACGAAGGCTGAGGGGCTGCTGGGAGGGCGGTGCTGGAAGGGGGGGTGGCGGCTGTACCTGTAAATGGGGGTGGCACAGATGTTGCCGTCACCACAAGGGAGCTCCCATCAGAGGACGAGTCTGTGTCACTGGTCTCAGCTCCTGTCCCCGCCGTGGAGCTCCCCTCGCTCTCCGTCCCACTGGTGAAGTCCGATTCCGTAGTGTGGCCCTCCATGGCCATGTGGGATGCAGCCCCCTGGTGCTCCGGTGCCACTGCTCCTCCACCTGATGATGCTAATGCACACAAGAACAGGGAGACCACAAAAAGGGGGACGACAACAGAAGAAAGACATGTTGAGTGCATGCATTACCGCTACCATTGGCGGACACGACAGACACAGAAGCCCCCTGCTCTACGCCGCGCTCTTGGGCTCCACTGTTTTAATTCCTGGGAAATGGCCTACAAGGCTATGGACAACATCTGCACACATAGATGACACAGGGGCATGACTAGGTGTAGTTGTCACTCTAAAGAGGTGGGGTGGGGTGCCACATGGCCTGCCTTACAGAGGGACCTTGCCTACGGAACTCGCCCTGGCCTAGGGAAACCCACCGCCCACCTCCCCCACCCAGACCCCTCCACTGCGCGCAAAGTCAGCAGAATGCGAGTGTACTCACCCCCTTGTGGCTGCTGTGATGCCCTCAAGCGCCCATTCAACTCCGTGTACGCCACCGCCAGGATCCTGAACATCAGGGGGGTCATGGTGCGACGGGCACCCCTCCCTCGTTGGGAGGCCATCCCCAGCTGAGCCTCCGCCATCTTCTTGCTCCAGCGGTGAATGTCCTCCCATCTTTTCCGGCAGTGGGTGCTCCATCTGTGGTAGACCCCCAGGGTCCGGACGTCCTTGGCGATGGCACGCCAAATATGTTTTGAACAGGGGGAAGAGAAAGTTATTACCAACTGCACTGTCAAAGTGATTGGCCCCCATCCCTACCTTTGCCATGTGGCACATCACTCACCGTCGTTTCATGCACGCCGCACTCTCCCCCCTTCCTTCTTACATCCACCCCTCTCCACACAGGCATAGCCCATACATCATGCTTCCAGTGTACTTACCTGTTTGTCTTGAGGACCGTAGAGTAGCGTGTACTGGGGGAGGACCCCGTCCACGAGTTTCTCCAACTCCTCCGATGTGAAGGCAGGGGCCCTTTCCCCAGACACTAGAGCCATTGTCTCTTCCAGACCGAGGTCACAGCAGCACTTGCAGTGTAGGTCCTCTCCTGTCGAAGATCAGGTTTCCAGTGATTGAACAGATAGAAAATGTCATACCGTCACCGCCAGCGTACATCATCATTGGCTCCTGGGACCCATAGGGTCCAATGTTAACCAATGCAGCATTGCGCCGCGGTCTTCGACCGCCTACCGCGACGGTGTACAACGCCAGCGCAGTTACCTCACATCCCATTGTCCCACTTTAGAGGTTAGGCAGCCGCCATTTCAGGGGCCCACATGGCTTCATTTTCAACTGCGTCACACATACCTAGGCCTAGACTCTACACATATACAGGCCACTTTTTGAGTATGAATGGTGTTCTGTGTAAGCTGTGGGTACGTACCTCTGAGTTGTTTGACTCTGTGCTCGCTGTTGTCCTTCATAGGCACTGTCCGCTGGGACATGGGAGGAGATGGCGGCATCCTCCGGTGTACCGACCGTTGGTGGGCCTGTCGACAATGGAGGAAAGACATGTGATAATCACATACAGGCTTGACCGTGCCACAATCCAGGAACTGTGTACCCAGTTGGAGCCAGACCTGATGTCAGCTATCCGCCATCCCACAGGAATCCCCCCTCAGGTGCAGGTGCTGTCAGTGCTCCATTTTCTTGCAAGTGGGTCATTTCAGACAACAGCGGCCATAGCATCAGGGATGTCCCAGCCTATGTTTTCCAACGTGTTGTCCAGAGTGTTGTCTGCCCTGCTGAAACACATGCGAAGCTACATTGTTTTCCCTCAGGTGGAGGATTTGCCTACAGTGAAAGGTGATTTCTATGCCCTGGGACATATCCCCAACATCATAGGTGCCATTGATGGGACCCATGTGGCTTTGGTACCCCCCCCACAGGAGTGAACAGGTGTATAGAAACCGGAAGAGTTATCATTCAATGAATGTACAGATGGTATGTTTGGCAGAACAGTACATCTCCCATGTGAATGCCATGTTCCCTGGCTCAGTGCATGACGCTTACATCCTGCGGAATAGCAGCATCCCTTATGTGATGGATCAACTCCAGAGGCACTGTCTGTGGCTATTAGGTGAGCACCTGGAAGCTAGTCAGTGGGAATGGATGTCTGGGTCTGGGGATATCCCTCCAGGTTACTGTGTGTCTAACAGTTGTCCCTCGCCATTTGCAGGTGACTCTGGTTACCCCAACCTGTCATGGCTACTGACCCCAGTGAGGAATCCCAGCACAAGGGCAGAGGAACGCTACAATAAGGCCCATGGGCGAACTAGGAGTTTGATCGAGCAGACCTTCGGCCTCCTGAAGGCCAGGTTCAGGTGCCTCTATATGACAAGTGGATCCCTATTCTACTCACCAAAGAAGGTGTGCCAGATCATCGTGGCCTGCTGTATGCTTCACAACTTGGCTTTGCGACGACAGGTGCCCTTTTTGCAGGAGGATGGTCCAGATGGCGGTGTTGTTGCAGCTGTGGAGCCTGTGGACAGTGAAGACGAGGAAGCAGAGGAAGAAGACATGGACACAGGGACTCTGATCCAGCAATATTTCCAGTGACACACAGGTAAGAATACGAACCTGCCTACTACATGTACTTAAACACTACTACCTCTCTACTCTCTGTCGTTTTCACCCAGTGTATGGTCACTGAGTTGTCACTTTCCCTTACGATTTCACAGATGTGGGTCCCACTGTGTGACATCTGCTTTGATTCCTCATGGACTAGAGCTGTGTGACATAGGTATGTTGCCATTACCAATGAAAAAGCTTTTTGCCACAGTTATTGCTAATACAGTATTCCGAAATCACAGACAGACTCCAGATTTTTTTGTGCTTTAAGGGTGTTTATTTAAGTGCTCAATATTGGAGGGGGTTGTTAAATGGTGAGGGGTGAGGGCGGAGGAATGTCCATGGCAGAGTCCAGTCTATTAGTCTCACAGGTGCATTGCCCAAATGGGAATAGGAAGTGGAGCTAGGGCGGTAGGATGACTATCAGGGTGGTCTCATTTCTTGGCGGGGGTCTTGGCATTGTTCTTTGTCTTTGTCCTGGATCTCAGGGACTGTTTGCGAGGTGGTTCTCCATCTGCAGGGGGTGGGGTGCTGGTGTGGTGGTCCTGTGGCGGTGCCTCCTGTCCACTAGCACCGGCGGAGGTGGTGGGCAGTTCATCGTCCAGGCTAGTGTCAGGGGCCCATTGTAGTGCCACAGTGTCCCTCCTGGTGTTGAGTACTTCCTTCAGCACCCTACAATGGTGCCCAGGGTGGAATTGATGGCTCTGAGTTCCTCCCTGAAGCCCATATACTGTTCCTCCTGCAGGCGCTGGGTCTCCTGAAACTTGGCCAGTACCGTTGCTATTGTCTCCAGGGAGTGGTGGTAGGCTCCCATGATGGAGGAGAGGGCCTCGTGGAGAGTGGGTTCCCTGGCCCTGTCCGCCCCCTGTCGCACAGCAGCCCTCCCAGTTCCCCTGTGTTCCTGGGCCTCCGTCCCCTGGACCGTATGCCCACTACCACTGCCCCAAGGTCCCTGTTGTTGTTGGGGTCGTGGGTTAGCCTGGGTTCCCTGTAGTGGTGGACACACTGCTGATTGACGTGTCCTGGGGACGGAGGTATGGGCCCGCTGGGTGGGTGCTATGCTGGTGTTTCCAGAGGGGGGAAGCTCTGTAGTGGCCTGTGACTGGGTGTGGGGAACCGACTGTCCCGCGGTCCCCGATGGGCCGGGCTGGTCATCTAGATCCAGTTGGACAGAGATGCTGTCATCACTGTGGGCCTCTCCTGTTGGTGGTGTGGACATGTGTTGACCCTCCTGTCCGGTGACGTTGGGTAGGGGTCCTGCAGCGGTATAAAAGCATGATTATTGCATCTGTGTGTGTCAAGGTGTGCAATGGGTGGGTGACCGTGTACCCCAGTGCTAGCATTCCTGTGTGGGACCTTGTGTGATGATGGTTTAGGGGGGTGTATGGGTATGTGCAGTGGGCATGCTTTAGTGATGGGTGTCCATGCTTTGGTGTTGCATGCAGGGCTTGGTGTTGGGTTGGGTGGTTTGTGATAGTGGGACATTTGTGAGTAGTAGGAGTGATGGGGTGAGTGTGAGGGTGGGGGTATGCTGCACCTGTGATCCGAATAGCTGTGGCTCTACCCGGACGATTTCCTCCACCATGACCCTGAGCTCCTCCTCCGAGAACCTGGGGTGTCTTTGCCGTGCCATGGGGTGGTGTAGGTGATGTGTGGGGTGGTGTGTGGGGTGATAAGAGTGCTGATATGTAGTGAGGTGTTGTGTGAGGTGCGTGCAAGTTATGTGGGTGATGGTGTTGTGTGCCTGTGGATGCTAGTGTTGTTGATGGTGGTGTCTCTCTCTGGCTTTCGTTTGTGATTTGTGGTCGTAAGGGTTTGTGGGTGATGTGGGAGTGTGTTTTATATTGTATTGAGTGTGTGGGAGTGGTGTGTGTATGTGTATCAGGTGTGTGTATTTCGAATTGTCCAATGTGGCTGTGTTTTGGAGATGTGTGTATTTTGAGCGCGGCGGTGTGTACCGCCAATGGAATACCACGGTTGAAAGACCGCCGCGTGGATTCGTGGGTCGTGATAGTGTGGGCGTATTTCTGTTGGCGTGATGGTGGAGGTTTTGTTATCGCCAGTTTATCACTGACCTTTGGTGTGGCGGACTTGTGTGGGTGTCTGAATTTTGGCGGATTCCGAACTGTGGGTCATAATAGCTGTGGCGGAATTCCGTGGCCGCGGCGGTGTGGTGGCGGTCTTCTGCACGGCGGTAAGCGGCTTTTACCGCCAATGTCATAATGAGGCCCTATGTGTATTGTCTGTGCCTCAAAATGGTAGGGAATAATTTGGTCTTAGTCTGAGGGGTACAGGCAGTGGAAGAAAGACAGGTAGAGGGAGACCCCAGCCACATCTCTGGAACGGGCTTTGCTGCGAACTAGTCTCCCGTCAAGGCCTCCCACTTCCCCCATACTTTGTCATGTTTACTTGGGCATCCCCTGGCCTCATATACCAGTCTCTTGCGATGTGCACACCAGTCCACTCCCCGTCTCCATTTATTCAGAGATGGGGCTGCTCCCACTTTCCAGTCTGCCATAATGTCTCTTTTAGCCACTAGGCATGCTACTCCCAGAAAAATCCGGTCTGCCCTCCTCAAGTCCACATCTCCCATTACCCCCAGCAGGAGTGGGAGTGGAGCACTTATCACATCCTCTTGCAAGGCACTGGAGATCTGCTTCGTGATTGCTCTCCAGTAAGTCTCTATAATTGGGCATGCCCATACCATATGGAAGAAATCAGCTTCTGGATTGGAACACCGGGGGCAGCCGGCTTTGGGGCAGAGGCCTGCTTTGTGTAGCCTTGCAGGTGTAAGGTATGCTGTGTGTAGGTAGAAGGATTGCAAGAGACGGAATCGGGTCGACATCATTGTCACTGGATTTTATTCATGTCTGATTCACAAAGCATGTTAGTAAGTAGATGCGTTATGGTATCTTGCTTCAAACTTAAGCTTGACTTACTTATGAAATTCCAAGACTATGACATGCTTAATCCTGGGCATGATTTACGTAGTGTTTTATTTCATAAGTGTGTCATCCACCAGGAAATGTACAATTAAGTCACAGGTAAATCTGAGGTAAGTCACAACTAATCAGAATTGAGGAGCCATTAGGCTATGACAGTAGCAAGACAGAGCGAGACACAACTACTCATAGAACAACTTTGTGGTTCTGACCGAAAGTTCTCCTGTAGTGCATAATCCTTGAAATGCCTGGGTTGCACATTCTGCATTTCAACCATTTTTGTGAATGTAAAGAGCCCAGGAGATGTGAGAGCCACTCCCAATGTAGACCCATTCTCCTGATAGAAAAGGGTCAGAAAGCCAAGCAATTATCTGCATCCACTAGATAGTACAGAAAAGCTTGAACAAACAACCCCCTGCAAACCATAAGATCCTTGAATTCCAGGTATGCTCAGCCTCTGCTATTTATTTATTTGTGTTTTGTTGAGGATATTTAAAAAGTGCTGTTCACTTTATAGAACATTTCACAAAGAAGCCCCTACATGTTCCTCATGGCCACTACTCTCAATTTGATGGTATAGAAATATTTCACGCATGTGATGGTGATCCTAGGCCTTTTTGTAATGAACTTGAATCCATTGTTTACCCCTTACTAGGGTTTGCCTGTACAGCACTTGTGCTACACTTGCAAAATCTCTTGTAAAGGAAAAGCAATCTTAAAAGGGGCTTAGAGCCTGACCAGTACTTATCTTTACTTACTATTGGCTGGCTCCTATGTCACTCTCATTTCCTTGCTTCCTATTGGTCAGCACCTCCTTCTTGCCTCCAGCTTCCTCCTGCGCTTTGAGTGTTCGTCCTTGCAGCTGAGCATTGACCAAGTACAGCTTCCTGTGACCTTCTACAGGTGCTCATTTTTACTTTTCAGCAGCAATTCGTAGAGAGTACATGCATCTGCAATCCCTCTCCTTCAACCACCCACTCCTCCTGCTCACCCTCCTGTCCTGGCAACAAATTGTCAATAAGATCAACAGTGTTGCAGAGGTACGGAGACCAGTCACTGAGTGCAAGAAATGCTGGCATGACTGCAAGCGCAGGACCAAGGAAAAAATGGCAAGGAACAGGAAGGCAGCACTGCAGACTGGAGGTGGGAGTCCAGCAGCGCAGGAGGCCCTGGACCACATCGAGGAGATGGTGGCAGCCGTCATCCCAGAGGAGATCGTCACAGGGATTCAAGGACAGGACAGCGCAGACTACCAGGAAACAACACAGATGAAGGGTAAGTTGGATGGGGACAAAAATGCCTAAATGTTAACTGTAAACAGGGGGGGACATACCTACTACACAATGCGTGTCAGCCATGATAATCAGGTAGTGGAAAGGGTAAAGGGGAACGGCACGGGGGCATGGGCTTCGCATGGGATACCTGGGGCACAGCACAACACTACACCAACAACCTTTGCATGGGGGTACTCTGCCATGCCAAGGCTTATGGAAAGGCGAAGCCAGTCTGGGAGGGTAGGGTACAACTTAAAACTGGCCTGCTGTCACGTGACAGCTGGTATTGTTGCTACATGGACTAGAGCTCAATTTCGAGTGTCAGGCCATATCTGCAAGTGGTATTTACCATTGACAACAGTTGCCACTACCACCCGTGCTGTGTGTGCAGGTCAAGTAGCCAATGGCAGTTATGTGCCCATGGATCAAACGATCAAACACATCCAAAATAGAGGGCCCAGGATGATGACGTTATCAATCCCCTGTAATTACTAACAATGTGCAAATCCTGTCAAATGCTCATGTCTATAGGTGCTATAAACATCAGGTATGGTTAGTAACATTATGAGGTACATACTGCACATTTCAGGGTCTACCCTGTGCCTGTGTTACAATAGCTGCAATGAAACCATATAACATCTCAAGTGTCATAGAGCTAAGACAACAGCATTGAGGGGGAGGACATATGTGTCTAGCTAGTGAAACACACCCGCACAGTCATAAGAGGAAATGGAACACTGCTAGGACTATCAGTGCAATCCAATGTAGCACACATTCCCCAACATCAGCAGTACACACTACCAATGCTGACACCTTTATCGTGCCATCCCAATGCTATACATAGTATACGCTAGGTCTCAGCAACATATAGGTGGATGTGAAATATCTGAGACTGGGTCAGTTCCAGATTGTTAAGTGTGGTGCAAGTGCCATCCGAACACCCACAGCCAGTGCAAGGCCACACCATGATAATGGAAGTAGACGGAGGGTTGAGTAGTACAAGAAGGTGGCAACATACAATTTGGACAGAACCTACACCTAGGGGATGTGACGCAGACAATTCACCAAACTGCCCACACTACATGTGACATGCAGGTGGGGCATAGGCGTGGGAGACTGCTAATCTCAATGACAGGAACAATGAACAGGAACCAAGATCAAAATGTGCAACTAGTAGGAAGTCAGGAACGTCATATTACAAAGGCCACAACACAGACACACTAATTGTACAATATCTCATTGCAGAGGATGATGGCTCTCCTGGGGATATGCCTGTCCTGACTTCCTTGATGACATGGATGATGAGCTGACAAACATTAGCCAGCAGACCCTCCAAGATGTCCTTGGAACCCTCAAGACCCCACCTTCAGTCGCAAGGAGGAGCACAGAAGTTGCAGACATCACAGAGGACCCAACCACCACCCCAAAAGCTGAAAATCAATGTGGCCAACATTCCCTTCAAGACAATCTTTATGTATGTGACATCTGACTATAAAGTTTCATCACACACACCATACAGCAGGAATGGATGTGTACGAATGTATGGACAGTTATGTAACCTGGGAGTACAATGTAAGAAATTATAGGTGTGAGTTATGTATACAACACTACATAAGATTATAACATCATTCAGCTTTTCAGGGTTTACATGAACATCAGGCTGCAGGCAGACGTACCACAGTGGCCAAGATTCCAAATCAGGTCTCAAATGATGACAGATTTAAAACACACATCCCAACTTCACAAAACATTGGGAACCATAGTAACCTTGAGTGGTGGGTGCAATGGATGGCAGATGCATTGAGAAGTAGCTGTGGTGTAGCTGCCAATGTGACTGCACATTAGGAATTGTGAATAACTACGTCAATAATGGGATTCGGATGCAGGATGGTACACAAATGCAAATACTAAATTGACACTATTCACCCATGCCAAGGCCCTGATCCCCAAGCATATGACACATGCTGTAAAGGAGTACCTAAATATTTATTTAACAGTAAAAAAGGATAATAAAACTAGGAGAAACACCTTAACTAACCTAACCTACCCTAACTACACATTACCCACAACTGGCCCTAACTACCCTAAGCTAACCTTACCTATCACATTTAACTAAACACTCTAAACATCAACCCCCACCAGCCTTATATGACGGGACACATGTAGGACAACATATACTAACCTAAACACATACTATCTTATCCTAAACAAATATATATTTTGTTGGTATTTATTTTTCTATAATTTTGTTTCATACACATAAACCCCAACATCATCCCCCACCCACCCACAAAAAAAACACATGTAATAATATAACCCCCTCCACCCCACAACCCACTTCTATTAACTAAACTAACAGCCTACTCTAACCTAACACTAAGCCCCCTAACCCCACTAAATATAAGAACCAGGAAAGAGGAGGGAGGAGAGGGAATTATGGTTGAGGGTCCCAAAGTCACAAATTTGCCCTCCACAGGATCTTCTTTATACCCCGCAGTCTCCTGCTATTGCGGGACACCTCCTGCAGCAGCCTGTCCATCCTGCGCAACATCTGTTGCATGTCACGTCTCACTGCTTAGAATTCAGCATTGTTTATCACTGCAGCTGGGGTTGTCTGTGTGCCACTAGTGGATGGTAGTGCCGGTGCCGTGCTTGGAGGGGGAGGTGCAGGAGTTGCTGTCTGTGGGCCTGGAGCTGATGAGGGTGACGGACCTGCAACAGTGGCTGTCATCCTTTGTGCGACTGTGGTCTGAGCGGTTGTGCTGGTGGTGGTGGCTGTTGTGGGCAAGGATGGCCCCCCTTGGGCAATTGCCCTCCAGACCCCTGTGGCTCTCTCATGGCGATAACGCTGTGCCATATTGCGGAACCAAGACTCAACATCTAGTATGTGGCGGTAACGCATCACCCGCCTCTGGAATTCCCTGATCTCATGGGCATTCATGTTGGCAGATGTAAAAATAGAGAAAGCCAAACATTAGTGACATTATTGTGTGATACATCTACCGATGATATCCTAACACTTCCTCAAGATTAGCTTAAACAGTCCAAATCACAGTACAGATCATAGAATGTCCCTGAGGAATGACATGCCAACGCAGCCTACACATCTCCTATCTAACAGCACAGCAATGCTCAAAAAGGTGTGTATCTACTTAAATGATCTGTGCATCATTGTACTGCCATTAGTCACATAACAAATGCTGCAAGTCTTCCACATGTGACAGGCCGACTAATGACTATCTTCTGGATGACAATCAAGGCCCACAAGATCTGTGATTTGTAAATGGAATTGCCTAGCCGGTATGCAGCTGCTAATCATGAGAGGGTATACTAGGTTGGAACAATTGAATGTTGGAATTACATGGCTGTCTTCTAAACAGGGATCCTCACACCTAGGTACACATATTTCATAACCCTAACCCTGTGCCTCAGAGGGTGATGGACATGCAACTCATACTTTTAAACATCAAGGACAGCTAGGAAGCTTTGGACAGCTGTCCATGGGTTTAGTCAGTCCACCACAGGTAAGGAGGGCTGCCAACTAGGATTGATTCAACATTGGATAATCACATCCACACTCATGTTCCTAATTGCGGACAATTGTCAACGTCATTTGATCTCACTAATACCTTTCCAAAAACAAGCACATGGATGCAAGCAGCCATCTGGGCTTCAGCTGCGTGCACACCTGCCACATAAACGTAGCACAACATGTGGAGCTAGATGTTGCTTGGAAGTCAAACAAACAGTCCAACATGTTCATTAGTTAACAGGGAGGCTCAAGTCTGTGGGTAATACTTCGGCATCACTGGTCTGTGTGAATCAGGGTATGACTTGCTGACTAAATCATGAAAATGGCCACCTCCAATTATTTCATTGGCATAAATGTAGCAACAAATATCACCCTGTTCACCTTCCCTTGCCTATAGCACAGCACTATACTCCCAAAAAATGACTCTCCACCACTGATTGTTCAACTCAAACATGGAACAAAATGTCAAACTCCAGGTGAGTCACATATCAGATCATGTGCCAGCACATCATACCTTGTAATGTGTCCAACACACAGGGGTCAATCACATAACAGCTGCAAACACAACACAGAACTAACATATCAACACTTACTGGATATGTCTGGGTCTGCAAACCGAGCCACTTCTCCAATTGTGTAGGGGGCTGGTCCACCTGTAAAACATGGAAGGGTGAAATGTGCTCAATGTCTGCTCACTCTACAAAACTTGGAACAACAAATAACTATGTGTGACATTTTATATGATAGAGCAGCACCTCAGGCATGTAGACACCCCAATAGACATACTACTGCAAACATGTATTGACACTGTCACTCCAGTGAGTGATTGACACACATATGCACACATGCACTGGCCCTAACTATCATGTGGTGACAAACCTGATTACTCAATTTTGTGCAGAATTCTTTATAGAGGGTACTCCATTTCTTCATTTGTTGTTATGAGAGACATGCAAAGCCACATTGCTGGTGCACTGCAAAAAAAGTCACTCAGACATTGTGGCTTGTGCATCAAGGGACAATGAGTTACTGTGCGATGCTCATGTGGATTGAGTTTAGTTCAGGCATTATTGTGCTTTCTATGGTCCATTATATGTATGCCTGTGTTGTATGTAGGTTACATATGCCACATTGGCAGTGTCCTCAGAGCCGTATACGACCCCTATGACACCATGATGGCAGGGATCCTGTGTGTTACTTGATGACAATGTTACCATAAACATGGATTGGCCATTTATCTAAATCAAAACAACCAAGAAATATATGCTTACAGTGTCTAATTCGATCATCTGTGACTGAATGGATGGGCCCAGGTGTACTCATTGCACCTGAATTGTGTTACTCAGGGCCCTGAGTACCTATATCAGGTATTGTAGATCACAATTAGCCCCATTCATTATCTTACATTTGCCAAGTTGGGTGATCAGTGGTTATACAACAAAATGACACTGTCCCCTAATTCAAACATGGTTTAGCAAATGTCCTACTTTGGCAATCTTGATGAGGTAGGTCTCTATTTGTATGCACCTTGGGAATGGCAGCACTCACAGGAATGCTGGCCTGCTATTCTTAGTATACACCCATGTCTGTGATAGCCTTCATACTGAGAAGTTAACAATTGTGCACATGCTGCACTAGATCAGCAGGGGTGTACCAAATGTAAACTAGTAAACTATATTGTCACTTTAAATGTATGATGGAAGCAGTCAGGGGTCCCTTGCACAACATCATGCAAATAAATAATTTGTGACCATGCATTCACAAAATTCAGGGATCCCATGATGACCCATTAAGTTTAGAAAATCGCTTAGCTATAAAGTGACACAGATGGCAAATGCATCAGCTCTGTACCAGCAATTGTGCCCAAGGCAAAATAAAACACACAGGAACAATGAACTTAGGGCCAGATCATTTTTTTTTATGTGTAGCATTTGCTTAATTTATTTACACTACAACTATGGAAAGTAGCACAAAACTTTTAGATATTATCAAGTGTGCATTACTTTGGCATCCATAATAAACTTAAATACTGCACAAACCAAGTCAAAATATCGGCCTGAGATAGTGCCAGAAGTTGGAAGATCTTTGTACCTATGGCCATGAATACAGTTCAGACATGTATTCAAAATAATTGGGGACTACATTCGTTCCTTGCATTAGCATGTGAAATCCATCTCATTCCTGGTACACTCACAGGCCATGAATAATACTTTTGATTGTGCCGTATTACCATCCTGTATTGACGTCAAAGCGGCACAAATTTACAAGATCAAGTTGTCTGTTGTAAGTTTGTGCGGCTTTTGCGTCAACAAATGACGTTAATGCGTAGCAAATATTGTATACATCAGGGCCACTGTATGTTCAACTTGTATTCCACATGTCCACATTGCATGCAGCATGTCACCAAATCTGCTACTGTCACTACAGAACATTTTACTGTACACATTAGTCTGATTTGTACTCACCAACAGGGCCACCAATCACCACACCCAGGTGGTCCAGCAGGTCTTGCTCTCTGGCCACAAGGTCAGTCAAGCGATGTTGGAGTTGGTGGTCGTTGCGCTGGCTTTTGAACACTCTCTTTGAGTGGAACAGCGCCTTCGACCACCTGTGCCTCCTCGCCTCGGTGTGATACCCCTGTATCACCCTGCCATCAGCCTCTAACATCAGGGGGAGGAAGTGGCACACCAGCCAAATGAAAGCCCCCAGCTCCTCCTTACCCATTCTCCCCAGACGGGGCCTTCCCGACATCACAAAAATAATAGGGATCGGAAAGAGAAAAGAGGGAAATACAGGGAAAGGAGGTATGAAAAATAAACTTAAAGAACCCACAAACAGCCCAACAATACCACAACTAACAAAACCCACTACACACTCCCAACAGTACAAAGACACATTTAAACACAAAAAAAGACAAAAACACACTTACACTGATTTACTGAGACAATTACAAAAACAACAGATGACAACTGAAATGGCACACAGGAGACAAAAGCACAATTTGGACAGACACAACTCTCAACACAGCCACACAGTCTAGGAGAATCACTGACTGCAAAGTGAAAGTGAAAGTACACCCACTGTGCCATTACTGTAAACAGGATATCCTATTACATCACTTCATGTCTCAAATGGTACTGCAGAGCTTTTATAAGGCAGAAGACATTGCAACCTTGGTGTGCTTAAACACTTTATGGATCAGTAATAGGAAATAGGCAGGTTTCATCACAACATTTGTACATAGGGTGGCTTCCAAAGATCCCACAGCAACAGGGAACTGTTGATTAATGTCACAGCTAGTCATCACGCAAGCACCATAAAAAGGTGGCAGCAGAAGTGAATCTGTGTGTGGACCGTCAGAGCACAAACAAGATGTCCCCCTCATGTTCACGAACAGCATCCTCCTCTTCCTCCTCTTTAGGCCTTTGTGGGTCTGGTACGTAGAGGGGAATGTTCCTCCTTACACAAATGTTGTACAGGATGGCACAGGTCAAAATGATCTTGCAGACCATTTCAGGTGAAGATAGGAGGCTGCCTCCGGTGATGTTGCGACACCGGAATCTAGACTTCAGGATGCCAAAAGTCCTCTCTACTATGATGCTTGTCTTCCGATGTGCCTCATTATAGGCACACTCTGCTGCTGTGCTTGGGCTGGCAAATGAGGTAATGATCCATGGCTGGATCCCATAACCCTGATCAGCTGAAAGAGAAAATAAGTGTAAATATTTGGATGTTGGTTGCACCTTGATTATCACTTTGCATGGCAGTTCTTATCTTGTGACATCTGTGACTCATCTGTGTTTGTGTTATTGTGTGGGATCCTAGGATTCTAGGATGTTCTTCCTGCATGGGTTGTTTATTTATCAAAACTGGTGTTTGGCTGATTGACCTGATACCAGCGGTATATTTGTAAACTTGCAGCTCATTATGTATCTCCCATGCATTTTGTCATGTGAAAGAAGTGTCCATGTGCCTTCACTGGAGGTAACATAATACTTCCACACACTTAATTGATTCCACTGTGATGGTAACACGGTTTCACTATATGGCCTGAACATCCCATCCAGTTCAGCATATGTAATGGCATGTGAAAAACAACAGTGAGGCCCTGTGATTTGGCTAGGTGACAATGTACAACACATCGCCATAATTTGCAGCACTGAAGTGTTCACAATTGAGAATGCACAAATACCCCATGTGTGACAAATTCTATGCAAACCTGTTTTTGTGCCCTCACCGAGTTGGCTCATGTGCAAACGTGTACCTACACTACTGAACCTGCTCCAGGTAAGCTGGCTAACTTGGCTGTGGGGATGAAGGTTTAAGTGTCAGAAGTTCCATGTGCCTGTACCTCTGTTATGTATATGTGTAATTGTCTCAATCTGTGTGTGTAGCAGTGTTAGCACAGTCCGCTTCCTTATTGGTAGCGGGCAATGTCACCCCAGCAGTGATGTGAGATGTTGGTACTGCCTCAATGATTCCATGTCACCTTCACTAGAGTCATCATCATCATGCTATGTGTCTCATGGTGTTTGACCTGCAGCAAAACACATTACACACCCTTTACACAGTACGTATTGCTTGGAAGGGTGTGTGATTGCGTGTTATTGATGTGATATTGGAAGAATCATCTTCCAAGTTGTACTGCCAGTTAAGGCCATGTCATTGTCACTGTGTGGTTTTAAATTGGTCCCTTGTGACTCTGGAGTGGCATCTGTTATGTGCATCTGTCATTTGTCCATAGGTGTGTATCCCATTGGGTCAGGATATCAAACATGACTACCACTGTCAGAACTAGGTGGTCATTCCAACCCTGGCGGTCGGTGTTAAAGCGGCGGGCAAACCGCAAACAGGCTGGCGGGAAAAAAAATGGAATTCCGACCCTGGCGGAAACCGCCAACAGCGACCGCCACATCAACACACCGCCCGCCACGGCGGTACAAACAAACAGCGCGGCTGTCACCGCCAACAGACAGGCTGGAGACAATGTACCGCCCACTGTATCACAACCTACCAATCCGCCACCTTTTCCGGGGCGGTAGCCCCGCCGATAAAAACACGGCGGAAACAGCCATTTCAAAGTGAAAACGCTCACCTCCATACAGCCCACGAGGAATCAGGACAGCATGGAACCCAAACTCCACATACTCCCAGCGATAGTGTTCCTGCTCCTCTACCAGGAGCACGAACGCCGGCGCAGAAGACAACGGTGAGTACTGCACCTACGACACAGGGGAGGGGGGAAATTATTAGGGGTACACACATACGCGACACACCCACCCTCACCCTCACCCACTACAACACACACATCAATGCATAGCAACACATCAGAGTGACACTCCCCAAACCCCCCGGAAGAATGCAAATACAAAAGGAAATGATTGTAAACATTGGAATATATTGTATTACTGCCAAACAAATATATATACACATCAAAAACTCTTATATACATAAATGTACAAGTCCAAGCATTGTAGCAGGCATTGTTCGTGGACCACTGGGCCCAAATCACATGGGCAAAGCCCACACAGGATACCTGACTCCAACGGAGAGAACACTGCAGGGGCATCAGATAGCAAAACTACAGGCACCTCAGGGGGAAGGGAAGGAGGGGCACCTCAGCCAGATGAGTGCACGACGCCAGATCCACGAGGGGCCTCCATGCCCACTGTTCAATCCTGGGGAGTGCAAAGCCACAGTCTCACAAGTCCAGACAGTGGGTGGGCTGCCCACTGTTCAATCCTGGGGAGTGCAAAGCCACAGTCTCACAAGTCCAGACAGTGGGTGGGCTGCCCACTGCTACATCCTGGGGAGTGCAAAGCCACAGTCTCACAAGTCCAGACAGTGGGTGGGCTGGCCACTGTTACATCCTGGGGAGTGCAAAGCCACAGTCTCACAAGTGGATAACAGTCTCCACTGGTTCTGGAGGGGGCCTGGTGCCCAGAGTGCTTCGTGCAGCCCTGCCCGACACAGATGCGGGCCAGCCCCTGCCGCTCATGGGCCAGCAGTACTTGAGATGAAGGGCCCAGTGCAGCGGTACTTGAGACGGCGGTGCCCAGTTCAGCGGTGCTTGAGACGGCGGTGCCCAGTGCAGCGGTGCTTGAGATGGCTGTGCCCTGTGCAGCGGTGCTTGAGACGGCGGTGCCCAGTGCAGCGGTACTTGAGACTGCGGTGCCCAGTGCAGCGGTGCTTGAGACGGCGGTGCCCAGTGCAGCGGTGCTTGAGACGGCGGTGCCCAGTTCAGCGGTGCTTGAGATGAAGGGCTCAGTTCAGCGGTACTTGAGACGGCGGTGCCCAGTGCAGCGGTACTTGAGACGGCGGTGCCCAGTGCAGCGGTGCTTGAGACGGCGGTGCCCAGTGCAGCGGTGCTTGAGACGGCGGTGCCCAGTTCAGCGGTGCTTGAGATGAAGGGCTCAGTTCAGCGGTACTTGAGACGGCAGTGCCCAGTTCAGTGGTGCTTGAGATGAAGGGCCCAGTTCAGCGGTGCTTGAGATGAAGAGCGCAGTTCTGCGGTGCTTGAGACGGAGGTGCCCAGTGCAGCAGTGCTTGAGACGGCGGTGCCCAGTGCAGCGGTGCTTGAGACGGCGGTGCCCAGTGCAGCGGTGCTTGAGACGGCGGTGCCCAGTTCAGCAGTGCTTGAGATGAAGGGCCCAGTTCAGCGGTACTTGAGACGGCGGTGCCCAGTTCAGCAGTGCTTGAGATGAAGGGCCCAGTTCAGCGGTGCTTGAGATGAAGGGCCCAGTTCAGCGGTGCTTGAGACGGCGGTGCCCAGTGCAGCGGTGCTTGAGACGGCGGTGCCCAGTGCAGCGGTGCTTGAGACGGCGGTGCCCAGTTCAGCGGTGCTTGAGATGAAGGGCCCAGTTCAGCGGTACTTGAGACGGCGGTGCCCAGTTCAGCGGTGCTTGAGATGAAGGGCCCAGTGCAGTGGTGCTTGAGACGGCGGTGCCCAGTTCAGCGGTGCTTGGGATGAAGGGCCCAGTGCAGCGGATCCGGCCATGGCGGGGAGGTCATTTGCCACCTGTCCTGTGGCTGGCGGGGCCCTCCTGCCCATCTGTCCTACGGCTGGCGGGGCCCTCCTGGGCAGCTGTGCCGGGCCTGTTGGTGGCCTCCTGCCCACCTGGGATGGGGCTGGCGGGGCCCTCCTGGCCAGCTGGGCTGATGGCGGTGTTGTCGGGCGTGCTGCCCTTCCCAGATCACCTGTGGCACTTCCCCACCTTGGGCGGTGTGCCAGCTGTCTCCACACTTCCTGCCGGAGCCATGGTAGGGGTTTTAGTCCCTGGTGTTTTCACCCTCTCGCGCCGGCCACTGCCTATCTTGGGATGTTTCTCCGGGGGTGGGCTGCCCGTGCCTTGGCTTCGTCCCGAACTGGCTACCCTGGAGGTTGGGGCACTCCACAGTCCATGGCAGACTGTGATGACAGGGGCCGGTTTTGTCGTGGCTGAGGAGCTGACTGTAGTCCTATGACATGGACGGGGTGGGGGAGTTGGGGGAAAGAGGTTGAGTTTGGACAGGAAAAGCTTTTTAGGAGCAGTGGGACGGGTAGGTGTAGTGGGTATGGGAGTGGAGGAAGAGGTTGTGGTTGTAGGAGTTGTAAGTTTGATGTCTTTGGGTGCAGGTGCTTGGGCTGGAGGCTGTCGTGAGGTGGATGGCTGTTGGGTGGGTGGCTGCCTGCGTTTGTGTATCTTGGAAGAGGGGGTCACAGACACACTGGGAGAGGACACAGGGGACGTGTAAATGGCAGTGGGGTGGTGACTGCACGTGTGCGGGGGGTTTTGGTGTGTGTGCTGCTGAGGGACGTAGTGGCTGAAGATGTTGTTCATGCAGGTGTGAGTGGATATGTGACAGGGAGGGAGGAGGGAGACGTGGAGGAGGGGGACACAGTGGAGGCAGTGGGTGTTGGTATGTCTGTATGTGGATGTTGGTTGGGTGAATGCCTGTGTGATGTGTGGTGCTTATGTTGGCCTGAGCTTCCCTTGGGTGTTGAGGTGTGTGCAGGCTGGTCTGATGGTCTCCCTGGGATAGGCAGAGGTACAGGTGATAGGGTATGGGTGGAGGAAGTTGGAGGGGGGAGGCTAGAGACAGGGACAATGGCTGCCATCAGTGCTGAGGCCAGAGCCTGGAACGATCGCTGAAGGGCAGCCTGACCAGAATGAATGCCCTCCAGGTATGCATTACTCTGGTGCACCTCCCTTTCTACACCCTGGATGGCATACAAAATGGTAGACTGCCCAACAGTGAGCGTCCTCAGGACGTCAATGCCCTCCTCACTGAGGGCAGCAGGGGTGACTGGGGCAGGGCCTGAGGTGCCTGGGGCGAAGGAGATGCCCACCTTCCTGGGTGAGCAGGCACGGGGCAAACGCTGAGGGGCTGCTGGGAGGGCGGTACTGGTGCGGTGGGTGGCGGCTGTACCTGTTGTTGCGGGGGGCACAGATGTTGCCACCACCACAAGGGAGCTCCCTTCAGAGGACAAGTCGGTGTCACTGATGTCTGCCCGAGTCCCCGCTGTGGAGCTCCCCTCGCCCTCTGTCCCACTGGTGAATTCGGAGTCCGTTGCATGGCCCTCCATGGCCATGTGGGATGCAGCTCCCCCGTGCTCCGATGCCACTTCTCCTCCACCTGATGATGCTAATGAACACATGAACAAGAAGACCACAAAAAAGGGGGGGGGGAGAAAATAAAGACATGTTGAGTGCATGCATTGGCGACACCGTTGGCGGACAGGACAGACACAGAAGCCCCCTGCACTATGCCGCGCACTTGGGGTCGACTATTCAATCTGTGGGACATGGCCTACAAGCCTATGGACGACATCTGCACACATAGATGACACAGGGCCATGAATAGCTGTACTAGGCACCCTACAGAGGTGGGGGGCGGGGGCACAGGGCCATGCCTTACGGAGGGGCCTAGCCTACAGAAATCGCCCTGGCCTAGGGATACCCACAGCCCTCCTCCCCCACCCAGACACCTCCACTGCGC
This sequence comes from Pleurodeles waltl, assembly GCF_031143425.1. NCBI lineage: Eukaryota > Metazoa > Chordata > Amphibia > Caudata > Salamandridae > Pleurodeles > Pleurodeles waltl. Next base: position 1,416,422,656 of record NC_090445.1, on the reverse strand, counting down.
GCAAAGTCAACAGAATGAGAGAGTACTCACCCCCTTGTGTCTGCTGTGATGTCCTCACGTGCCCATCCAAATCGGGGTAGGCCACCGCCAGGATCCGGGACATCAGGGGGTTCAAAGTCCGACTGGCACCCCTCCCACGTTGGGAGACCATCCCCAGCTGAGCCTCCACCTTCTTCCTGCTCCAGCGGCGGATGTCCTCCCATCTCTTCCGGCAGTGGGTGCCCCGTCTGTGGTGGACCCCCAGGGTCCGGACGTCCTTGGCGATGGCACGCCAAATATCGATCTTCTGGTGGGCGCTGACCTATGTGAAATGTACAGGGAGAGAAAAATAGTCATCACCTTCTGCATATTCAATGTGAGTGGCCCCCCATCCCTACCCTTGCCATGTGGCACATGCTCTCACCGTCGTTTGATGCATGCCTCAATCGCTCCCCTCCCTACCATCTTTCATCCACCCCACTCAACACAGGCATTGCCCATAAAGCATGCTCCCTCAGTACTAACCTGTTGGTCTGGAGGACTGTAGAGTAGCGCGTACTGGGGGAGGACCCCATCCACAAGTTTCTCCAACTCCTGAGCTGTGAAGGCAGGGGGCCCTTTCCCCAGTCGCATGAGACATTGTCTCTTCCAGACCGAGGTCACAGCAGTACTTGCAGTGTAGGTCCTCTCCTGTCGAAGATCAGGTATTGAGTGATTAAGCAGATAGAAAATGGCGGTCACGCCCGCGGCAGTGCGTACCGCGGCGGTGCGTACCGCGACCGCCGGCGCACATCGTCATTGGCTCATGAGACCCATAGGGTTCAATGTTAACCAATGCTGCTTTGCGCCGCGGTCTTCGACCGCCTACCGCCACGGTGTGCCACGCCAGCGCATTTACCTCACATCCCATTGTCGCACTTCACAGGTCAGGCAGCCGCCATTTCAGGGGCCCACATGGCTTACTTTTTACTGCGTCACACATACCTAGGCCTTGCATCAACACTCATACAAAGCATTCAATGGAGTGAGAATCGTGTTATGTGCAAGCTGTGGTTACGTACCTGTGGGTTGATTGACTCTGTGCTCGCTGTTGTCCTTCATAGGCACCGTCCGCTGGGACATGCGAGGAGATGGCGGAATCTTCCTGTGTACAGACCGCTGGTGGACCTGTCGACAATGGAGGAAAGACATGTCATACTGACATACAGGCTTGACAGAGCCACTATTCATGAACTGTGTGCCCAGCTGGAGCCAGACCTGATGTCACCAATCCGCCAACCCACAGGGATCCCCCCTCTAGTGCAGGTGCTGTTAGTGCTCCATTTCCTTGCAAGTGGGTCATTTCAAACAACAGTGGCCATAGCATCAGGGATGTCCCAGCCTATGTTTTCCAAGGTGTTGTCCAGAGTGTTGTCTGCCCTGCTGAAACACATGAGCAGCTACATCGTTTTCCCTGAGGTGGGGGATTTGCCTACAGTGAAGGGTGATTTCTATGCCCTTGGACATATCCCCAACATCATAGGTGCCATTGATGGGACCCATGTGGCTTTGGTTCCCCCCACAGGAGTGAACAGGTGTACAGAAACAGGAAGAGTTGTTATTCGATGAATGTGCAGATAGTATGTTTGGCAGACCAGTACATCTCCCATGTTAATGCCAAGTTCCCTGGCTCAGTGCATGACGCGTACATCATGCGGAATAGCAGCATCCCTTACGTGATGGGTCAACTCCAGAGGCAACGTGTGTGGCTAATTGGTGACTCTGGTTACCTCAACCTGTCATGGCTACTGACCCCAGTGAGGAATCCCAGGACAAGGGCAGAGGAACGCTACAATGAGGCCCATGGGAGAACTAGTAGGGTGATCGAGCGGACCTTCAGGCTCCTGAAGGCCAGGTTCAGGTGCCTCCATATGACAGGTGGATCCCTATTCTACTCACCAAAGAAGGTGTTTCAGATCATCGTGGCCTGCTGTATGCTTCACAACCTGGCTTTGCGATGACAGGTGCCTTTTCTGCAGGAGGATGGTCCAGATGGTGGTGTTGTAGCAGCTGTGGAGCCTGTGGAGAGTGAAGACGAGGAAGCCGAAGAAGACGACATAGACAACAGGAACACAGTAATACAGCAGTATTTCCAAAGACACACAGGTAAGAATACACACCGGCATATTACATATACTTAAACACTACTACCTCTCTACTGTCTGTCCTTTTCCCCCACTGTATGGTAACTGAGTTGTGACTTTCCCTTCCGATTTCAGAGATGTGGGCTCCACTGCGTGACATCTGCTTTGTTTCCCCATGAACTACAGCTGTGTGACATTAGTATGTTGGCATCACAATGTAAATAAGCATTTTGGCACGTTAATGTCTAATACATTTGTTCAAAATCACAGCCAGACTCCTGATTGTTTTGTGCAATAACTGTGTTTATTACAGTGCTCTATATTGGTGGGTGGTTGCAAATCGGTGAGGGGTGATGGTGGAGGATTGTCCATGGCAGAGTCCAGACTATTTGTATCACAGGTGCATTGTCCAAATGCCTGTGGAAAGTGGAGCAGGGGCAGTTTAAGGATGGACAGGGTGACAATGTGGGACAGTGGGATGACAATCAGGGAGGTATCCTTTCCTGGCGGGGGTCTTGGCATCTTACTCTGTCTTCTTCCTGGATCTCAGGGCCCACTTGCGGGGTGGTTCTCCTTCTGCAGGGGGTGGGGTGCTGGTGGCCTGTTGGTCCTGTGGTGGGGCCTCCTGTCCACTAGCGCCGGCAGAGGTGGTAGGCAGTTCTTGGTCCATGCTAGTATCAGGGACCCTTTGTGGTGCCACAGTGTCCTGCAATGTGGTGACTACCAGATTCAGAGCCCCTACAATGGTGCCCAGGGCGGAACTGATGGTTCGTAGTTCCTCCCTGAACCCCAAATACTGGTACTCCTGCAGGAGCTGGATCTCCTGAAACCTGGCCAGTACCGTCGCCATCGTCTCCTGGGAATGATGGTAGGCTCCCATGATGGAGGAGAGGGCCTCGTGGAGAGTGGGTTCCCTGTACCTGTCCCCCCCCTGTCGCACTGCAGCCCTCCCAGTTCCCCTGTTTCCCTGGGCCTCTGTCCCCCTGGACCGTGTGCCCACTACCACTGCCCCCAGGTCCCTGTTGTTGTTGGGGTGGTGGGTTAACCTGGGTGCCCTGTAGTGGTGGACACACCGCTGATTGACGTGTCCTGGGGACAGAGGTATGGGCCCGCTGGGTGGGTGCTGTGCTGGTGTTCCCAGAGGGGGGAAGGTCTGCTGTGGCCTGTGGCTGTCTGAGGGGAACCGACTGTCCCGAGGTCCCCGATGGGCCGGGCTGGTCATCTAGATCCAGGTCGACAGAGGTGCTGTCATCACTGTGGGCCTCTTCTGGGGGTGGAGTGGACATTTGTGGACCCTCCTGCGCGGTGACGTGGCATTCGGGTCCTGCAGGGGTATAAAGGGATGGTTATTGCATCTGTGTGTGCCATAGCGTGCAATGGGTGGGTGCCCGTGTGCCCCAGTGCTTGCATTCCTGTGTGGGGGCTTTTGTGACGGTGGTTTGGGGGGGGATGGGGATGTGCAGTGGGCATGCTTTGGTGATGGGTGTCCATGCTTTTTGGTCGCATGCAGGGCTTGGGGTTGGGATGGGTGGGTTGTGATGGTGAGACATTTGCAAGGAGTAGGTGTGATGGGGGGAGGGTGTGGGTGGGGGTATGAGTTGGCATGCTGGTGGGGTGGGGGGGATGAAGTAGTGAAGATGAGACTTACCAGAGTCCATTCCTCCAGATACGCCGCCGAGGCCCTCAGGATGCAGGATCGCCAAGACCTGCTCCTCCCATGTTGTACATTCTGGTGGAGGAGGTGGTGGACCGCCGCCAGTCCGCTGAACCGCGATGTTGTGCCTGGATACCATTGAACGCACCTTCCCCCGTAGGTCGTTCCACCGCTTCCTGATGTCGTCCCTATTTCTTGGGTGCTGTCCCACAGCGTTGACCCTGTCGACTATTCTGCTCCATAGCTCCATCTTCCTGGCAATGGAGGTGTGCTGCACCTGTGTTCCGAAGAGCTGTGGCTCTACCCGTACGATTTCCTCCACCATGACCCTGAGTTCATCCTCAGAAAACCTGGGGTGTCTTTGCGGTGCCATGGGGTGGTGTGAGTGATGTGTGGGGTGGATTGTGTGGTGCTAAGTGTGGTGATATGTATTGGTGTGTTGTGTGAAGTGCGTGGTAATATTGCTGGGTGAATGTAATATGCGCGTCTGGGTGCTCGGATATCTATTTCTCTGTGCGTGGTACCGATTCTCTAGGAGTGAAGGTTTGTGGGTGATGTGGGTGTGTGTTTTATATTTAATTGGGTGTGTGGGTGTGGTGTGTGTATGTGTCTCAGGTGTGTGTGTTTTAAATTGTCCAATGTGGCTGTGTTTAGTAAGAGTGTGTGTATTCTGAGCGCGGCGGTGTGTACCGCCAATGGAATACCGCGGTTGAAAAACCGCCTCGTGGATTCGTGTGTCGTGATAGTGTGGGCGTATTTCTGTTGGCGTGACGGTGGAGGTTTGGTCATCGCCAGTTTCTCGCTGACCTTTGGTGTGGCGGACTTTTGTGGATGTCTGTATTTTGGCGGTTTGCCTGTTGTGGGTCAGAATGACTGTGGCGGTTTACCGCGGACGCAGCGGGATGTTGGCGGTCTTCTGACAGCGGTAAGCGGCTTTTACCGCCAAGGTTGTAATGACCCCCTCAGTGTCTTTCTGGCCACGTGTCTATGTAGTGGTGTATGTTTTGGGTGTCCTACAGGGTTGCTGTGCTGTGTGTAAATTACTAGGTTTCTGTACTTACCAACAAGTAGGCCATTTCCATATTGTCCACCCTGGAAGTGTTGATTGATGGTGCAGTGGCAGAAGATGAATGAATCATGTACACTCCCAGGATACTTTGCCACAATGTTTGTGATCAATCCCCAGTGATCCACAATGGCCTGCACATTGATGGAGTGTGTGTGCTTCCTGTTGCAGTACAGATGCTCGGTTGCAGCAGGTTGCACAATCCGTATATGTGTGCAGTCAATGGCACCAAGCACATGTGGGAAGCCATTGATTTGATAGAAGCCCTGTTTGGTCTCCTGCTGCTTCTGCTGTGTGTTGGGGAACCTGATGTGTCGGGTGTGAGTGAGATGATGGCATCCAGTACCGTGGTAAGGAAGGCAGAGAATGAGGGCTGTGAGATCCCGGCAACCAGGGCACCAGTGGTTTGAAAAGAGCCTCTTGCTAGCAGCTTGGTCTCTGGTGGAATGATGTGGGGTGTCTGCAAGATGGGTGCCACGCAGCAGCTGCAGTATGGCTTGCAGTTTAGTCTGTACCTCTGGATGATGTCATGCTCTCTGAGGCCCTGAAGGGTTGGCCTTGGCCTGAATATCCTCTCCTGACTTCGGCGTTGCCTTTGGGGTCCATTTTGATGTGGTGGAAGTTGCTGCTGTTGCTCCTGTGCTCTGCATCTTCGTGCGTGCTAGATGAATAGCACCTCCATGTCTTCCTTGTGGAGCTTTGATGTTGCTTCTGTGGGTTTTCCTTAGGTACTGGTGTGTTTGCTCCATTTTAATGCCTGGCCTGACCCAGGTGTTAATTTTTGACGCAAATCGTGATGTGCGCCATTTTCTGCCTCCGCCTCCCAGCCGTGCAGCTTTTTTGCGCGGTTGGATTAATATGGCGCACAGGTGTTTAAGTAATTTTTTGGACGGGAATGCCTACCTTGCATGTCATTAACGCAAGGAGGTTTCACGCATCCAGAAAATGCCGCACACTGAGATATTTTGACGTTAGCGGGGTCTAGCGTCAAAGTATAAATATGGTGTTAGTTTTGCGCTGAATTTGCATAAAACAAATTATGCAGATCCGGCGCAAGCAGAGTATAAATATGGGTATTAGTGACTTCCAAAGTACAATGGGTATGCCCACTCATGGCTCCATGCTCACTGTGCCATTGGAACTAAGCAGCACCTTACTGAAGAGTCCGATCAGGGTGAAACCAGTTTTTGTGTTTCGGATAAGGGAGGATCTGGCCTGGCAGTTCAAGTCAAGAGCAAAGTCAAGACTCATTTGCTTGTGACTGGGTCCAAAATGAGGTGGCATGGTGTGCAAAATAACGATTGAGGAGGATGTGGCCCCAAGTAATTATCAGTTACTGAGATTAATTCAAGCATTTCATCCATCCCTTTTTTTATACTTCAGTGTAAGGAATGCACAAGCAAGCATTATAACCTGGCTTCATTTTATTTGGTTTTTAATTTACTATTTCAAAATGGTGAATACTAGTCTTGATAAGGTAAAAAAAAAAGAAAATTATCTCTGAACAAAAGTGCATTTTGAGAAAGGAGTGGCCTAGAAGCAAATTAGAGAATTGAGGCCCTCCCAAAATAAAAAAACAAGAAAATAAATGCATGTGAAAAAAAGGATGTGATGAGGAAGAGGCAGGAGAGGAATAATAGAGTGATGTGTGCTGGGGGAAGTAAACACTGTTGGGATCAAACAGTGGGACACAATACAGTAGCTATATTTTTTAAAAAATATAGAAATAAAAAAGGTAAATGCTAGGCTTGTGGGAGAAAAGAATAAGCAAGCTTGAGGGGGGGGTGAGAAAGTGAAAGGGAAAAGCATCACAGGTGGAAGAGAGCAAAGAAACACATGCACTATCATGGAGTGATAAAAATAAAAGAAAAAAGTAGGTCCCTAAATGCAAGCGACGTTGGCAGTGGAAGGATAAAGTACAACCAATCAGAACACATTGTGACTGGAATGCTCCTGGATGTGGTAAACACAATTATAGGGAGGAAATCCATCAAATTAAGATCTGGAAGTGAGATTAACAACAAAGCCCTGCAATCAGGAACAAGGGGATGACCCAAAGCCCACTCTATGTACATTGGAAATAATAGGTCTGGTCAACAATAGGTCTAGGAGTGTCCAAAATTTAAAAAAATTGTAGTATAACCTTTTTAGATCTTGCTATAAACTGCTTTAGTAGTAAAAGGACCTCATGCCCTTAATTCTTAAAAATACAATATAAAGTATTGAGTGAGTGGAATTGAGATTAGCCCTGTTCAGCCACTGATTTTCATTTGTTTTTCATGGTTTGCAGTTGTTTAGATATAGTTTTTCAAGTCCAGGGTATTTCAGGGATGGTTATATCGTCCCATTTGTGTTCTCTTAGGTTTTGATGATGGGACACAAGTAATGGGTTTGTTAGACAAAAGCCAGTTTAATGTTAGTACATCGTTGATGCAACAGCGTTTTACTTACCGATTTCTGACTTTTTTATTTAGGAAGTGCTGCTGTTTGAATGCTTAAGCCTGTCGTGAGGATTCTGTGCTATTCACTTATTTCCCTTATGCATTTATTTGTTTTCTTTCACTGTCATGGCAACATGATGTTGGAGTTGCATCCTTTTTGTCCGCAAAGTATTAATATGCGCTCTTATAGGCTTTCATAAAGCTACAATGAAGGCACTGGTCCTTTATCAAAAGTATCTACTATGCAATATTATGCTGTGTATGCCCTTTATGTTAATCAGTTACTCCAGCACAGACATCATCTTCTGATTCGTTTACATAATACTCTTTTTAGAGGGTATAGCTTAAGTCTGCGAATGCAGTGTTTTCAGCAAAGGGCCTGACTCCCAGATTACACATTGTTGTAGCCCAATATATTGCTTCATTGTGGAATTTGTCAGGGAGGAAGCCACCCAAAGTTGCATTACAATTACTAAACATTACACCTAACAAAAAGCCACAAGTATTGGCTTTGCCAACGCGTTCCTAAAATCAGATTTGACTTCGTAGTTAAATTTTTGCAAACTCCACCTTTATTGCCCATTTGACCTGTTAAGTGAAATTCCATGGCACCTTGTCATGTACTTGTCCAACGTCCAAATAAATGACATACACTTATATTTGCTAACATCTAATCCTTTTATTATTTTTGGTTTTTAGCTACAAACCACACATCCTTTCACATTACGGGATCTCAAAGGATACAGTGACACCAGGAATAAAGTGGTTGTTTAATGGTGTTTTGTTTGGTTTTGAAACTGTACAAAAACAGAAGGGAAAATAAAGATGTGTTATTTTTACTGTGTGTTTAATATTGAAGATACTGCATACCGGACTAACAACCAGCCGTTCAGGTGCAAATAAATGGTGAGAAGATTATGTTTAGATTGGAATACATCGATGCAAACCATAATAAACACGTGGCAAGTGGGCAGGAGAAGGGCGAAAATTCTGCACAGTCTACTGAAAGGGCTGGAAACGTCCACGTCTCAGTTAATGGTTGTGCATTAACGCCACGAAAGGTGAATTCGGCTATGTTCTTATACTCATTTGATCATGAAGTGGGCTGTTAATCACAAAATATAGTATCAAATCATGTTTCTCCTATATGTTTGTTTCCACATGTCGAAGTATTTCTGCTGGCTTATTACCAGTTTCAGTGCCTTAGTAGGATAATACAGGGACAGTTGATGAGTTGGCATTCCTACTTATGGGATTGTCATTTTAACAAGAGGTTTTACTCCCAACAGATAAGGATAATACAGGGACAGTTGATGAGTTGGCATTCCTACTTATGGGATTGTCATTTTAACAAGAGGTTTTACTCCCAACAGATACGGATAACAGGGGTTGCATTAGAGAAACGTGCCCTTGGGGTGCACAGATGTGTATACCCACTTTGTGTACCCCATTGGGCACTATGGTATTGGAATAGGGGCCCATAGTTTCAGTGTCCTTTCATTATACAGACTGTGTTGGTGCCTATATAGTGTCCTCGTGGGCAAACAGGCCTCCATGGGGTGCCCTGACTGCACCACAAAGAAGTGTTGCACAGTCATTTTCTCCTTAGGGGCTCCCTCTAAAAGGGGGGAATGGAGTCCAAGGGGCACCCCATACATTCCCGTACAGATGGGTGCAGTCAGTCCTGCACCCACCTGCACAGGGATGTTTGCTCCCCTAACCCACGAAAAAAGCAGCCCATGTTTCCCCTTGGCTTGCACTGTGAAATACGGAGCAGCTGCTTTCAACAGCCGCTGCACTTCCACAAATACGCTGCCCCTATGGCAGGTTATTGTATGCATCTGCCTTGGGAGAAGTAAATTATCTCAAATTGAGTATACTGCCTTTGTTTGCACCGGGCACAGCTAATCAAAGATGTGCAGCGCAGCAAACAGGCAAAGCGCACCCTTTACGTAATGCAGCTCTGATTGGACTATTGAGTATTATTCAGAGTATAGAATATTGCACTGGTGACTAAGGCGTAATTTTCATGTTTTCCTGATTTCAAGGTGTTTAAGTGGAACATGTGGGCAGTTTGCTCTTTCAATTTTCTCAATTTTTTACCTAATAAAAACAATTCAGGCAAGTGGTGGAGGACAGTTGGACCCACACTGAAATCCTGTTTGGACACAACTTCCACTTGAGTTCTAAACAAGTTTTGCTCTCAACTTGAAATTAGGGTTCTCGGTGGAAAAAACGACTTCATGTGTAGAGAGGAAGTAGATCGGCTCACCCGTACTTCATTGTTTACCAGAACGGTGTTAACAAAAGACAATCCATACTGGCTATTCAGGAAATACTGGAGACAGACGAACCTGTATGCATGATGTCATTATGTGCAGGAATAAGAACACAACGTGGTGGGTGAAATCCTTAATACATTTCAGCAACTAATAATCACTCTGGACCCATTCACCTTTTGGTCACTGGGTGCCTTGAGGCAAGGGCCTCTGGTAATCAAAGCAGACTTAGTTCCAGCCAAAAGGGGACATTCCAGCCAAAAATAGTATGCCACGCCCCCTCTCTATGGGAACACAAGCAACCCCAGATGTTATGGTTGCGGAAGGCCTCATCAACGAGATGCAGCTTGAGTCCTATCACACCTCAGGTTTTTTTCTTTTTTGTTTTCATTATGTGCACTACATTACTGACAGAAATCACACAACTACGATGAGGTAGTGTAATGAGGTAATAATGTCCCACTACAAGTATATGGGTATAATCATAAGTTTAATCTCTGTCGCCTCAGCCATCGATCGGTCCACCTTCCAACCGTCCTCACGCGTCCTCGTCATTCCATCTCGAATGACGGGATCGCGTGCAGTGTTTGCGTGTATAATACATCACACATCTCCCTTTTATACAATGAACAAATTAATACAGAAATGATGTTCCCACATAACCGTGACAACAAATAAATGTATAACCAAAACTATGTATACACCAAACATATCAACTAAACATCATATCAACCCCGCTAAATAAGTTTAATACAAGCTATCACACATCCCTATAAACGTCAATTTTTTTTTTTTAAATGAGAACATAGTCTTTAAGATGTCCTGGACTTATCTTCCTTCTACCACTTCTCCTCATTGCGTTCAATTCATCAGTATCATGTCGTCCCTTATTTTTTGTTCTTGACCCAACACTGTCTCTAACTCCTCTGGACCTTTCAGTACTAATACCCGTTTCCACCATCCCTTTCAACCGAACCACTCTGTTCATGTTCCATATCTTGCCATCTGAAGTTTTTACAGCATTCTTGAAAAGTTTAATCACATGAAGAGGTCTAGTGAACTTTGACCCCTCAAGACATCCAACTGGTGCCTTCACCTTCACCACATCACCCACAACAATATTATTTTTACACACCCTCTTCCTTGTATCAAATTCTTGTTTCCTTTTCTCTATGAGCCTTTCTTCTCTATCTCTCCACTCCGTGTTCACCAAATTATATCCATTTTTTATCCACTCCATCCATCCAGGAGACAACTTGGTATTAGGTATCCTTTTCCTAAACAGTTCAAAAGGGGATCTGCCAGTAGTTGAATGTGGAGAGAACCGATAGGCTGTAATCCTTTTCAAAAGTTCTGCACGCCAACTCAGAGCATCCACTTTTGCAAGTTGAATGCTTTCCTTTATGTACTTGTTAAATCTTTCAACTGCACCGTTGCTTTCTGGATGATAAACCGCTGTTTTCTTATGTGATATGCCACAATTACTCATACATTTTTCAAAAACCGTTGAACAAAATTGTGGACCATTATCTGACAATAATGATTTTGGAAATCCCTCTTTCCTAAAAATGTCTTCTAAGAAAATCATCACACTAGAAGATGAAATTTCATGCACATTTTTGACTTCCACCCACCTGGAATACAAATCTATTAACACAATTAGATATGGCATTGAATGTTCTCCTGGTAACGGACCCACAATATCTATTGCTACCTCATCCCAGGGTTTGCATGGTAAACTTCTACAATGCATAGGTGCATTACGAGTTTTTAAAATTTTGTCACTCCGTGCACATTGTATACATTCTCTAACTACACGCTCCACTTGTACATCCATACCAGGCCACCAAAAATTTGGTCGTAAATTTTCTTTTGTCTTAACAATCCCAAGATGACCTTCATGGGCTTGATTCATTATCCTCTCTCTTAATGTTTTTGGTGGAATCAATCTTGTTCCTCTCAACAATATCCCTTTATCCACCGCCAATTCATCTTTCACCAACCTCCAAACTTTCCCTAGAACCACAAATTTACCAGTCTCTAAAGTCTCACACACTCCACTCAACTCAACATCTTCTTTCAACGCCTCTTTCCACTCTTGTTCGGTTATTATTCCACATGTAACTTCAGACACATCACAACATACTTCACACACTAATTCCTCCTGCAAAGTTATATCTTTTTGTTCTTCATCCTTCCTGTCTTCTTCCACTAATCTTGAAAGACAATCCGCACTAACATTCAATGCACCTGGTAAATACTCTACTTTAAATTTAAAATCCTGGAGCCCGATAATCCATCTTCTAATTCTTGCAGAAATGCAATTAAGACCCTTACTACCAAACACTTCTACTAAAGGTTTGTGATCAGACAAAACCACAAACTCCGTGCCCCACACAAAATGTCTAAATTTATTCAATGCCCAATATATGGCCAGGGATTCTCTTTCAATCACAGAGTAATTCCTCTCTGTTCCGCTCAAAGATTTGGACACACAAGCAATCATTCTTCTCATACCTCCCTCTTCTTGCATCAGAACCGCACCCAAACCTTTTGCACTAGCATCAGTGACAATGGCAGTTGATCTACCCGGTTTAAAAGCTTGTAAGCAGGGAGCATATTCTAATTCTTCTTTAATTTTTCCAAACTCATCTTCACACAGGGAATTCCACTTGAACTCTCTTCCTTTCTTCAGTAAATCTCGCATGTTAACAGTTTTTTCTGACAAGTTCCTAATGTACCGCCCATAGTATTCTACCATTCCTAAAAACAAATTCACTTCTTCTTTGGTTCGAGGAGAGGCTAACCGCTTTATGGTCAAAACCAAATCTGGTTTAGGTTTTACTCCGCATCCTGTAATCAAATGTCCCAGGTACTCCACCTCTGTCAAAGCAAAACGACATTTCTTTCTCTTCAAAGTAAGACCAGCACGATTTAAACATCCCAAAACCAATTTCACTCGTTCCCAATGTTCTACCGCCGTGTCAGCGTAAATTAACACATCATCTTGGTAACATTTCACCCCTTTGACCTCTTTCAGAATTTTACACATAATGCGTTGAAACACAGAGGCCGCAGAGACAAGCCCAAATGGCATTCTTTTAAATTTAAATGCACCAAAAGGTGTTATGAATGCAGTCAATTCTTGTGACATCTCTTCCAACTCTACCTGATGATATGCTGATTTAAGATCTAGGGTGGAAAAGTACTTTGCTCCACCAACCATAGATACTATCTCTTCAATGTTTGGAAGTGGAAATTTATCTAACACCACCTCTCTATTTAGAGCCCTCAGATCCACACAAAGCCTGATATCACCATCCCCTTTCTTTGCCACAACTATGGGAGCCAACCATTCGGTTGCCTCTACTTCCTCAATTATGCCCATTAATTCTAATCTTTTAAGTTCAGTTTTCACCGGTTCCTGTAAAGCCAACGGTATTCTTCTCATTTTCGCTACCATGGGTATAGCACCTTCCTTTAACCTAATTTTATGTTTATAACCTTTTAGACATCCCAAATTGTCTGAAAATACTTCAGGAAATTCATTTACTAACTCACTGTCCACACCATCTACACTCTGAATTTGAACTTGAGGTTGTGTGTTTGGATTCAAAATGACGCCTAACAGCTTTTGGTGCGTCCAACTCAAGAGATTATCACCATGATTGGACACATACACTTTTCCCAACAGGTGTCTGCTTTTGAACTCAATATGCCCTTCAAAGTACCCTAGCATTTTTATAGGCTGTCCACCATAACCCCCAGGAGATACATCCATCTTCTTTAATTTCCTAGATTCCAAAATTAACCTGTCAAAACTTGTTTTTGAAATTATCGTCAGTTGTGAACAAGAATCGAAACGCATTAGTAATTCCACACCATCCACTCTCACCACCTCACTTGGATGCTCTCCACACTTAACCTGAGCACCAACTTGGAACACTACCTCTTGAGACACTTCCCTGATCTCTTTCTTCATATTATCATTATGGAATTTATTCTTTCTACCACGGCAACATTTGTAGAAGTGACCTCTCTTCCCGCACCCATTACATATTACATTCACAGCTGGGCAATTGCTCGAATTGGCTTTGTGGCCACTATTACCACACCAATAGCATTCACCTTTGAACTTCACTATATCTTCCTTTTTCTTCTCACCTCCACTTCCTTTGTTCTTCACTTCACACACTATCTCCTCCACCTTCGTACAATCTCCACTCATAAATTTGTTTCCACTTAATTCCTTAACACAACTCAGCATATGTTCCACTCTTTTCGCCACCATAATTACTTCTTCCAAAGGTGGTTCATCTTTCAACCACAACTCTTCCCTTATTTTGTCACTACAGCACTTTAATACAAACTGATCTCTAATTCTCTCGTCCACCAGTGCTCCAAATTTGCATGACGCCGCCAACTTTCTCAAACTAGTTACAAAATCTTCCACCGACTCTTCTTTACCTTGTTCCCTTTTCCCAAAATAATATCGTTCCATTATCGTGCTCACTCTTGGTAAGTAATGTTTGTCTAACTTCATAATACATGCCTCATATTCATTCAAATTCCTACTTTCTTCAGCACATAAATCAGGCAAATTTTCTAAAACCTCCTGTCCCTCTCCCCCTAGACAGTGTAACAATAATGCATGTTTTCTTTCCGCGCTCAGTGTCGGTCCACACACTCTAGCATAGTGAGCAAATATCTTTTTCCACTTGTTCCAAGGATATATTGGATCACCTGGACTGCTTAAAAAAAATGGAGGTGGTGTTACATTCTGCATTATTGTGATAAACTAGACGAACCCACAGAACAACACCCTGAATGCCAGACCTAAACTGAACCAATATCTAACTGTAACAGTGAATCACCAATCCTTCAATGTCCTTCCATGTCCCAACATTGAAACCTTCTTTATGATAGATAAATAATTCTTGCTTTGTCAGGGTGTGCCTATCACCGTGTATTCCACACCATAGGCACCGTTCCAATGCAATTCCCTATTTTGGTTTTCCACTAATAGCAAAGTACAACTTCCCTTTAAGAAATTGAAATAACCGTCCCTTTAAGGACACCGGTGTTGTTTGGCACGCCCCCAAACAGACGTTGTTCACGCAGCGTAGCTTCCTTCTACACTCGTTATCTTCCTGCTTTGATTTGTTGGTTCCGCGAAACTTCGTGCTTCCCTTGTGGTCCGCCCTGTGAAATCCTCCCAAAACAACTGCGCCACGGCTCCACCCTCTCAGCCAAATGCGCAAAACTGGCTCGCGTCACCGCAACCTCCACCGTCAGGAGAGACACCAAACCCTTGATGTTGAGGCGACTCTCACCATCCTCGTCGCCAAATGTAATGAGGTAATAATGTCCCACTACAAGTATATGGGTATAATCATAAGTTTAATCTCTGTTGCCTCAGCCATCGATCGGTCCACCTTCCAACCGTCCTCACGCGTCCTCGTCATTCCATCTCGAATGACGGGATCGCGTGCAGTGTTTGCGTGTATAATACATCACAGGTAGCTGGAGGAAAGAAATCACAAGCAGTCTGTAAACACACACAAGAGGGCCGGAACATCTATGAAATCCCCAAGTGCAAATTAGAACTGCGCCCGTAGCAGTTCTTTTATCATTTGCCCATCACAATATACCCTTTTATCTCTCTTGAATCATCAAACAAGGCAGACAGGAGCATTAGCGGATGCCTTTCTGTGAACCTTGACAGTCTCACAAGCCCTATTTTATGCTCGTTTCTATAGGTACGTTTTTTTCCGTGATGGATTACAGCACTACACTATGCTTGCATGCACCTTGAGATTATGACTGGTACCATTATCTGATGAGACGAAGGAATGTTAGAAGGTTCTTCAGATTCATACTTCACCACAAGTATTTTAACACAGGTCTCCATAATTGAGTTCCTTGTCAGCACCTGACCTCACAATAAGTCAGGTGCTGACTTAGAATGGCTTCATGGTCAGTCTTCTTCAAGTTATCCCATCCCTAGATGATTACTTTTCTCAACTGAACATGTCCAGCCTCCATAGACATGCTGGCTCTTTGCCAATCAAGAGGCCTATAACAAATGTCTGATTTTGGTGCTTAACACAATGGACTAGAATTCATTCCACACTTCTAAATTTCATTTAGCAAGGTACAATCAACTGAGAAACTCATAAGAACTCCTCATAAGTTACACTACTTTAAGCTAATTAGGTCCTTCCTGTGAAATGTATTTTACTGTGTAATGTGGGCCATTCCTTCCCTACTGAAATGGTAATTTCTTTAATCTTGAGAAAGTGCCCGCACCGTATTATTACACCAGCCCCCACTTTAGTCATATCATATTACACAATAGACACCACCAACATCTGTGGCAAAAAATGTATATGACATAACTATGGGGGTCATTCTGACCCCGGCGGGCGGCGGTCGCCGCCCGCCTGGCGGGAACCGCCATTTGTCCGCACCGCAGTCAAAAGACCGCTGGTGCTATTCCAACTTTCCCGCTGGGCCGGCGGGCGCTACCCAAGGTAGCGCCCGCCGGCCCAGCGGGAAAGAGGCCTGCAACACTGAAGCCGGCTCCGAATGGAGCCGGCGGTGTTGCAGGTGTGCGACGGGTGCAGTTGCCCCCGTCGCGCTTTTCACTGTCTGCTAGGCAGACAGTGAAAAGCAGGCTGGGGCCCTGTTAGGGTGCCCCTGCACTGCCCATGCCCAGTGGCATGGGCAGTGCAGGGGCCACCAGGGGCCCCTAGACACCCGTTCCCGCCATCCTGTCCCTGGCGGTAGAAACCGCCAGAAACAGGATGGCGGGAAGGGGGTCAGAATCCCCATGGCGGCGCTGCTTGCAGCGCCGCCATAGTGGATTTGGGCAACCGGGGGAAATCCGGCGGGAAACCGCCGGACCCGGTTTTCTGACCGCGGCTTTACCGCCGCGGTTAGAATGGCCCAGGAAGCACCGCCAGCCTGTTGGCGGTGCTTCCGTCGTCCCCGGCCCTGGCGGTCTTTGACCGCCAGGGTCGGAATGAGGGCCTATACAGTATGCCAAACGTGATATCACATAGTATCATGTATATTATAATTGTACTATATTGCTCTGACTGAACATCTATCACCTTCCTGTTCTATCAAACAAGGATGGCTTGCAAATAGGAAGGACCAGTCATGTGGGACTACCTTTAATAATCAGCTTACCACTTATCTGGCTATTTTGTCTTTTTCTTGCACTACACAAACAAAGGTAGCTGTCCTATTGTTAATGGCAAAGTAAGTCTCATTTTGTTGGTGGCATTCAGCAGTCTCCAGCTGCTATGTGGGCATTAAGGATTGGCCTGCTTTCTTGATTCTTGGTTCAAGCAGATGTTACTACACTGCCTTTGCACATCACTTCCCACCCACCATTGATTGGTCTTGAAAATAGAAGGCTGCACTTATGTCTTCTGTGAGAAAGGGAAGTTTGCTTTGTTACCACCATGCTAGCCCTATGAAGTATTCGGGGGGAACGAAGCTTGCACTGCTTCTGCTCAATTTATACCTGTCCTCGGATGGGAAAAGCTTGTGCTGATGATACCCTAGCTGTACCTGTCCTCTGAAGGAGGGAAGCTTGCACTGTTTCTGTCCAAGGTGTGGCTGTTCTATGATAAGTTGTGTTTCTTCTGCCTCTGCTTTTGCTCCATCTTATAAAAAAAGAAAAAGTGTTTTGACAGCACTTGCATAACATGCCCATGCCTTTCATAAGCTTTTATTGGACCTGAAGCAAAACTGGTTGCAGGATACTGAGCCAGAGACCCATGTTGCAATCACAGGGTGCCAACTTGACCAAGCTGTGTGACCCTGGGCAATTATTTTTCTTCCCTCTCCCTCTTTTTCAGTACTCATCACAATTATTTTCTTCCCTCTGCCTCTTTATCAGTGATCACCACATCTGAGAGCACCTTTAAATAATTCAGTTCAAGTGTACTGCACAAAATCCTCTCTTGTATACAGTTTAACAGCCAGCCTGCTCATAATGTCGCTCCAACTATAACAAGACAGGTCTTTCATAGGAAGCACAAGACAATCAACTTGCCATTATGTCCACTAATAAAATTGTCTTCAGGGCAGAAGAGGGAAAGAATGTGACATCCATCATGGAACTGACTTGTGTGGGTGTGTGACCTCCTATACTAGGCTTAGGTGACACGTAATAGGGCAGTGATATCTACTACCCCCAGAGGTCGACTGGAATCTTTTGACCCAGACAGGAGTAATAAGATCATCAAATCAAACAAAAAGAATCAATAGCCATAAAACAACAACAATATAGAATAAGACATCAGTAATTTCCACACCTCATGACCTACGTGGTAATGAATCACTACACCAAGTAAATAAAGTTAAAACATTTATTGGCCTTTTATTAACAATGCTAAAGTCACGTAAATAATACGCAAAACCAAATGATAGCAATACAAAAACAACACTGACTGTCCAAAACGTTTGAAGAATTTTAGTCAGACAAGAACAGCCACAATTATCACTCCAAAAGAATTATACAGAATAACAACAGAATTATTTGAGAAATAGCAACAGATTTAATTAATTGTGCAGTTGAATGAATCATAATCAATTAATAAACTTTCAATTCAATTATTGAGTGAGATGTCCTTACTTCTACTTTGAAAAGCATGTGTGGAACTTGGCTTTGGTACATGCAAAAATGTAAAATAAGACAAAAATTAATTTGGAAAATGTCTAAACTATGGCGCTAGCAAAGATGCGGTTGGATTTCTAAAGGAAACCTACAAAGAAAACATATGCGCATTGATTATACCTGTCCTAAAAGAGACAGCAGTTAGCAGAGTATTCGTCAGCTGAGCACAGGAACAGCAGGTCTTCAGCGATCGGCATCAGGAACATGAAAAGAGCAACAGTTCAGTAGAATTGGGCCTAAAGTATCTAAACTGTTAGAATCATGAACATGTAAGTCTGACTAAATAACTCTCACTCAACTGAACTACATCATCTGGAACTGACATCTGAACCTCTTCGTCTAGAATGTTGCTTAATTAAAGTCACAAAAAACACCAGCTAGACTCCTTTTGGACAAGACAATGAAATGTGACAATGAGCCACCAACTGAATTCCAGTCTTTCTCCAATCTTCCTCGATATAAGTCCATGTTGACACTCTTCTCTGAATGACAGTTTCTGAAGAATATTAACATTGTAGTAAACAGCACAGATCATGACATTTTACTAAGGTTAGTTCCTACCAGAAACTCAGACCCACTGTTAAAACTTTCAATATTTATCACAAGGAAGTACAAACTGAACAGAGTGAAAAAGGTAGTAGATTTCCACTGTGAGCTTTCAATGGGATAGCTAATGGACACAGTTTTCAAAAGAATTTAAATTAAGTCAGTGTAATGTCTAAAAACTGTCCTGTAGAAAAATACTAAAGCTTAAGCCTTTTGACTGATGCCAATACATGAAGAATAAAACACTTTTTTAATATTCAAACCATATATGTCTTATAATTAGTATTTCATGACTCTTAATTAATAGAATGTATTTCAAATTATATTTAGTCAATAATAATCTCAAATCATTAGTTTTATTCATCAAAGTTAATCATCTTTTGTCAGTACAAATGGTTATGATTCATCGCAATATATTTTCAAAGTTATTTATTATTTCACATAGAATTCCAGTTGGTGGACACCATGTCAATCGCATCTTAAGCACACATGTTTTAAATTCTAGCATGAGTTTCTCTAATTAGGCCTTTTAGTACAGGACCTTTATACGATTAATTTACTCATATTTTCTTAATAATGTTTTGCTCTCTAACACTTGCAGAACGTCTAATCAGGAAACCTGATTTCAAACCAAGCCTCCAAGCTTTATGATGGAGTGTGAATCTAGACATTTACTTTTTCTTCACTGTGCCTCCTTTTCCATGATTATCACATTTTTCAGCACCTTGAAATATGTCAGGATGCACTCTATACAACAACCTCTATTGTATAAGGTACATTAGTCCATTAAGTTGCTCCATCTATAAAACAATAAAGGCTTATATGAAGGAACAAGACAACTGACTTGCCGCTTGTTTCCTTAATAAAACTGTCACAGCAAAGAGGGAGTGATTCACTAATTTTAACAAAGGTCAGTGTAGTGATATAATCTAAGTTGCTAAAGAGAAACATTCCAAAACACAAATTTTTCTATTTAAAAATTATAAATAAAGTGGCAGTCAGTGACCTTTGCAGCAGGGCAGGCTGACCTAAAAGCTGTTTCTTCAGGTTTCATGCCTCTGCTTCTCCCTCCAAGCTGCACCACAAATGGGGTAAGGAGTAGTATGGGATCTGAATTTCACTGCCTCACTTCCACTGCCTTTTGGTGCTGGTAGCAAAGTAGGACATGCTCTGGTGTTGGGCACATAGTACACAGTCTCAAGGCCTATGCACTCCCAGTCTGCTGCAAGGGTTTCTTGGCTACATTGGCATAGACTTTTTCATAGTGCAGGCTACGATTAGTGACTTGCTCTTTGAAACATGCTGCACCTGCCGACAGTCTCACTGTGACTGGGCCCGCGTGGAAGGAATACTCAAACGTGCTGTTCCTGTGTACCACAGTTTTATTGGATCAATGTGGTAATTGGTGAGTTAAGGTACATGTATGTTTAGGGTTTTCTTCTTGGGCGGTGGGTGGAATGGCTGTTTCAGTTGTGGATTATTCTTCACTCGTCTCTCTCTTTGTTTTCTTGGCGTACAGGTGTCCCCGGGAAGTACATGTGGAGAGAACAGAGGAAATATGGTAAGTGGTCAGGTTGCCTTTCTTTTGGTCTTTTTATTATGTTTCCTTCCTGTCTTTCTCTGTCCTTAACAGGATTTTGTTATCTGTCTCTCTTCTGTTTTCTGTCTTTTCTATCAATCAATCAATCACAATATTTATAGAGCGCACTACGTACCCGCTAGGGTTTCAAGGCGCTGAGGGAGGGGGGGGTGCTGCTACTGTTCGAAGAGCCAGGTCTTGAGGAGTCTCCTGAAGGTGAGAAGGTCCTGGGTCTGCCGCAGGGGGGTCGGGAGGGTGTTCCAGGTCTTGGCGGCAAGGTAGGAGAAGGATCTGCCGCCGGAGGTCTTGCGTTGGAAGCGGGGAACGAGGGCGAGGTTGGTGGAGCGGAGATGGTGGGAGGGGACGTAGAAGTTGAGTCTGTTGTTCAGGTAGGCTAGTCCGGCGCCGTGGAGTGCCTTGTGAGCGTGGGTGAGGAGCTTGAGGGTGATCCTCTTGTCCACGGGGAGCCAGTGGAGGTCTTTCAGGTGGTGGGAGATGTGGCATCGGCGGGGTACGTCGAGGACCAGTCGGGCGGAGGCGTTTTGGATGCGTTGGAGGTGCCGGATGTCTTTTGCTGGGATGCCTGTGTAGAGAGCGTTGCCGTAGTCTAGTCTACTGCTGACGAGGGCCTGGGTCACCATTCTTCTGGTTTCCGTCAGGATCCATTTGTAGATTCTAAGGAGCATGCAGAGGGTGTTGTAGCAGGAGGAGGAAACTGCGTTGACCTGCTTGGACATGGTGAGGGCGGAGTCGAGGATGAAACACAGGTTGCGTGCGTGGTTGGCTGGCGTAGGAGGGGGTCCCAGCGCGGAGGGCCACCAGGAGTCATCCCAGGCCGAGGGGGTGCGTCCGAGGATGAGGACCTCCGTCTTGTCGGAGTTCAGTTTCAGGTGGCTATTTCTCATCCACTCGGCGATGGATTTCATTCCCTCATGGAGGTTGGCTTTGGCGGTGTGTGGGTCTTTGGTGAGGAGAGGAGGAGCTGGGTGTCGTCGGCGTAGGAGACAATGTTGAGGTTGTGCTGACGGGCCTGTTGTGCGAGGGGGGCCATGTAGACGTTGAACAGCGTTGGGCTTAGGGAGGAGCCTTGGGGTACGCTGCAGATGATATTGGTGGCTTCGGAGCGGAAGGGTGGGAGTCGGACTCTCTGGGTTCTGCCGGAGAGAAAGGAGGAGGTCCAGTTGAGGGCCTTTTCTTGTATTCCGGCTTCAAGGAGGCGTGTTAATAGGGTGCGGTGGCAAACTGTGTCGAAGGCTGCGGAAAGGTCCAGAAGGATGAGGGCTGATGTTTCGCCGTTGTCCATTTGCTGTCTGATGTCATCTGTGGCGGCGAGGAGAGCAGTCTCGTGCTGTGGTTACATCTGAAACTGGACTGGGAGGGGTCCAGGATGGAGTTGTCCTCGAGGTGGTGGGTGAGCTGAGCGTTGACGATCTTCTCGGTGACCTTCGCCGGGAAGGGGAGGAGGGAGATCAGACAGAAGTTTTTGAGGTCGTTGGGGTCAGCCTTGGGTTTCTTGAGGAGGGCATGGATTTTGGCGTGCTTCCAGCTTTCCGGGAAAGTCGCGGTTTCGAAGGATAAGTTGATGACCTTTCGAAGTTGGGGGGCGATGGTAGAGTCGGCTTTGTTGTAGACGTGGTGGGGGCAAGGGTCTGAAGGGGATCCTGAGTGGATGGAGTTCATGATCTTTCGAGTTTCAGCGTCGTCTACGTGGGTCCAGGCGGTTAGGCGGTTGGTGCAGGTGGAGTTGTCGGGGGTGGGGTCTGGCGGAGGCGTGGTGTTGAGGCTGTCGTGGATGTCGGCGATCTTCTGATAGAAGAAGGTGGACAGGGCGTCGCAGAGTTCTTGGGATGGTGGGATGTCGTTGACGTTGGCGTTGGGGTTGGAGAGCTCCTTCACGATGCAGAAGAGTTCTTTGCTGTTGTGTACGTTGTTGTTCAGGCGCTCTGTGAAGTGGGAACGTTTGGCGAGTCTGATTAGCTGGTGGTGCTTGCGGGTGGCCTCCTTGTGGGCTGCAAGGCTGTCGGGTGTGTGTTCGAGGAGCCATTTATTCTTTAGTTTCTGGCAGGTGCGTTTGGAGGTGAGGAGTTCGTCAGTGAACCAGGTGGCTGTTTTCTTTCCTTGGTTGTCGGTGGCCCTCTTGAGTGGTGCGAGGGTGTTGGCACAGTCGTTGATCCACTGTCGCTGTCCTGGAACGGTCTGCTTGGCCTTATTATATTGCTCAGTGCCTCTTTCCTTTTCTTTGGTGCCTATGCCGTTTTGTGCGCAGTGCCTTTGAAGTGCAATATTCTAGAAAAAGTGCTTTATGGTGCTCAATCGGTGGTTTGTCTGTTTCCCCCCTCCCTCCTTTCAGTGCCCGTTTTGTTCCCATTTTTGTTATCACCTCCTTTCTCTCTTCTCCCCCCCCCTTTCCATACAGTTCCCTCACTCTCTCCCTCTCGTTTTCTCCCAGGGATGTGATCCCACGCACCTGGAGTTGCCACGCTTCTCCAGAAGCGTGGCGGGTGGTAGCGTTCCGTCCTCCCGGTTGCCTGTCTCTGCTGAACACATCAGACGCCTCCGGTTGTCTTCCCGAGTAGAAGATGGGATTCGCTGTTTCCCTTGTCTCGAGGCGCCACCACTCTCCCTCTCCTTCGTCCTTCTGATGTGCGTTGTCCTTCTCCTCTTGTGGTCGAGTTTCCTCCTGTGGTCGTTCGGCTGTGCCTTTCGAACCGCTGACAACTGCAGGTGCTGCCAGTGGCAGTTTTGACCTCTCAGCGGCCAGCCATTCATGACCATCCCACCAATCACGGGACGGGAGGTGGGTCAGACTAGGAGCACCAGGGGCAGAGTCAGCACAAGCCAGGGCTGTGTGCGAGCGATCGCAATCCAGCCCGTCACAAACACTCCTCCTAGAAAGCGGCCTGTCGAGACGCTTAGAGGCAGGATACCGGGACAGAAAATCCACAGTCACCATTTGGTTACCCGGGAGATGCCGGATCTGAAACGAAAAAGGCTGTAAGGAAAGGAACCAGCGTAGAACACGGGAATTGGTGTCCTTATTGTGGGCTATCCAGGTGAGAGGAGCATGATCGGTAACCAGGGTAAATGTTCTGCCAGACAGATAGTACCTAAGAGATTCAATAGCCCATTTAATGGCCAAACATTCCTTCTCTATAACCGGATAATGCCTTTCACGGGGAAGAAGTTTCTGGCTGATGTACAAAAGGGGGTGTAAGGAGCCATCTTCCTGCGGTTGCGACAGTACAGCCCCAAGGCCCACCTCAGAGGCGTCGGTCAGTAATACAAAGGCCTTATCAAAATCAGGACAACAGAGAACTGGGGCAGAAGTGAGAGCGGACTTGAGTTTGTCAAAGCTACGTAACTCGGAGACTGAAGGAGGACCAAGAGTATTGGGACACGTCTTCCGTAACAAGTTAGAAAGGAGTTCAGCCATCGTGGAAAAATGGGGAATAAAGCGTCTATAATAGCCAACTAGCCCCAAGAATGCCCTGATATCTTTTTTCTTCTTTGGATATGACATCTGGGAAATAGCTTCTAGTTTTTCTACTTGGGGCCTAATCTTACCACCTCCTACAAAGTAGCCTAGATATTTAATACTAGTTTGTCCTAGCCGACATTTTTCTGGATTGGTGGTTAACTGAACTGTCCTAAGGGCACATAAAACGGCCTCTAGGTCCGATATATGTTCTGCCCAAGTTTTGCTATAGATAACGATGTCATCAAGATAGGCTGCCGCATACTGCCTGTATGGTCGTAAGATTTCATCCATGAGTCTTTGGAAGGTGGCAGGGGCCCCGTGTACCCCAAACGGCAGGACAGTGAAGTGGTACAAGCCCGAAGGGGTGGCAAAGGCTGTTTTTTCTCAGGGTATTTGCCAATAACCCTTCGTGAGATCTAACGTGGATAGATATCTGGCTTGACCCAATCTTTCAACCAGCTCGTCAATTCTAGGCATGGGATAGGCATCAAAGTATGTTAAATTATTGATTCCCCTAAAATCTACACAAAATCGGGTGCTGCCGTCGGGCTTTGGAACCAGTACGACCGGCGAGCACCATGGGCTGGTTGAGGGCTCTATGATGCCGGCTGCTAACATGGCTTGGACTTCTTTTTCTATAATTTTCTGTTTGGCTTCTGGGATACAGTAAGGTCTCTGTCGGGATACTGTATTTTCTTTGAGGCGAATGGGATGCTGGACTAAGGTGGTTCTTACCGGATATTTAGAAAACACATCTTGGTTTTGGGTCACCAGGTGGTTTAACTGGCTTAGATACGACCTGGTAAGGTCGGGATTGATCTGTGGTCTTCCTGGGTTGGATAAATCTTGATGAGAGAGGAACGGATAAGAATGTCTTCATTTACATCAGAGGTGACATAATGGATGGCTTGTCCACCAGTGGGTTCTACCCATTCCATAAGAAGGTTGATGTGGTATATCTGTTCTCTTCCGCCACTTTGGGGTATGGCTAACCTATAAGTGGTGGGATTTATTTGGGCAATTACTTCAAAGGGACCCTGCCATCGAGCCAATAATTTGTTTTCAGTGCTAGGGAGTAAGACCAATGCTTTATCTCCTACAGCCAATGTCCGAACTGCGCTGCGTGTGTCATATATTTGCTTCTGCTTGTGCTGGGCTTCACGCAAAGCAGTGTGGGCTTCTTCCCATTGTGTGGAGATTTTCTCGCAAATCTCGGGTGTAAGTTAATAAATCTTTTATTTCTTCTTCGATGTCCTCCCACTGTTCTGATAACATATCTAGCAACGTACGAGGCTGTCGGCCAAACAACATTTCAAAGGGGCTATGACCCAAAGAGGATTGTACGTGGGTACGGATAGCGTATAGAACCAAAGGAAGTTTCTTCTCCCAATCCTTACCCGTCACAGATATACTTTTTCTTAAGAGAGACTTAATGGTCTTGTTGTATCTTTCCACTAGTCCGTCTGTTTGGGGGTGGTATACTGAAGTACAGATTTGTTTCACACCTAACAACCGACAAACTTCAATCATCAGTCTGGACATGAAAGGAGTCCCTTGATCTGTCAATATTTCTTTCGGGAAACCCACCCTCGAAAAAAACTCTGTCATTGCTTGGGCAATAGCTTTAGTATGCATACTAGGGAGGGCAATGGCTTCCGGATACCACGTGGCATAGTCCACTAACACTAAGACATATTGGGGGTCATTCTGACCCCGGCGGGCGGCGGGAGCCGCCCGCCTGGAGGGAACCGCCAGAATACCGCTGCGCGGTCAAAAGACCTCTGCGGGTATTCTGGGTTTCCCACTGGGCTGGCGGGCGACCGCCAAAAGGCCGCCCGCCATCCCAGTGGGAAACACCCCTCCATGAAGATGCCGGCTCCGAATGGAGCCGGCGGAGTGGAGGATGTGCGACGGGTGCAGTGGCACCCGTCGCGTATTTCAGTGTCTGCAAAGCAGACACTGAAATGCAAAGTGGGGCCCTCTTACGGGGGCCCCACGACACCCCTCACCGCCATCCTGTTCCTGGTGGGCGGAACCGCCAGGAACAGGATGGCGGTGAGGGGGTCGGAATCTCCATGGCGGTGCAGCAAGCTGCGCCGCCATGGCGGATTCCCATGGGCAGCGGAAAGTCGGCGGTACACCGCCGGCTTTCTGCTTCTGGCCGCGGCTGTACCGCCGCGGTCAGAATGCCCGGCGGAGCACCGCCAGCCTGTTGGCGGTGCTACCGCCGACCCCGGCGGTTTTTACCGCCGGGGTCAGAATGACCCCCATTATCTACCTCGGGTAGAAGGGGTGAGAGGACCAATTATATCCATCCCAACTCTGGTAAAGGGAATATCGATAACTGGAAGTGGTTGTAAGGGAACGGGTCTTGTATTAGAGGGATTATATAGCTGACATTTGGAACACTCGGAGCAATGTCTGCAAATCTCTCCATAAACCCCAGGCAATAGAACCGTCTAAGCACGGCTTCCTTGGTTTGCTCCCTTCCCAAGTGTCCTTCCCCGTTATCCCCATGTGCTAACTGTAACACCTGTTGGTGGTGGCTTATGGGGACAACCAATTGTAGGTCATTTCCCTTTATGTTGGTGGGTTTCCTGTATAATAGATTATTATGTATCAGGAATCTGGGACCTACCCCTTGTGCGGCCCCGGATGCTGCCTGTTGCCATGCGTGTTTCAACGTAGGGTCCTCATTCTGACTCCGCCGGAAGTCACCAGTGACTGAGCAAACTTTTCCGGTGACTATAAGTACATCTGGGGGGATTTATTCTGACCATAAGACCGCCGTTGCTCTCTTTTTTGTCTCCTACTGAGAGTATTTCATACTAGTTTGGGCTCCTCTATAACCACCCCACTGGCTGCCTCCTTCCACCAGTCCCTAAACAGGTGCTCTTGTCCAGCTTTCTCTAATAAAGAGGGGAAACCCTCATAGTCGGTCCCTAGTATAATGTCTTCTTCTAATTTAGAGAGTACCCCGACCTGTAGATTCTCGGTTTGGTCTCTCCACTTCAACCATATAGTGGCAAGGGGTAGTATCGTTGATCACCGTGTACACAGGCGATGAGGACTTGAATTTCCGTATCTTTCTGGCCTGGTAGTACTAGATCCCCCCTTATCACACTCTGGCTACAACCTGAATCAATTAGGGCTATTCTTTCTTTACCATTGACAATGATGGGGAGGGTATATTTGGGTTTTTCTCCTCCAGTCCAGAACACTCTCCCCTTTGTCAGACCTATCTCCATGGGTTCTTCTGCATCTTTTCTTTGAGGGCAATACCTGGCAATATGGCCCCATTCGGAGCAGTTATAACATTGTGGTCCGGTGCCGGGGTATCCGGAAGCGACCGGTCCCGTAGGTTGAGCGCGGTCAGGGCCATGGATCGCCACTGGTCGATGTGTAACATTTCTAGAGATAACCGGTCGGACAGGAGGGGGAGGAGCTCGTCTCCGGGTAGCACTGAAGTCCGGACCCCTATGATAAGCACAGGCTAGATCCACAGCCGTTTCATTAGTGAGATCGGGATGTTGTCGTACCCAGTTGCGAGTGTTAGATGGTAAGGCATCCAGGTATTGCTCTAAGACTATGACATCAAACATTTCTTCCCTGGACTTTTCTGAGGGATGTAACCATCGGCCAGCTGCGTGTTGGACTCTGTAGTATAAAGTGCGGGGGTTCTCCTGGTGCTGCCATTTCGTCTGTCGGAATCTGGTGCGGTAGCTTTCGCTATCTAAGCCCACTCTTTCTAAAATGGTTTTCTTGATTTCTCTATAAGGGAGAGTCCCACTTGGATCAATTGCTTGGTAAGTAGACTGCAGGTGACCAGTGAGAAGAGGGGCGATATACTGGCCCCATTTATCCTCAGGCCAATTAGCTGTACTGGCTACCCTCTCAAAGTTTGTGAAGAAAGAGTTGGGATCTTCCTGCTCCTGATAACGCTGCAGCACACTGCTCGGTACATTAGGGTGTACTTTGGTATGGGCGATTGTGTCGGTAAGTTTTCCCAATGCGGTTTCATGCACCAGCTGATTGTTGGCCATAATTGTGGCCTGACTTTTAAGAGCAGTTTGTAATGCCTCACGTTCCTCTTTAGCTTCTTTCATTTGTTGTTCCCATATCAACTGTAGATGACGTTGCCCTTCAGCTAGTTGAGCAATTACATCGGCCATGGTTGCCTTTTCTTCCATGGTGGGGGATTCTTTAAATCCTACTTCTGACACCACTTGTGACCGGGCCCGCGTAGAAGGAATACTCAAACGTGCTGTTCCGGTGTACCAGAGTTTTATTGGATCAATGTGGTAATTGGTGAGTTAAGGTACAGGTATGTTTAGGGTTTTCTTCTTGGACGGTGGGTGGAATGGCTGTTTCGGCTGTGGATTATTCTTCACTCGTCTCTCTCTTTGTTTTCTTGGCGTGCAGGTGTCCCCGGGAAGTACATGTGGAGAGAACAGAGGAAATATGGTAAGTGGTCAGGTTGCCTTTGTTTTGGTCTTTTTATTATGTTTCCTTCCTGACTTTCTCTGTCCTTAACAGGATTTTGTTATCTGTCTCTCTTCTGTTTTCTGTCTTTTCTATGCGCTGTTCTGGAACGGTCCGCTTGGCCTTATTATATTGCTCAGTGCCTCTTTCCTTTTCTTTGGTGCCTATGCCGTTTTGTGTGCAGTGCCTTTGAAGTGCAATATTATAGAAAAAGTGCTTTATGGTGCTCAATCGGTGGTTTGTCTGTTTCCCCCCCTCCCTCCTTTCAGTGCCCGTTTTGTTCCCCTTTTTGTTATCACCTCCTTTCTCTCTTCTTCCCCCCCCTTTCCATACAGTTCCCTCACTCTCTCTCTCTCGTTTTCTCACAGGGATGTGATCCCACGCACCTGGAGTTGCCACGCTTCTCCAGAAGCGTGGCGGGTGGTAGCGTTCCATCCTCCCGGTTGCCTGTCTCTGCTGAACACGTCAGACGCCTCTGGTTGTCTTCCCGAGTAGAAGACGGGATTCGCTGTTTCCCTTGTCTAGAGGCGCCACCACTCTCCCTCTCCTTTGTCCTTCTGATGTGCGTTGTCCTTCTCCTCTCGTGGTCGAGTTTCCTCCTCCTCCTGTGGTCGCTCGTCTGTGCCTTTCGAACCGCCGACTACTGCAGGTGCTGCCAGTGGCAGTTTTGACCTCTCAGCTTCCCGCCATTCATGACCATCCCACCAATCACGGGACGGGAGGTTGGTCATACTAGGAGCACCAGGGGCAGAGTCAGCACAAGCCAGGGCTGTGTGCGGGCGATCGCAATCCAGCCCGTCACACTTACCTATAGCATGTTGCAAGGAAGCATGTAGCATGTTGAGGAAATTGGTCTTATCAACCCCACTCCCTTCGACGCTGGTGAACATGCCATGTGAAGCAAGAATTATTTCACAATATTTGACAGTAGAAGCCAGTATTCCAGGGGAAGTAGCCTGGTCGCATAGGAGCAATATTCGAAAGTTGATGGAAATGATAGCTAGATCTGTTTCTCGCACTCCTGTTTTTAATCAAACGGTAGGGAGACACCAGCCAAAAATATTTTTAGATTACCTACATAAAACTTTAACGTGTCTGACACTTTAACAATGGTGTAGCGTCTTGTGAGTTCTATGACGGAACTCTTTTGGCTCCCAAAGGACAACTAGGTTTACAAATCGCAGTCAAAGATAATCATAACTTGCCAAAGAATGCTGTGAACAGAAGCACTGCAAGCGGGGCTCAACCAGGTGTCAAAGTCATTGCACCACAGCACTCAGTGAAGTGGCTCAAGAAGAAGTGCCTAGGGTTATACTTACAGAGCTGTCCATACCTGAGGCTGTTTGCCCACAAAGGTGCTGCGTGGGGCTCAGAATAACTTCATAGGCCTCCAAAGGAGAAAGAGCTGAGAGTGCATTGCGGAATAGTGACATTTTTCAGTTGGCAAGTATGAAAGAAACCACAGTTCCAAGTAATCTGAAGAAGCAGTTCATATAGCTGCCATAACACACACATTGTTCTGATCTTCCAACAAGCAAAGATTTGTGAAGAGTGAGTTACTTTAGAAGCTCCTTTAATAATGTTTAAATATGAAATAAAATACATCACAGTAGCTTTTTTGGCGATTCCTGGGTGTCATGTGCACCACTTATTTAACCTGTTGATTGATATACCACTGACATAATCAATGAAGCCGCTGCTCTACATGAAAAATTGGTTATGATAAAAAAGAACACAAAGTTGTGACAAGCAAGCTCACCCTGCAACAAGTTTGTAGTGATATTTCATTGATTCTAGTGAAAAACAAGTGCCATTCGAGGTAAGACTAACAGAGTTATTGATTATTTAATTTAGGCAATTTTCTAAAATGTATGCCAGGCAACTGCATAATTGAGGCCAGCACATCAAAGGACCTTAGAGAAGGGTTGCATAACCAAGATCACTAACAGTGTCAGAGACCACACTACCCTCAACATCAGTAAACTCCACACTAGGATACAATGCTGCCCCCTTCCTGAAACCACCACCTTTCGATACTGCCAAAAAGCTAAATATTGGCAATAGATGGACTGCTTGGAGAGAGACATTTGATGATTTCATTGATGCACTGGAAGATAATGATAACAAAGATTATCAAGTATCTCAAAAATCTTGCTGGTGATAGTGTGTAAAAAGTCCTAAAGAAAATGCTGAGAACTGACAAAGAAGTCAAGTACCATCAGTTTAAAGAAGCGTTGATTCTCAAATTCAATCCAGTACCAAATGTTGATTACAAAAGATACATTTTTAGTAAAGAACACAAAAAGGTTGGTGACATCAACA
Organism: Pleurodeles waltl; assembly: GCF_031143425.1. NCBI lineage: Eukaryota > Metazoa > Chordata > Amphibia > Caudata > Salamandridae > Pleurodeles > Pleurodeles waltl. The sequence continues at coordinate 1,416,392,015 of NC_090445.1, read as the reverse complement.
AATTTGTGGAAAGGCTTGATACACTTATTAAACACTGTAAGTGTAATTAATTTAATGATTAAGAAAATATGCATCTTTTAGTGATTGATGGAAGCTTGTCAGAATCATTTAGACTATGAATGCTGAAAGAAACTCTTAGGGCCCTATTATGAGTTTGGCAGTTCAAGTACCGCCAAACCCATGGTGGTGGCTTGCCTGCCACACTCCTGGCAGTCGACTGCCAGATTACAACCCTGCCAGTCAGACCGCCACCACTGCCAGGATCATAGATCCCAATGGGGTGATGGCGGTCAGAGCTGGGGGTCAGCCATGGGGGCAACGAGTTTAGCGCTGCTGTGCTGACTACAAGTCCTCTCTCCACTAGCCTTTTCATGGCGGGGTCCCTGCCATGAGAAGGCCAGCTGAAAGCCAGTGCTGGGTGCCACAGGGGAACCCCTGCCATGGCATGAGCAGTGCAGGTCCCCCCCGCCAACATCCTCGAAATGCGCACTGTCTGCACTGCTGTTGTGCCATGACATTGGCCTTCACTCCCTCAAGGGAGCCGAAACCTATGCCATAGCACTGTTTCCTCAAGTCTGACCAGTGAAAATGTCATAATGCAATGTTTCCACCAGTCAGCCTGGTGGAAACATCGTAATATGACTGGGAGAGGCTGCCGATATGACCGAAGCATCCTCCCTACGGCTTTGGCAGTCGGCACATTCAGACTGCCAAAGTCGTAATGAGGCCCTGAGTCTGGAGCGAGTGCTATAGACTGCCAGAGCTGAAGAGCATGCTGAAAGACAAACTGCTGACATGGAGGCTGGGGTGCCCAGAGTGAATCAGTCATGAGTGTGAAAATTAAGGCAAAGCAAAAGACTGAAGGAGACAAAGTGATGTCTACACATACAAATAAGTTATGTTTTAGATGTGGAAGGTACATGTCCCACTATTGTACAGATGTGCAAAGGCTGTAGGATAGAGAACAACTTTGTGGTGGATTGTAAAGCGAAGGAAAAATAAGTGAATTACAGCACAAAGACAAAGTGGCCACCAGAATGTTTCAGAAGCTGCACACTATGAATGCTCACAAGACCAAAAGTTGAGGCAAATTGACTCTGAATGAAGTCGATCATCATTTAAATCATCATCAAACAGTTCTTCTGCCACAATATCAAGTGAAAGTGAGGACAATGGTTGTGCCATGTCGATGTTTACCTCAGAGAAATGTGCACATGTTGGACTGGCTGCATGTGAAGAAATATGTCTGTCAAAGAAAAGTCGACATGCCAAAGCATAAAAATCATACAAACACTGTCCAAAGATTACATTGAAAATAAATGGTTGTTTCATACTTTTTATTATCAACAGTGGTGCATTAATAAACATAATGCCTAAAGAGAAATACAATGACCAATCTCCATTACCGCGGCTTACACCCTTGAAAATTAAAGTATATAGATGGGTTGCAATGACACCCACTAAAAGTCAAGGTTAATTGTGGCAACAATGAAACACAAGAAAACAGAGGTGCATCCATGTGTTTCAAGGTACAGCGAAAGTGCCTGTCTACACAGCACAGCTGCTGATATGGGGCTGATTTCTGTGAACTACATCATAAATGCTCATCACAAAACAGTAAGTCAATTCCCTTAGTTAGATCATGGTTTAGGAAAGCTTAAGACTATAAAAGTAAAGCTGCATATCAATGAGGATAGCTGTCCTGCTGCTCAGAGACATAGCCGAATTGCTTTCATTTACAAGAAGCTGTTGAAAAAGAACTTGAATCATTACTCAAGCATGACATTATTGAGCGGTCAATGGGTCCATCGCCATTGGTTTCTCTCGTATTGGTAGTGCCCAAAAAGGACAGTGAAGGCGCTGTATGCATATGTGTTAACAAGGCAATAGGATGACAACGAAATCCAGGTCCACACATTGCTGACATAGTAACACAATGAAATGGTGCAAGAGTCTTCTCTCATTTTGATTTAAATAAAGGTTATCATCAGTTGGAACTTGAAGAAAATTTCAGGTACAGTACAACCTTTTCAACAGATGTTGGTCTGTTTTGATGAAAAAGACTTAAGCGGTCATTACGAGTCTGGTGATCCCTGGTCAGCCAGACTCGCAGTGGCATGCGGACCGCCTCCAAATGTGGTGGCCTGACCTCCACATTATGGCCACGGCGGTCGTGCTGTGGTCGGACGGCCAGCACCAACAGGATTAGTCCTCCCGGCGGTCTGGCAGTCGTCCCAATCCACCAGGGCAGCGCTGCTTGCAGCAGTACCCTGGGGATTACGACTTCGTTCTCCACCAGCAAATTCATGGCAGTAACACTGCCATGAAAAGGCTGGTGGAGAATGGGTGCACTTGGCATGGGCAGTGCAGGGGTCCCCCTGGCCAGCACCCTCACAATAGCAGACAGTGAACATTGTGAGGGTGCTGGTGCATCCTGCATCCTACAGCATTGCCGCCGGCCCAATTGTAAGAGGGAGACTATGCTGTAGGGTGTTTCCCACTAGGCTGGTGGGTGGAAACTAAGGTTTCCGCCAGTTGACCTAGCTGGAAACTCTTAATGGGCCCAGCGGGGAGGCATCCACTATGATGGGTTCCTTCCTGTCAGAAGTTTGACAGATGGGCAAAACTGTCCTCCTGAACTCTTAATCAGGCTCTTAGTTTTGGAGTGTCATAGGCTGCAGAACTTTTCAAAGACGTCATTCGACGTATCATGCAGCCTGCTGTGAATGCATTCAATTATAGCCATGACACATTAGTTTTTGGAGGTACACAGAAAGAGTACAACAGAGCTCTCACACAGTTATGTCGTTTACTCACTGATGCAGGTTTGACTGTGAATGCAGGCAAGCATGAGTTCCACAAGACAAAGCTAAAATTGTTTTGCCATATCTTTTCTGATGGAGTTATGACATCTGATCCTGAAAAAGTACAAACACTGTCAAATGCTGATCCCTCACAAGATTTTTCTATGGTACGTTCCTTTCTTGGCTTGGCCAGTTACTGTTCAAGATACATTCAGGACTTTACTACTGTAAATGCTCCATTACAAGAGTTGACAAAGTAAAATTTCTCATTTCAATGGTCACAAAAATGTGAGAGAAGTTTCAAGAGACTCAAACAAGCCATTGAAAATGGTGCTGAAATGGCCGACTTGAACCCGAAGCCTTATAAAGAGGTTGTCATTGACGCTAGTCCAGCTAGGTTAGGTACTATGCTTGCACAGCACAGTTGACACCCAAATGCTTGAAAGCATATTATGGCATATGCTAGCAGAAGTTTGACCCAAACAGAACGTGATTACTCACAACCGGAGAAAGAACGTTTAACTAAGGTATCAACTTATAAACATTTCTATGTATTTCTGTATGGAAATCATTTTATACTGGTAATTGATCATCAAGTTTTACTGACTATGTTTTTCAATCCAAAAGCAAAGATACCTCCTCGCATTGAAATATGGGGACCACGATTTCAGGAGTATAATTATACCATTGTGCATCTACCATGAAGGATCAAAACCCTGCTGACTACTTTTCCAGAGTGCCTATAAAAGGTCAGGGTACTCCATCTAAGACAGTTGAAGCCTACATTAATTTCATTGTAAATTTAAATATGCCAGCTGCTATCTTGTTAGTCCAGATTATCACTGCCATGAGGCATAATAGTGACATGCTGAAGTTAAAAGGCATAATCAGTCATCGAACTGACACACTCGACCTCTCACCAATGGCAGTGAATATCAAAAATACAGAAATGTCAAAGATGAACTGGCCATAACTTAGGAGGGAATTCTACTGCAAGAGTTGAGAATCCTGATTCTGGAGAGTCTGTGACAGAACATAATTGAAGTGGCTCACGAAGGACATTGTGGTATCATTGCCACAAAAGAGCTGTGCAAGACTGAGTTTGGTTTCCGTATGTAGATTAGAGGGTTGAAAAAGAACTTAAGGTCTGTCATCTATCCAACTGCTTCCTACACATGTTACTCAACATCCTCTGAATATGTAAAAACTTCCTAAGCATGCATGGAAAAGAATAGCCATCAACTTTTTCGGTCCACTCGATAATGGACATATCCTGATGGTGAATGTGAATGAATACTCGCTTTTTCCATTAGTCAAAGATCTCTCATCACAACTCACAAACGATTCACTGAGAGATTAGGGGGCATATTTATACTCCGTTTGCGCCGAATGTGCGTCAAAAATTTTGACGCACATTCAGCGCAAACGTTGCCCCATATTTAAACCCTGACGCCCGAGCCGGCGCAAAAGGTAGATGGCGCTATGTGCGTCAGTTTCTGGAAGCGGCACCCCGCCCTGCGTTAATGACAAGCAGGGTAGGCGTTCCCGTCCAAAAAACGACGCACACAGCGGTGCGTCGTATTTATGCTTCCGGGCAAAAATGACTCCTGGGCCGTAGGCGGCGCAAAAAAATGACGCAAAGCACGAATAACGTGAAATTTTAACGCCTGGGTCAGGGCAGGCGTTAAAATGGGGCAAACACACCTGTACTCAATCAGAACACACAGAACAAACAACAGAGCAGCAGAGCAGCAGAGCAGCAACAGGGAGACATGGAGGTGCTTTTTCTTCAGCGTGCACGTAGACGCAGAGCCCTGCAGCAACAACAGCAGCTACAACAGCAGGGACCCCAAAGACAGCACAGAAGGCAGGAGAGGATATTCCGCCCAAGAACAACCCTGCATGGCCTCAGGGAACGGGACATCATCCAGAGGTACCGGTTGAACTGGCAGGCCATTCAGCAGCTGCTGAGAAATATTGAACAGCAGTTGGCCCCCACTTTAGTGACTCCCCGCACTATCCCAACAGAAACAAAGCTGCTTGCCGTACTTCACCTGCTGGCAAGTGGCTCGTTTCAGACAACTGGTGCCCTGGTTGGTGGAATATCACAACCATCATTCTCCGCATTCCTGCCTAAAGTACTGGATGCCATCATTCGCCTGACACCCCGCCACATCTGCTTCCCAAACACACTGCAGAAGCAGCAGGAAACTAAACAGGGGTTCTACGCCATCAGTGGCTTCCGGCACGTCCTTGGTGCAATCGACTGCACACACGTATGCCTTGTGCCACCTGCTGCAACAGAACACCTCTACCGCAACAGGAAGCACACACATTCAATCAACGTGCAGGCCATAGTCGATCACCAAGGACTGATCAGCAACATTGTGGCTAAATATCCTGGGAGTGTACATGACGCATTCATCTTCCGTCACAGCACCATCAACCAAAACTTCCAGGATGGACGATATGGCAATGGACTACTTGTTGGTAAGGACAAAAACCAAACTCATATACACACTGCACAGAAACCCTCTAGGACAAACAACACATACACCACAATAGCAACACCTAGCCAGGAACACACTGAGGTACTCACATCACTAGCCATGTTTCAGAAGTCACCATTGAACCTGTCACACATTGGAATTTACTCTACAGCTTAATGTGAAGACATTAATGACTGTGGTTGCCCAAATGTCACCTTGCAAATTGGAAGTCTCACAATAACCTGTACACTAATACAATGCATAAGTTTAAAGGTATGGGATGGCCTGGGTATGTTCATATGAACGTTTCAAATACACTTTCATGTTTCAACTCTGCATGGAACTATCATCACACCCCCAGTGAGGACACACGGACACCTGTATCACAAGTCACAATGCTAGGGAGGGCACACTGTACTGGAAAAACAAATACATACTGCTGACAAACAGTTAGCCAACAAACACTTGCTCAGCCAAGGAAAAAAACTCAATTCAAAATTTTTCACCAACAACCATAGGTCGTCACATTAGTACACAAAAGAGTCACAGACAACACAAGACAACTACTGCCATCAAAGATCCGTACAACAGTGCCTCCTACATCTAATTGATCCCATTCTGTGTTTCTCTTTCAGCTGATCAGGGGTATGGCATCCAGCCTTGGATAATGACACCATTTGGGAACCCAAATACTGCTGCTGAGCGGGCATACAATGACGCCCACAAGAGGACACGCAGCATTGTGGAGCGGACCTTTGGGATCCTAAAGTCAAGGTTCCGCTGCCTTGACATCACTGGCGGTAGCCTACTCTATTCCCCAGAGATGGTCTGTAAGATCATACTCACTTGTGCCATATTGCACAATATATGTGTAAAAAGGAATATTCCCCTCCTTGAACTGGACCCAGACATGCCTCAGGATGACGAAGAGGAGGATGCTGGCCTGCAACAGGAGGGGGAACAACCTAACACAGCAGCAGGAGTGCGTAGGCGCCAACAGATTGTCAATAATTTTTTTTCTTAATGTATCATAATAACTTGTATTCCACACTTGTAAATAAACACAGATAACAAACACCACATCATGCTTTGGCCTATGCATTTCTGACCATCTTTAGTTTGATATTGCTGAAGAAGAATGTCGTCTCATTGAGCAATAATGCTATAACAATCATGACAACCAAAATTAACATCACAAATGTATGCACAGAGGGTAGGATGTGACATGATACATTAACATACACAGAGGCCAACAGGAGTCCAAATGTGGCAATTACACATGCCGGATCCAAACACCTGAGACAGTCTCTCACCCAGCCCAAAAATTTAGATCATTTGAAAGTCACATCACACGTGTTCAGAGACAGGGTGGGACCATCCATGTGTACGTGACCATGTCATCAATGGCTTCTCTCAAGTGTGTGATATGAGCAATACACAATTGGAACAACATTAGCTGCCACTAACTCAGGAGGAGACCATGAAGTCACAGTGACAACATACACCCAGACAGGTGATAGTGGATCCACATTCCAACACACATGTACACATATGTCATACAATCAACCTAATATCTGAAAGTAGACCATCACAGTTGTGTCCTAGTTTGAACCTAGCAGGAAGAATGTAACATGCCACTAAACCAGGTAATGCAGAAAGGGACACAGACAACAACTAAATAATTTTCATCAGCACATCAGGAACGCTGAGAGTCTTGCAAACATAGTCATTGGAAAATGGTATGCAAGTTTGCTCCAAATCATCATTACTGCAAATGTCAAATGGGCTAATGAGATGAATGAATGGTCAACAGTCATTCATACCATATGGCCTTACATTAGCCTGCTGCTGCAGGTTAGCCATAAGATAATAAATAAAACACATGGATACAGTAGCTATTCAGGATGGTCAAATCCTAGGGTGCTGGGGGCCTAAGTCCACCTCTACCGCCCCCCAAACATACAAGAATCTTGTACTTGTGAACTAAACACATGCATAAGGCACATGTGTGGGCTACATGTCAAAAGTCCAACACAAATCAGAAACACAAAATCATAATGGGACATGGTTAGCCCCATAAAAACTGTAAGTGACTATTGCACTCCCTGTTAGGACTACAGATAAAAGCATCACCATCATAACTGTGGACACATTTTGGAGAAGGAATACATCATGGTATCCCATCCATCATTTCAAAATAGCCATCAGCAATTACCCAAAATATGTTGACAAATATGGACAATACATTATTTACTGTATCCTAAACATTACAGTGTGAATGCCTTCTATACATACAACAACGGACATGTGTCATATCCAACCACAAATGTGTATCACATAGCACCGTTTGACCATGACAAATCACCTTCCCCAAGTTAAAAACATGAAGACATTATAAAAAAAATTGGTCAAAATTCTACGCATACAGCATGGGCGTCATAATTTGTTCACGTACATGAGTGCACAGAATGCAGAGTCAAATATAACTGTATCCAAAAGTTTCACATATTTAGCCATCAAAGTATAATTTACATCATATATTTTTTTGACTCAGCATCATGTGCACTCTTGTACGTGGAAAAAATATGACGGACATGATGTATGCGTGGTAAAATTGACGCAACATGGACAATATGTTGGTCATCTCATGTACATTAAAAAATTATTAATATTCATATAATATTTTTTGACTCAGCATCATATGCACTACTGTACGTGGAAAAAAATGACGGCCATGATGTATGCGTGGTAAAATTGACGCAACATGGACAATATGTTGGTCATCTCATGTACATTAAAAAATTATTAATATTCATATCATATTTTTTGACTCAGTATCATGTGCACTACTGTACGTGGAAAGAAATGACGCCCATGATGTATGCGTGGTAAAATTGACGCAACATGGACAATATGTTGGTATATCTCATGTACATTAAAAAATTATTAATATTCATATCATATTTTTTGACTCAGCATCATGTGCACTACTGTACGTGGAAAAAAATGACGCCCATGATGTATGCGTGGTAAAATTGACGCAACATGGACAATATGTTGGTCATCTCATGTACATTAAAAAATTATTAAGATTCATATCATATTTTTTGACTCAGCATCATGTGCACTACTGTACGTGGAAAAAAATGACGCCCATGATGTATGCGTGGTAAAATTGACGCAACATGGACAATATGTTGGTCATCTCATGTACCTTAAAAAATTATTAATATTCATATCATAATTTTTGACTCAGGATCATGTGCAATGTTATGCGTTAAAAAAAATGACGCACAATTGTGTATGCGTGAAAATATGACGCATAACGGGAAAATAAAAACGGCGGCCATTTTCTCAAGGAAGTGATGTAATAGGATATCCTGTTTACAAAATCTGTACTGGGAGTTAACTTTCACTTTCACTTTGCAGTCTCAAATTTATCTAGACTGTGTGGTTGTGTGAAAGGTGTTGTCCTGTGTTTTACTGCTTTTGTGTCCTGTGTACCTTGTATTTTGTCTTTTTGTGAATCTATTCTTGTTGCATAACATTGTCTCAGTCTGTTTAGTCTAGTTTTGTCTATTCCTGTTTTTGTTTGTATTGTCTGTGGGTGTCTGTTGTGGGTAGCATAGTTTTTGGGGTTAGTTGGGCTATTTTTCTCCTTTTTCATTTTCCTTCACACCTCTACCTTTCCCCATTTCCCACTTTTACTTTCTTATTTCATTTGTAAATTACTCTGGCTGTCAATATGTCAGGTAGGCCTCGCCTGTCCAGGATGGGTGAGGATGAATTGGGGGGATTCCTATGGCTAGTTTGCCATTTCCTCCCACTGATGCTGGAGGCTGGGGGCCGTGTGATACAGGGGTATCACACGGAGGCAAGGAAAATCCGGTGGGAGAAGGTGCGCCATCACCTGGTCCGGGTCTACGGGAGCATGCGCAATGTCCATCAATTGAAGCACCGCTGGGCAGATCTGATAACCAGGGAACAGGACCTGCTGGACCACCTGGGAATCAGGATTGGTGGCCATGTTGGTGAGTACAAATCAATTACATGGGAATAATAGAAATCTGTGTGGGAACATGTGATGATTGTTACCCAATCTGCTAGATAAGTAGCTGACTGTGTGTAATGCTAGGGAAACCTAGGCCCATGTTTATACACATATATCCCCATTTTTTAACCACATTTTCACGCAAAAACGGCAGCAACTTACAACAAATATCTGTATTTTGCAAGTTTGCCCCCCTCTGCGTGACAACATGATGCAGATGCTGCGCTACAAAGGTATACATATGTGCCCTAATGTGTATTTGTTGCACAATGTGTATGAAGACCAATGCTAGCAGTCAGATGGCTCATTTTTTGTACACATACCAGATGCCTGTAGCTGTATGTAATGTAGTGTTGCATTTGTGTCAGACAAGCAACACGTTAACGGCTCTATTTGTACTCTACAGGTCATAATGGCCAGTGAGTAAGTCATGTAGAAACAACATACCTACATATGTAGACGCCATAGCTAGACAGAAAATTTGAAACCCATGATGATGCTATCCATGTGTGGTGCCTTCACGTCACATGAAGTTAGATATGTTGTCCACAGATATGTCACATGTGTGTGTGGTTGCTGTGTGTTGAACATGTCCACCTAGCCTGTTTGATTGTGAGTGGTCATGCAGTCCTCATTGAACCAGTTTTGGGATGTCTCTCTGGGATGCACATGCTGAGATGTATGGATAACATTATTGTTGGGGCATACTAATGGAGGGTTAACTTGGACGACACCTGACTGTCCTGGCCTCTGCATGTGTGTAGTAGGGTGTGTAACTGTAGCAGGAGACTCATCCAATGTTAATGTTGAATACAAAGTCATCCATGCAGTATGAGCATGTGGGAAAGTGTATCATTACCATGTCATATTCACACAGTGTCATTGTAACAGAAATTATTTGTCAGTTCACCCAGTCTGAGTATATTCTTCCTTTCATGCTTTACAGGTGGACCAGCCCCGTACACTGTGGGAGAGGTGGCACATTTTGAGGACCCCGATACCTACAGTGAGTGTCGCCTGAGTGCTATTTTCATTGTTTGGTAATGAAGCATGATGGACTACTGTGTGTTCAAGAGAATTCATGATTTGATGCGCTGGCCGTTCATTGGCATTGTTGTTTTAGTGTGATATCAAATAGGACTTATGTTTCTGTAAAGCAATACCTAGCCATCTCTCAGATTGAGGGGCTGTAGGTCATTCCAGTTGGGCCGCAATGGGGAATGGGATGACTCATTTGGAATACACTGGTCAATGTAAGACTTGGTCGGGGACTTGGCATGAACTGAGTCTGCATATCAGACTGACAGTCTCCCATATAGCTTAGGCACATGGGTTTGATGACAAGTGCTTCTTCCTAGTTGAGGATGGACTGTGTACACTGTAGGTTGGATCTTCCGGGGGCATGTACTTCCACAAGGTGAACTAGAAGTGTGTGTGACTTGAGTGCAATGGCCTAGGTGTTCTGTCGAATCATGAGAATGGGTGTTCTACCTCCTCTGTGTGTGTTGTAAAACATGCCTCACTGATAGTATGTCACGTTGGCCTAAGTCATATCATTTTGACATGTGTGGACCTTGGATGTGACAATGTTTGGCTGACTCCAACGTGTTGCTAGCCATTCATAGGTGTTGTGTGTGAAGGAACATACTTGTTGAACTTTCTATACACTCCTGGGTGTGCATTGAACATGGGATTGTTGGTTGTTCTTCCCACACCACCCTCAAAGACTGGCATGTTAATGTGAAACAGGGTACCTAGGACTGTAGCAACCAGTATGTTACACGTACTTGACACCTTTTGTGACTTGAGTTAGTACCTAGGGCCAGATGTTGCAAACTGTTTACAAGTTGCAAATGTCATAAATTTCTGTTTGTGAGTTGCAGTTGTTTCCTATTCCGAAATGTATTTGGTGATTATGAACATATTTGCAAAATGCTTTTCCAAATCCAAAATATGAAGGGGTTTTCCAGACCTATTTGCAACTCACAGTGGTATGCAATTCCATTTGCAACCGAGTACGTGGTTGCAAAGTGAGTCGCAGTTATCATCCACTTGAAGTGGATGGTAACCCACTTGCTAACTGGAAGGGTTCCCCATTGTAACCCTTCACCTTTGTGAGTGGACCTAAATAATCCTGTTCAAAACAGCCAGTGGTCCAAGGGACCACAAACTGACGTGAAATTATCCAAGATTGAAGTTGTTGTAATTTATTTCTAAGTGCAGCTCATTTTCCTTTCAGGTAAACGGCCTACACTTGGGGAAAAATAACCTGCTTTATTTAAAAGCAGTCACGGCCATGGAGGTCTGCTGTTCCCAGCAGGCCTCCATCCCCGTGAGTGCCCATAGTCGCTAAGATGGCGCAACTTGGAACCCACATCATTGATGTTAATGAGGTGGGTCTTAGCGACCCCATAGCGACTCGCAGACGGTGTCAGAGACACCGTTCTGCATTGCAAATTGCTAGTCGCATTTTCCAAATTCCTACATCTGGCCCCTAGTGTAGACATTTGGTTATGGCCCATGGGTTCAATCTTAGCACACAACTAATTCCAAATGGCATTGAGTGAGGAGTGTGATTGTTATCACATAGAGTGACATATGTAGTGAAGTCAGTATGCGGAAGAGGTGCTGCCATGATGTCAAATGCCTTAGGTATGATTTGGATGAGTAGTTTAGGGTGATGTCATCCATCATGTAGAGACATGGATATGCTAGGTGTGATATGCCCTTATGTATGCACGCTGCACATGTACTTCCTCTGAGCCCTTCCGTGAACTATGTTGTGACAATTGCTGCAACTAATACATTTCTAGTAATGTACAAATAACCCATTGTGCTATTCCACCCAATGCAAATCCAAAGGTAAATATTTGCCTTTTCTCTTCACAGCTGCAAACATGAGTGCCGCAGATCGCAACCATTTTGAGCCGCGTGCCATGAGATACAGGCACATCCTGCAGGTGCAGTGTGGGTATCGGAGGATGGGCCGCAAGTACCAATCTGATCGGGCCTCCGGGGCGTGGTGGGCCACACCACAGGCTCCCCCGACATTGCCACCAACAACCACCAACAGCACATCCACCAGGTCTGCCCAAGTGGACCCAGCAAAGTCTGCAGCAATGGACCCTGCATCTTCCTCCAGACCTGGACCCAGCCGTGTGGTGGTAGCAGGACTGTCCCGTGGCCAACCAACTCCTGCCACAACATCTACCTCCGCCGGCATGCAAACCAGCACTGACCCTCCTGTGTACCCAGCTGCCTTCCTGGCATTGACCAGAAAATTGGACAAGTTAGTCAAAAAGGTGGACAACCTGAGGGAGGACATGAGTTACATCAAAAAGAGGGTCCGCTCCATCAGGCGCACACTACGGAGGGCAAACCTGCAGCACGTTTGCCCTCTTGAACTTTTACCCCTCCCCTCTCACCTCTTTCCTATTTTCTACTGTTAGTTGGGTTTTGGGGATTAGTATTAGGATAAGTATAGGTAATTAGCTTAGTTAGTGTTAGGGAAGAGGGTGGGGGGTCCTTATTCTTTCTATCTTATTTTTTTGTGTGGGTGGGTGGGTGGGGGGCAATGTTGGGATTCATGTTTAAAAAAAAACAACAACAAAAAAAACAACAGAAAATTCCAAAAAAATATATGTTTGTTTAGGATAGTATAGTATGTGTGTAGGTTAGTTAGTGTTGTCCTGCATGTGTCCTGTCTCATAATGGTGGGTGGGGGGTTGATGTTTAGATCGTTGTGGGTCATTAGTAGTCAGGTTAGATTAGTGTAGGTTTACCTTTCCCTTAGTTGCCTCTTGTATTACTCGATTGAAATAAATATATAGTTAACCCTTTACATGATGCGCTAGGTGCTACTTCCCAGCTACCCGTGTGCTAACTTGTTAAGTATCCACCATTTGGGCGACCCACCATTGGTAGTGTGCATTGATCACCAAGGTTTTGTTTTGGTATGTATCCTACTTCACAAAGAGTGCTTCCAGACTTGTTAATGTGGGGAAATTGATAGGTCGGACAGCAGTGTGAAGTTCAGGGAGATCTTTGTAGATGAGGAGTTGTTCACACTCTTGTATTGTTGCTTTCATTGCTGACCTACATCATGTGTGTACTGATTCAGCATGACTTTCCTTCATGGAAGCATACTCCGTAAGGGTGATTGATGCAGTGTAATTTGTTCATGATTCCTTACATTATGCAGCATTAATTCTTATTTAAGTATTGCATGGTGCCTACATTTCTCAGCCGCCATTTGTTCTCTGGAATAGCGATAGATGGTGCATCATTCTGTCCAACACAGCATGATTGTGTGTGCTTAGTTCCTTCATCAGTGATTTTACTCAGTATGGTAAGGCTATGATACAATCCTGGCCACTGCACAGATGTTTCAGTATACATGAAATCAGGACAGTAGTATAGAGAATCAACATGGTTGCCACACAGCCACTTTGGAGTTAGGTACTGCACAGTTGAAGTGTGAAATGACACAGAGACACAATAGGTGTGCAAGTGCTATTTATTTATAGGTGTTGTAGTGCAAATTGTCCATTCACCATATTTGCTGAGTCCGTTCTGGTGCATTCTTACAATGTGATCCTACAGAAGGGGTGTGGATGATGCTCATGACATGCTGGGGTGATGTCACAGACAGTGCAGAGGGACAGGAATTGGCAAATAGTAGGAGAGAGACATTCACTGGCAATGGGGACAAGTCATACAGTGGATTGCCAAACAGTCATTGAGTGTAGTTGTAGTGAGACTGGCCTTTGACAAAACGTAGGACCTTGGTCAGAGTAGGCCATGGTGCAGGGACTAGGGCTTCCGGGTACTCTTCCGTGTGAATGTTATCTGTTCCATGTCTTCTTCTTCTGATGTGTGTGTTGCCTGGTGTGTCCTTGTTGTTGTTGGTTGTGAAGGGGCAACACACACCTCAGTGTTAGAAGACATGGAGGCAGACATCCCGGGGGCTGCTCCCTGTGGAGTTATGAAGGGCAGTACATCAGCAAGGAGGGCCTGCTGTTTTTTCAGAATGCCAGCCACATCACGATGGTAGGCAGCCAGGTCGGCCCTGAGGGGTTCTATGTTGCATTCGTGCACACGTTGACTGGCTTGCAGTTGTAGTTGTTGTGTCAACTGGATGACAGCTGTGCAGATTTCCTTCTGTGTTTTTAAAAGTTTCTGCAAGAGCGATGTTCGGGCTTGCATAGCAGCTGCCTGATCAGCAGTAGACATCATGCACGAACGCACCCCCTCAAGGCTGACTGCCATAGTTTGCATCCCCACCTGCACCACCTTGGCCAGCTCCCGCTGTACCCCAACGACGGTTCTTTCGAAGCTGGTGCCAGTGTCGTCAGAGTCCTCAGCTGTGTTGGAGCTGGCAGGTCTTACAATTGGGGTGGTGGGTGGTTCTCCTGTGGTGGCTGCTTCTTCTGTGCTCCTCCTTGTGACTGAAGGTGGGGTTTGGAGGCTTTCAACGACCATTTGAATGGTCTCCTGTGGGATGTTTATGGGCTCGTCATCCATGTCTTCAGGGAACTCAGGGACAGGCATATCGGCAGGAGATCCGTGTTCCTCTGCAATGAAACAGGGTACAATTAGTGTGTCTGTGTTGTGACAATTTTGCACTAAGATACAAGCCTTTGGATGCCTTAACTTTGTGCTCTGTGTTTGTCTTGATATCTGCTGTCCGTCATAGGGCATTGTTGTAGGCCTATGGCCCACCTGTGTGTCACATGTATGATATGGAGCTATCAGACATGTCTGCCTGATCGCCTCTAGGTGTTGCTTTGTAATTATTTAGGAATAGGCGTGTTTATGTCCTACTCCTCCCTTGGTGTTTGACTATTGGTATGGAGGGACATTTTGTTGGGTGGGCTCTCATTATCCTACATGTGATTACTGGCTTTCTAGGCAGCAGGATAGCTAATGGTGTGGGGGACTAAGACCCACTTGTAAATAACTCAGTCACCCTGATATTTCTTTTTGCTCAGACTAACTAGCAGTGCCTCTGGTCTCCCACAGCAAAGGAATGTTTAGACATCCGAGCGCATGACATCTTTGAAACTTTTCAGGGAAGTGGTGGTCACTCAGATCCTACACAATTGTCTCTTTTCCGGTATGTTCCCATACACAAATGACAAAGACAGTATTTGTTTAATATGAGGTTTCATTGTACAACTGACTTGTTGATATTTAGGTGTGAGCCACAATAACCCAAACAATACACACTGTTAGAATTGAAATAGTCCGCAGGAGAGTAATACATTAGTACACAGCTATCATGGTGCCTAACAGTTTCTACTCTCCCTCTGCTTGTTCTATGTATAGCACAGCATGTTACGTTTGGAGCTTGCCTGTCGGAATCACTGGGGAGACATCATCCCTCATATCAGAGGAATGGCCTGTGATCTGGTTGTGTATCAGCTGTCATGTCGTGGCAGCCGCGGCGCTTGCCGCGGGCTCAGGTTGCCGCGGCGCGGCAACCCATTTACACCGCGGCCGGCGCGCGTGGGCCGCGGGGGACGCCGCGGCTGGTGCGCGGGCCACGGGGGATGCCGCGGCTCGGGCGCAGGCCGCGGATGCTCCAAGGAGCTTGATTAGGGGTCGCGGCACTCGCCGCTCCCCTTTCTTTAAGTTCTGCCATAAAGGCAGACGCGGCAGGGCTTGAGACCCCGAAGGGGTTTCGGGCCTGACCGCGTGTAGCGCATTATGCGCATTTACAGCTAATCTCTGCATTCTGCTTTGCACACTGTAGGAGGCTGGACTGGCTTGTAGTGAGTACCAAGGGGTACTTGCACCTTGCACCAGGCCCAGTTATCCCTTATTAGTGTATAGGGTGTCTAGCAGCTTAGGCTGATAGATAATGGTAGCTTAGCAGAGCAGCTTAGGCTGAACTAGGAGACGTGTGAAGCTACTACAGTACCACTTAGTGTCATATGCACAATATCATAAGAAAACACAATACACAGTTATACTAAAAATAAAGGTACTTTATTTTTATGACAATATGCCAAAGTATCTTAGAGTGTACCCTCAGTGAGAGGATAGGAAATATACACAAGATATATATACACAATAGCAAAAATATGCAGTATAGTCTTAGAAAACAGTGCAAACAATGTATAGTTACAATAGGATGCAATGGGGAAACATAGGGATAGGGGCAACACAAACCATATACTCCAAAAGTGGAATGCGAACCACGAATGGACCCCAAACCTATGTGACCTTGTAGAGGGTCGCTGGGACTATTAGAAAATAGTGAGAGTTAGCAAAATAACCCTCCCCAAGACCCTGAAAAGTGAGTGCAAAGTGCACTAAAGTTCCCCTAAGGACAAAGTAGTCGTGTTAGAGGAATAATGCAGGAAAGACACAAACCAGCAATGCAACAACTGTGGATTTCCAATCTAGGGTACCTGTGGAACAAGGGGACCAAGTCCAAAAGTCACAAGCAAGTCGGAGATGGGCAGATGCCCAGGAAATGCCTGCTGCGGGTGCAAAGAAGCTTCGACTGGACAGAAGAAGCTGAGGTTTCTGCAGGAACAAAAAGGGCTAGAGACTTCCCCTTTGGTGGACAGATTCCTCTTGCCTTGGAGAATCGTGCAAAAGTGTTTTCCCGCCGAAAGGATGCCAACAAGCCTTGCTAGGCGCAAATCGTGCATTTGGCGTTTTTGGACGCTGCTGGGGCCCAGGAGGGACCAGGAGGTCGCAAATTAGACCTGAAGAGAGAGGAGACGTCGAGCAAGACAAAGAGCCCTCGCTGAAGCAGGTAGCACCCAGAGAAGTGCCAGAAACAGGCACTACAAGGATGCGTGAAACGGTGCTCGCCGAAATTGCACAAAGGAGTCCCACGTCGCCGGAGACCAACTTAGAAAGTCGTGCAATGCAGGTTAGAGTGCCGTGGACCCAGGCTTGGCTGTGCACAAAGGATTTCCGCCGGAAGTGCACAGGGGCCGGAGTAGCTGCAAAGTCGCGGTTCCCAGCAATGCAGCCCAGCGAGGTGAGGCAAGGACTTACCTCCACCAAACTTGGGCTGAAGAGTCACTGGACTGTGGGGGTCACTTGGACAGAGTCGCTGGATTCGAGGGACCACGCTCGTCGTGCTGAGAGGAGACCCAAGGGACCGGTGATGCAGCTTTTTGGTGCCTGCGGTTGCAGGGGGAAGATTCCGTCGACCCACGGGAGATTTCTTCGGAGCTTCTGGTGCAGAGAGGAGGCAGGCTACCCCCACAGCATGCACAAGCAGGAAAACAGTCGAGAAGGCGGCAGGATCAGCGTTACAGAGTTGCAGTAGTCGTCTTTGCTACTATGTTGCAGGTTTGCAGGCTTCCAGCGCGGTCAGCGGTCGTTTCCTTATCAGAAGGTGAAGAGAGAGATGCAGAGGAACTCGGATGAGCTCTTGCATTCGTTATCTAAAGTTTCCCCAGAGACAGAGACCCTAAATAGCCAGAAAAGAGGGTTTGGCTACCTAGGAGAGAGGATAGGCTACTAACACCTGAAGGAGCCTATCAGCAGGAGTCTCTGACGTCACCTGGTGGCACTGGCCACTCAGAGCAGTCCAGTGTGCCAGCAGCACCTCTGTTTCCAAGATGGCAGAGGTCTGGAGCACACTGGAGGAGCTCTGGACACCTCCCAGGGGAGGTGCAGGTCAGGGGAGTGGTCACTCCCCTTTCCTTTGTCCAGTTTCGCGCCAGAGCAGGGGCTAAGGGGTCCCTGAACCGGTGTAGACTGGCTTATGCAGAATTGGGCACCTCTGTGCCCAACAAAGCATTTCCAGAGGCTGGGGGAGGCTACTCCTCCCCTGCCTTCACACCATTTTCCAAAGGGAGAGGGTGTCACACCCTCTCTCAGAGGAAGTTCTTTGTTCTGCCATCCTGGGCCAGGCCTGGCTGGACCCCAGGAGGGCAGCTGCCTGTCTGAGGGGTTGGCAGCAGCAGCAGCTGCAGTGAAACCCCAGGAAGGGCAGTTTGGCAGTACCAGGGTCTGTGCTACAGACCACTGGGATCATGGGATTGTGCCAACTATGCCAGGATGGTATAGAGGGGGCAATTCCATGATCATAGACATGTTACATGGCCATATTCGGAGTTACCATGGTGAAGCTACATATAGGTAGTGACCTATATGTAGTGCACACGTGTAATGGTGTCCCCGCACTCACAAAGTTCAGGGAATTGGCTCTGAACAATGTGGGGGCACCTTGGCTAGTGCCAGGGTGCCCTCACACTAAGTAACTTTGCACCTAACCTTTACCAGGTAAAGGTTAGACATATAGGTGACTTATAAGTTACTTAAGTGCAGTGTAAAATGGCTGTGAAATAACGTGGACGTTATTTCACTCAGGCTGCAGTGGCAGGCCTGTGTAAGAATTGTCAGAGCTCCCTATGGGTGGCAAAAGAAATGCTGCAGCCCATAGGGATCTCCTGGAACCCCAATACCCTGGGTACCTCAGTACCATATACTAGGGAATTATAAGGGTGTTCCAGTAAGCCAATGTAAATTGGTAAAATTGGTCACTAGCCTGTTAGTGACAATTTGAAAGTAATGAAAGAGCATAACCACTGAGGTTCTGGTTAGCAGAGCCTCAGTGAGACAGTTAGGCACCACACAGGGAACATATACATGCACACCTATGAGCACTGGGGCCCTGTGTGACAGGGTCCCAGTGACACATACATATAGGCCACAAACCTATGAGCACTGGGGTCCTGACCAGCAGGATCCCAGTGACACATAACAAACATACTGAAAACATAGTGTTTTCACTATGAGCACTGAGGCCTGGCTATCAGGATCCCAGTGAGACAGTGAAAACAGTGACAAACACCCTGACATACACTCACAAACAGGCCAAAAGTGGGGGTAACAAGGCTAGAAAGAGGCTACCTTCTCACACACACCTGCTCACCACTTACCATGTCTCCAGTCAAAAGCCGAACCCTTGCACATGGTGGTATTTTTGTACCTGCCTTTTCCCTTCCCAGCATGCTGAGCACTTCCTCTCCTCCCAGCATGCATTATTTTTCTTCTTTAGGTGCATGTACCTGATTCACTATTGTATTCTTTTCCCCAATCCAAGATGGTGGTATTTCTACTTCCTGTTTCCTACTTCCTGCCTGGGGGTATATAAGGGGAATTCAGCTGCTGGTTCATTGCGTTGCAACACTCCTTGGTGGTAGTCACGCTCTGATTGATTTCTTCCTGCGAATCCAGTGTTTCCTGACCTGTCTTTGTTCTCCAGTCTTCCTGATCTTCAGTCCTAACGCCTTGCTGTCCTCCTTTCGTTTCAGGGAGTTCCTGTGGAGGTTTTTTACCCTACTGGGGTTTTTCCTCTGGGACTCCTTCTGGGGGGCACGGACTGTAGTGGTTTGCTCTTGCCAAACAGCACCGTGGCTACCGGAAGGGGTCGCCCCTACCTCGGCCAGAGCAGAACCTGCCGGAACCGGGGACGTTCCCCTACGCTTCTCAACCTCGACGGTAAGCCCATTGAAAACCGTGACAGATTGCAACGCCCAAAACTCCAGTTGCAGTCCGGTATCATGGATAATCCAGTGGCAAACACGGAACCTACGAGCCAGACCCTGCTTATGACAATACAACAACAGGCTCAAGAACTCCAACAGTTACGTACTGAAAATACCGTCTATCGACAAGCCTTTGCATCCAGGACGACAGATGTCCCCTCAGTAGCTGCCACTACACCTCGTTTTTCCGGAGATCCTAACAAATTAAAAGAATTCCTGGATGCCTTGACGGTTTACTTTGCTTTTCGCCCCTCGCAATTTATACAAGACAAGACCAAGGTGGGGAATTTGATTAGTGCCTTATCGGGGACAGCCTTGGCTTGGGCCACCCCTCTAGTAACCAGAAACGATCCCTGCCTATCTAATTATTCCACCTTTATCACTACTTTTAAACAGATGTTTGAACGCCCTGGACTCGAGGCGTCCGCAGAAGAAGCTCTTTGCGAAGTTCAACAAGGGAATCAAGATGTATTACAATACATCACCCGTTTCAGACAATTAGCAGCAGAAACAACTTGGGTGGAACGTACCTTGGTGACACTGTTCCGTAGAGGTCTCAGAGAGGACATTAAAGATGAATTAGTGCACTCTGCTAGAATAGAGAACCTTAAAGGATTGATGGACCAGGCTCTGACGATAGAATATCGGTTAAATGAACGAAGAATGGAGAAAAAGAAGAGTCCTTTGCCATCGCACTCAGTACCGTCTCGCTCTTTCTCTCATCGTACCGAGGAAGTCCGTCCTGAACCTAAGGGGAATACCGAGGAAGAACCAATGCAGATTGACACGGCTCGAGGACCTTTATCAGCCAGTGAAAGAGAACATAGACGAAGGAAGGGGCTTTGTCTATATTGTGGTGCAGCTGGTCACCTAATTCGCACTTGCCCCATTCGTCCAACCAAGCCCTTGGGAAACGCCAACTCCCGTCCCCAGTAAGAAGGGTGAGGACGGGATATCGTGACATACCTTCTATTTGTTCTTCCAGGGAGGAAGGAACTGCCCTTTTTCTCTTACCAGTTATCCTTCATCTAACTGATGGCCGGGAAGAAAGAACCTTGGCCTTATTAGACTGCGGAGCCAGTGGCATCTATTTAGATGAAGCCTGGGCCAAAGAACGACAGATAGCACAAATACCTAAGGAAGTACCAGAACAGGTACATACCGTGGATGGGTCACTCTTGGCCTCTGGACCTGTACAATATACTACCCCTACCTTCTGTCTACAGTTTGGAAAACACCAAGAAAATCTTTTGTTTGATTTAATTTCATCACCACACCACGTCATGATCCTGGGCATTCCATGGCTCACACGGCACAATCCTTACATTAACTGGGAAACAAAAACCATTTCCTTGTCTTCTCACTTTTGCCAACACCACTGCTATCACGCCTGGGATTATTGGTCCCCAAAAGGTCTCTCAGCAGCAACTCCTAAGGTGGGATGCTCCATTAACGTCCTACAGGGAGTTCCCAGGCATTATCAGGATTATGCCGATGTATTCCAGAAGCCAGAAAAACCTGAACTGCCACCCCACAGAGAATACGACTGTGCCATTCCTTTAGAACCAGATACAGTGATTCCTTTTGGGCGTATGTACTCACTCACAGAACCGGAGAAACAGATTCTGAAGGAGTATCTTGATGAGAACCTACAAAGCGGGTTGATTACTCCCTCTTCTTCACCCGCCGGGGCTCCTCTTTTCTTTGTACCAAAGAAAACTAAAGATTTGCGTCCTTGTATCGATTTCAGAGGGTTAAACAGGATCACTATTAAAGATCGGTATCCGTTACCCCTCATAAAGGACATCTTAGAAGCAGTCAGAGGAGCAAAGAGATTTACCAAGCTGGATCTCCGAGGAGCCTACCATCTTCTAAGAATAAGAGAAGGTGATGAGTGGAAGACCGCCTTAAGAACACCTTTTGGTCACTACGAATATAGAGTAATGCCATTCGGGCTTACTAATGCCCCTTCCATTTTTCAAAGGTTCATGGATTCTATCTTTTCTGATCTTTTGCAACAAACAGTGGTGGTGTTTCTTGACAATATTCTAATCTTTTCTGTTCATCCAGAAGAACATTCCAAACACGTTCGCCAAGTCTTAGAGAGACTCCGACAACATCATTTATTCTGCAAACCTGAAAAATGCGAATTTGATCAGACGGAAGTAAAATACTTGGGATATTGCATAAACCAAACCGGAGTCGCCATGGATTCAGACAAGGTGCAGGCTATATTGAATTGGCCATCTCCTTCTTCCATCAAGGAGACTCAGTGTTTTTTGGGACTAGCCAACTTCTATTGACAGTTCATAGCAGACTTTGCCCAGAGAACCAGCTATATTACTCAAACCCTTAAAAAAGAACACCTTAAGAAGGGTTTTTGTTGGACACAAGACGCTGAGTTAGCCTTTCAGGAATTAAAGAAAGCCTTTATTCAAGCCCCTATCCTACGACACCCAGACACCAGCAAGCAATTCACTGTTGTCGCAGACGCCTCAGAAAGGGCCATTGGAGCTGCCTTATTGCAAAGACAAGACGATGATGATTTAGAACACCCTGTATTTTACCTATCACACATTTTATCTGATTCCGAGCGGAATTATTCCGTGTTAGAACGTGAATTACTCGCTTTAAAAACCGCGTGCACAGAATGGAGACACTTTTTGATGGGATCAAAGGAACCTTTTGAAGCCCGGACAGATCACAGAAATCTACAGTGCTTAAGAAACTTTCAGTGTCAAAATAGCCGGCAGGCTCGATGGGCTTTCTTTTTCAGCCAATATGACTTTTATATCACTTACATCCCTGGTTCTCAGAACATCCTGGCGGATGCCTTGTCCCGACGTTATCCTGAGTGCAGCGATTCTACTGTTCAGAACTTATTTGACAACGACAAGATCATTGGGGTAGCACAGACTTTTTTAGACCAAGTCAAGTCCGAATATGCCCGTCTAGACGAAACTGAACTGAAAGAGTTGCGTCCGCAACTGCATACAGATCATGGCTATTATTATCATGACAAGGCCCTGTTTTTACCCACTAAAGTAGTACAAACTGAAGCTTTACATATGTGCCATGATTCCCCTATCGCAGGTCATCGAGGAATGAAAGCAACCCAAGAACTTTTGCTGCGCTCCTTCTGGTGGCCAACTCTCAAGGCTGATACTGAGACATATGTATCTGCCTGTCCTATATGTGCTCAAGCCAAGACACCCCGTACCAGACCAGTAGGATTACTCCGTCCATTACCAGTTCCCCCCGGCCCATGGCACACCATCTCCACAGATTTTATGTGCGCATTACCTTCCTCAATGGGAAACCACGTAATAATGGTAACCGTGGACTCCTTCACCAAAATGGCTCACTTCACGGCCTTAAGAAAGTTACCAACGGCTAAGGAATTGGGTCAAATCTTTACCCAAGAAATCTTTCGGCTTCATGGGTTACCTCAGGTCATTATATCGGATAGGGGCCCTCAATATATCTCCCGATTCTGGAATCAATTTTGTAAGACCTTGGGAATCAAGGTGGCCTTGTCGTCCGGGTTCCACCCTCAAACCAACGGGCAAACGGAACGACTCAATCAGGGTCTCGAACAGTATTTACGTAGCTTCTGCAATGATACACAAAGTAATTGGGCTACCTATTTACCGCTTGCAGAATTCTCCTATAACAACTCTCTACACAGTGCCTCGAAGGTCTCTCCTTTCTATGGCTCCTACGGTTTCCATCCCAAGGCCTTCCCAACTCCCCTGAGAGATAACTCCAATCTTCCTGCCTTCTCCTCCTATGTTCGACAGCTACGGGGTATACAACAAATTATCCATTCCAACCTTGTGGCCACTAAGTTCCACATGAAAAAGATAGCACATAGAAGACGTTGTGCGGCTCCTCAATATCAGGTTCATGACAAGGTCTGTCTCTCCTCTAGATTCCTACCTCTCGGACTCACTCAGAACAAATTCAAACCTCGCTTTTATGGCCCCTTCCTAATTCTCAAAAAGATCAACCCTGTGTCTGTGCGTCTTCGTCTGCCCCGGACGTGGAAGATCCACCCTGTATTCCATGTCTCTCAATTGAAGCCTTACCGTCCCTTTCCTTTTCATAGGCACTTACCCTGTCCCCCTCCTCTGTTGGTTGATAATGTACCTGAGTACGAGGTTCAGGAAATCTGTGACTCTCGGTTTTTCCATGGGCGCCTCCAATATCTTATTCATTGGAAGGGATACCCTATGAGTGAGTGTTCCTGGGAAGATGCTCCTTCAGTTCATGCTCCTCTTTTGGTCCGTCGCTTTTTTCGTCTCTTCCCTCACAAACCTGGGGCCTCGGGGGGGGCATACTGTCATGCCGCGGGCTCAGGTTGCCGCGGTGCGGCACTCCATTTACACCGCGGCCGGCGCGTGGGCCGCGGGGGACGCCGCGGCTGGCACGCAGGCCGCGGGGGACGCCGCGGCTGGCGTGCGGGCCGCGGGGGATGCCGCGGCTCGGGCGCAGGCCGCGGATACTCCAAGGAGCTTGATTAGGGGTCGCGGCACTCGCCGCTCCCCTTTCTTTAAGTTCTGCCATAAAGGCAGACGCGGCAGGGCTTGAGACCCCGAAGGGGTTTCGGGCCTGACCGCGTGTAGCGCATTATGCGCATTTACAGCTAATCTCTGCATTCTGCTTTGCACACCTGCTCACCACTTACCATGTCTCCAGTCAAAAGCCGAACCCTTGCACATGGTGGTATTTTTGTACCTGCCTTTTCCCTTCCCAGCATGCTGAGCACTTCCTCTCCTCCCAGCATGCATTATTTTTCTTCTTTAGGTGCATGTACCTGATTCACTATTGCATTCTTTTCCCCAATCCAAGATGGTGGTATTTCTACTTCCTGTTTCCTACTTCCTGCCTGGGGGTATATAAGGGGAATTCAGCTGCTGGTTCATTGCGTTGCAACACTCCTTGGTGGTAGTCACGCTCCGATTGATTTCTTCCTGCGAATCCAGTGTTTCCTGACCTGTCTTTGTTCTCCAGTCTTCCTGATCTTCAGTCCTAACGCCTTGGTGTCCTCCTTTCGTTTCAGGGAGTTCCTGTGGAGGTTTTTTACCCTACTGGGGTTTTTCCTCTGGGACTCCTTCTGGGGGGCACGGACTGTAGTGGTTTGCTCTTGCCAAACAGCACCGTGGCTACCGGAAGGGGTCGCCCCTACCTCGGCCAGAGCAGAACCTGCCGGAACCGGGGACGTTCCCCTACGCTTCTCAACCTCGACGGTAAGCCCATTGAAAACCGTGACATCAGTAGCAAGGCAGGCAGCATCTAGTTGTGTTTCTCTGTTTGGAAACTCCCTCTTGCGTGTCTTGGGACAAGGAAGTGATTTTATATGTCATATGTCATCGTGATGACAAAGTTTCCCTACGCAGGAATGCCAAATCTTAACCCCTACCACATCTATCAGCAATGTACCAGACTGTATCCTTGACTGGGGCACAGAGTGAATATGTTCTGGCAAACTCCAGTGCAGAAGTAGGCAAAACAGTGTGATTTGACTAATTTACAACACCCTAGGACTGGCTCTTTGCTATATTAACTGATAAGAAGGCCAATGAGAAGCATTTAGTGCAAAGTGCTCTGAGGCTCTTAGATGTGAGCAAATGAGTAAAAGTACATTCAGGGTAAGGTGCACAAAGGCCTACAGCCTGAGGCTAATGCGCAATGTATACGTTACACTTGCCACAATACACTTTGACTGACTGTGGGTGTTGTGACTGCCCTGCCAGCACACTTGCCTCTCAGGACCTGCCCCATACACTTTTTATTCACATTGCATGAACTGTACATGTTACGTGGCATTACCTATGCATGTTAATGTTAGGATGTGGTATGGATGTAAACATTGTTGATGTTTGAAGATGATGTTGGGTCATGTGTGTTTAATTGGATTGGCCTGTTTATCGTATGTAGGTCCTATTTGGTTGTCAGACTTTGCAGGTGTGTTTCAGTGACCAGTTGCCTGTGTCCCCTCCTCAGGTGTTGTCTGAGCAGTATGACATTAGTGATGTAGCCTTGTTAGCCAGGCACGTGAGGGACCCTGACGTATGCAGCATGTGTGTGTCGTTAGTGCTGTGTGGCTCCAATTGCTGTTTACTTTGGCTTATGTATGTGTCAGGTATGGACATTCGGCATTTGAGTGTACTGGTGCCTTTGTCTTATTTCTATGAATTGTTGCGGATGTCATCCTCACCCCCTAATTTGGGTATGTATATTCCATGGGGAGGTTCCTGCCATTTGGTACTGTAGCTGCACAGAGATGAGAGGTGTTATTGTAAGCTGTTGTGGCAGTTACATTGCAGTTGTTGTTTTGGCTACTGGGTTACTGATAGGGACCTAGTTGATGTGGGATAGATTTTACAAAACAAGTGCCTGGATGTGAGTTTGAGGTAGTTGCCTTCCCACCTGTCGCTGCTTTCCCTTGGCTCT
Organism: Pleurodeles waltl; assembly: GCF_031143425.1. Lineage (NCBI taxonomy): Eukaryota > Metazoa > Chordata > Amphibia > Caudata > Salamandridae > Pleurodeles > Pleurodeles waltl. The sequence continues at coordinate 1,416,365,692 of NC_090445.1, read as the reverse complement.
ATTGTTGTCATTACAGGATGTCCCCATGGGACTGTTGTTGTTGCTGTATTTTGTCGTGCCCCAGCTTCAGTCTGTGCTGGGCATGCCCCCCTGCTGTGCCCCTTTACCCATGCCAGTTCATATATTTGCAGACTTACATGCATTGTGTAGTAGGTATTTCACCCATGTTACAGTCTACATTATTGCAATTTAATTCCCCATGCGACTTACCCTGCATGTGCGTTGTGTCGTGGTAGTCTGTGCTGTCCTGTCCTTGAATCCCTGTGACGATCTCCTCCGGGATGACGGCTGCGACCATCTCCTCCATGTGGTCCAGGGCCTCCTGTTGTGCTGGACTCCCCCCTCCAGTCTGCATTGCTGCCTTCCTGTTCCTGGCCATTTTCTCTTTTGTCCTACGTTTGCAGTCATGCCAGCGTTTCTTACACTCAGTGACTGTGCGGCGTTCTTCAGCCACACTGTTGATCTTGTCCACTATTTGTTTCCATATGGCCTCTCTCCTACTGAGTGGCAATTTAGAGGAGATGAAAAGTTGGTGCTGGTGTTCTGTCACCTCTTTCACCAGGATTTCCTGCTCCTCTTCACTGAAGCGACACTTTCTTTTTTTTCTGAAAATTTCCTGGTTCCTGTATGGATCCTCCTGGCTGGTTCCTGGTCTGCTGTCATCCTCCTGGGGTCTGTAGTGGCCTCTGGGATCCATTTTGGCTCTCCTCTGCTGAAGGGCAGTTTTCGCGCAAAAATTTAACGCAATAGCGTGAAAAAAAACAGCGATTTCCGGATTGCGCTGTCGTAAATCGACCCACAGTGATGTGCGTCGCCTTTACGGGGGTTTCCTTTACGACGGAACGCCGCTGTGTGCGTCACGAAATAATGACTCCCACCTGTTGGTTGCGCCGCCGTACGTCAAAGTATAAATTTGACGCCCGCACGGCGCTTCAAAATGGCGTTAGACGGCGCAATTTTTTTTTACGCAAAACTGCGTTAGCGCAGTTTTGCGTCAAAAAGTATAAATATGGCCCTAGATGCCATCGTTGCAACAAGGGTGTTCCAGACAGTTTGAAGTCTGATAATGGCCAGCCTCTTAATGAGAAATTAAAGAATTCTGGAGCACCTGAATATAAAACACAAAAGAGTGGCTACAGGCAGTTAATTAAGTCCAGAGACAAAGGCAAAGGAAAAATAATGACCTGCCATCTCCTCTTCCCAAGCCCATCCTCTGTCTGTGGTTTTTAGGTGTCACTCTTAATCCATCCTTGGGATGAAGCTTGTGTTAAACATGTGCAGCACATGCTGCAGGTGCTGCCCTGTGAGGGGTGCCGATGGTACCCACAACTGTGGACTACCATCATTACCATTTATGCTTGCATAGACATATTTCATGTGTTGAGATCCCACAATTGAATTGTAAATAACACCTTGTACTCGTAATGAGTAACATATTCTGGAAATCAGAGCTGCCAATTAATTTATTTTATCTAATTATTTAGTAACCACAGAAATGGAACCAAAAATGCTGCATGTAAGAAGGAAGCATGGTAAGAAAGAACAAAAATCTGATTGGTGAACATAGAACCAAGCAGTGGCATGAAATTGAATTGTGACTTCGAGAAACTACTGAGAGGATAGATGAGACGATGAAGACAAATATGCATAAAAAGAATATTTACATTAATTCATAACTAATTTTGATGGTTACAAAGGGGTGATCAAAATGAGTAGGCCATCAAGGTGACAGGTCAAAAGCGGCGTGTAAATATAAACTGAGCTAGAGTTACTCCTGTGCTATGGGATATCCATAAGGCAATCTAGATGGTAGGAAAGGAGGAAAGAGGAATCAGCTAATGGGCAAACACACTCCAGTAGAGGACAAGGCCAGGTAAACAGAGTGAGTGAAAGAAGGATTTTGCACAGTATGGTTTGCATACGGTGAGAAGGGGAAGATTGACAGATCTCAGTAATCAAGTTGGGGTGTGGTGGCAACAGATTCAGCACCATGGGTTTAGTGGGTAGTACATGAACAGGTTTAAAACGCAAGGTAGGTGTTTGTATTGCGCTCTGCTGGACACCACAAACAAACTCATTTTTAGGCAGTGGGAACGAAGTGGGCATGCAATATGGGAGAGAGAGTATAGAGAGTGTAGTTGATGATTTTGTCAATGGGAGTAAAGTCATATTTAGGAAGTCTTTTGTGAAGGCTGAGGCTGTTATAGTAGCTATTTTTCCCCATGACAAATGTGTTGTTTAGTTTTTGCAGTGGATAATGGTAGGTGTAGTTAGATTCACTGTTAATAAACATTTGCTTTCTTCTTTCAAATAATTACAGATTTCTAAAGAGACAAGAGGCAGACGCTGCTCTCTGCTTTTTTAAATTTGGTGATAGGGGAAAATATCATGCAAAGTATAGCCCTTCAAATATAATTGATTCACAGCACAGTTAGAAACTAGAGGTTCCTCAAACATCTCTTTTGGAATAATAATTTAGATTGAGTAATGTATTGTCTTTCATTTAAAATTCAGTGATCCAAATGATTTGTAAAAGTGTTGGCCCGCTAGATATATGGATTGATCTAGATATCATCTGCATATATAGAATGTCTGTTGCTGGCCATGCAAATCCCTTTAACTAGTTACTTGTCCTGATCAGATGAAGGGTGAATTCTATGACCACCAGGACTAAAAGATGGGACAGAAGCCTGATTGGTGAGTGGGCATGATTGAAGTAGGAACACATTAAAAAGGACTAGCTAATTTGTTGTCATAAACCCTTCTAATCGTGGATCAAAATTGAGGGCTAAACCTAATCCAACAGTTTGTTAAATCTAAAACAGAAATTTCCATTCATGGAAATATGCCAAGTTCCTTCTCAGCACTGATCACAAGAAAGCCAATTCATTTACTGGATGTGTTTTGGGCCATTTTACCTTTTCTTTGAGGTCTGTTGCTGCTCTTCAAGCCGGTGTGCCACAGCCATCATTTTGTGCAGAGCTTTGCAGGCTCTTTATTGGAAGATGATTGCACTACTTAGGAAACAAATTGATGATTTGGAGAATTGTAATAGACAACATACCCTTTCAATACAATCAGGAGCAAATTGATCAGATCTGTTGTAACTTTTGTAAACTATGATTCCAAAAATTATTGTTTTTTCAGATAACTCAGTACTTAACTTTCAAAGGACTCATTGTACAAGACCTAAGCTCTCTCAGGCTAATAGATCTATTTTTTTGTTTACAAATCACAGATTTTATGAAAAGTTCTTTCAGCCGCAAATCAACATAAGCAAATGCTCTGGTCTGACCAAAAGATTTTCTTTTCTAGGATGTATCCAGAGTTACAGCTAATAGATGGAAAAAATATAGAGATATGTGTCCAATTTTAAGATCAACAAATGTTACACTTGGATTAATATGTCCATGTATTTTTAAAGTTACATGTAAAGAGAAGACTACTACTTTTTAAAATTCATACCAATTGAGAGAATCCTTTTATCTTCAAAAAGGAAAAGTAATGAACATTGTCACAAATTAGCTACTGAGGTTTTGGTTGACCCCATCACTTAGAACATTTTTGTCATATTCTTCCTAACCATAATACTATGAATAAAATATATTTAACTTCTGACCATTTATCCCCATTTTAAGTTTTTGGGAATAACTTTTGTATCCTGCTTTATGGTCTTTTTTTCTTTCAATTTTTCTTCCCTGCCTTACAGGATATAATTGCTGCTTACTTCTACTGTATATTCTTAATTGCCTATTTATGTATTTTTGTCTACTTTGTCTTAATTAATCTGAACAAGGATTTAATCTTGTATTTGTTATTTATCCATATACTCTTCTTTTTGACTGTATGGAATGACCTTATATAAATAATCTGTATTTAGACTCTTGGAATGCAAAGGGCTCATGCAGGAAGACTGTTCCAAATTAAAGTGTCATGTTGCAATGCTACAAGAAACACATTAATCAAAAAAACATATTATTTCAGGCAAGAAGAGTTGGATTGGACGAATTAGCTATTCTCCTGCTTACGTAATAAAAACGGTGTCACTGTTCTTTTCTATAAAAATGTTTTCTTAGAAATAGAAAAGCAACAATCAGACTTTGAGTGTAGATGAATATATCTTGATTTAAAGTTAAATAAGAGCTCACATTCAGTTCTAAATGTTTATGAGGCAAATGGGGTTGTTGTACAAGTTTGGGATAATTTCTCAGTAAAATTAATGATACAGATTTTTATTAATTTTATTGTTGGTGGCTACTGTAATCAGCTGATTGGCCCTAAATTGAGTAAATGCTGAAATGTTAAATATATACCTAATAATGCAAAAGATGTAAAAACAAAAAACAAAACAAATGAAAACAATTTCTTCTAGGTGCTTGTGAATACAACAATGATAGGATGGAAAGCCAGAACTGTATATACATTTTTGGACAAGAACCTTTCTCAATCCTTAGTCAATGCTGAAATAGGCTTTATTTTAATTTCACACCATGCCCCTGTTATTATTTAATTATATACAGACTTTGAGAAAATGCATTGAAATAAATGTAAGTTCAATAAAGGCTTGGTAAATGAGAAAACCTTTATAAAAACGTTTCAGAGATTTGCCAAATAAATTTTTAATTTTAATAGTGCTCAAAGCTTCGAATTTTATTTCATATATGCTTTTTTTCTAAGGCAATAGCACAGGCTTTATTATTAATAATGTTGCCTATGAGGTGAAGGAAGCTATTTTGTAGTCATCTACTTTGCTGCAACTCATTTGGAAATTATAAGATGAATATATTTAATTTAATCACAATGAAAATCTTGTACATCTTGCTCAGTTAAAATTGCAACTTAATCATGAGTCTATTGATGATGCTAATGTTACCTTCTTAAGGATTAGTGCAAAATACAATGCGTGTTGTAATAAAGCTGGGAAATTGTTGATAAATGATTTAAAAGTGGAAAGGCAAATATCACAGATAGAATCCATTACTGATACTCATGGGAACACATTTTATATAAACTCTGAGGGCCATATTTATGATCTGGTTTGTGTCGATCTTGCACCGTGCAATGTTATGCAAGAGCGACATAAACCTTAAGTGAGACTTATGAAGCCACATAAGACCACTTTGGGTGGCCCTGCATGGCTTCAGAAATCTCGAGTAATGTAATGCAGTGCAGATCACTGCGTTACATTACTCTGCGCCTGGAATTTGTTTCCATGGGTGTTGCGTGGGTGCTCCCACTCAACAGCCATGGATTTTAACGCTTTCCCAGATTTACAAGAATTTATAAACCTTGGAATGCGCGAAAAAGATATGTGTCCCCAAGAGAGGAATAACAAGGAGAAATATCTTTATTTCTCCTCGTTTTTCCTCTTTCTATGTTTGCCGCACCACACATAGAAAGAGGAGATGCCTTTCAGAATTGTTTTTGTGCAGGAGAGTGTTCCTTACTGCACAAAAACAATCCTGCATGCAATCCAGGCACCCTTGCACCATGGAGCACTGCCCTGTGCCACAAAGCCCATAATTATGGGTCTTAATTTGTAAAATGCTTTCCAGAATACTAAACCACATTCTATACTCCTGGATGTTTACATGATGCTGATGACTAGGAGGGATATTTAATCTAATTCTTAAACTTGGGTCACTGGTTAGATCTATAATCAATGGAAAGAGACGTTGCACATAAAGAAGTAGGTATTACCATCTCTAAATTTCTTAAAGATAAAGCTCCAGATAGCTTTTCTGTGGAGGTTTTTTCTACATTTTCCTTTATTCTAGTGCCAAAACTAATGTTGCTGTTGCAACATTTTTTATTGAAATGGGGAGCATGTGGTACTGTCTCGGAAGCAATGTTGTGTCTGTGCCAAAAAAATAAAATAAGGACCTCTCAATCTGTAAAACGTATAGATCAATTTCATTAATAAATATTGACTGTAAAGTTTTTGCAACCATTTTAATTTTACGCATTACCAAATATGTTTTGGATTTAGTGGGACAGACTTGGTTTGTCAAAGGTATATACATAAAATACAATTCTAGAAGTCTTTTAGATATTGTTACTGGTGCCTCAAGTTGAGCAACACCTTTAGCAGCTGTAACACTTGATGCTGAGAAAGGTGTTGATCATATTAGTTGGAACCTTATGCTGCAGCCCCTTAAGGTGGCATGACTTAGTGATTGAATTTTGCATTATGATAGTATTCTCAAATCTGCTCCTTGTGTTAGAATTTTGCATTATGTTAGTATTCTCAATTCTGCTCCTAAAACGTCAGTTTTATAATCTCCAATTGCTCACATAAACACGTACCAGAGCGGGGTGTCCCTTTTCCACATTGCTTTTTACTTTCTCTGGAACCATTTGGGAGAAAACTTGTAGATCCCCAACTTTCTCAGGTCATAAAAATAAAATAAAAATTTACGGCATATGCAGGCCGATGACATATTATTATTATTATATATGACAGATCCAGATTCTGCGATTCCAGCTTTTATTTGAGATGGTGACATCTTATGCTGCTGTATCTGGATAAAAATCAAATATTGTGAAATTCAAAGTTATGCTTCTTAATGAATATTGCCTAAAATAGATGATCAAAGATTTGGGGTGTGTCTACAACCAAAATTAACTGTTTGGGCATTCTTTACTCTTATGTAAGAAGTGACATATTTTGGTCAGTTTAACTAAAATGAAAAATAAGATTAACATTGCTTGTTTGAATCTTTCTAACTACCATTATCTCTTATTAATTACAATAAAACATAAAAAAGGAAAGTGGACTTTGCCGTATTTATTATTAATTGTATTTCTCTAGTAACACCCCCAACCTTTTATTGCCTATTGTCTTTTCTTTGTCAACTATGCCATATGCCACGTAGCATGCTCTTTCACTAAAAAGTGAAACGCTGGCCAAAATTAAGTTAGAGAAATGCAAAATGTTCCTGGTGTTTTAGGCCCTGCTTGCCAGCTAGTATGTATTAATTGCATACTGAGTGGTTTGCAAACAGGCCATAATTCTGAGATGTGACTAATGTATTAATTAGTTTCAACACAAAGGGGGTCATTCTGACCCTGGCGGGCGGTGGCCGCCAGGGCCACCGACCATGGGAGCATCGCCAACAGGCTGGCGGTGCTCCCACAAGCATTCTGACCGCGGCGGTTCAGCCGCGGTCAGAAGCGGAAAGTCGGCGGTCTCCCGCCGACTTTCCGCTGCTCGGGGGAATCCTCCATGGGGATTCTGACACCCCCTACCGCCATCCTGTTCATGGCGGGAAACCCGCCATGAACAGGATGGCGGTAGGGGGTGCCGCGGGGCCCCTGGGGGCCCCTGCAGTGCCCATGCCAATGGCATGGGCACTGCAGGGGCCCCCGTAAGAGGGCCCCGCAAAGTATTTCAGTGTCTGCTTTGCAGACACTGAAATACGCGACGGGTGCAACTGCACCCGTCGCACCCCTGCAACTACGCCGGCTCAATTCTGAGCCGGCGTCCTCGTTGCAGGGGCATTTCCTCTGGGCCGGCGGGCGCTCTTTTGGAGAGCGCCCGCCGGCCCAGAGGAAATGTCTGAATGGCCGCCGCGGTCTCCGCCGTCCGCCAAGGTCATAATCAGGCCCAAAATGTTTACTTGCAGGAAGTTGCTAAACCTTCAAAACCTAAATGAAGCAGGAAGTATTCAAATCACTGAGAATTCCCGCAAATGCATAGATGGCGGTCTGCGAGCGACAGCAAACCTCCTGCCCTGGATTCGCATTCTTTTCAAGTGACTATGGGCCAGATGTATCAAAAAAGCCTTTTGCGATTCGGAAATGGCGATTTTTAAGAAATCGCTATTTCTGAATTGCAAAATGCTATGTATCATATTTGCGATTCGGTAATTGCGATTTCTTAAAAATCGCAAATGCTGTTATCGAATCGCAAATTGCGATACAACCCCCATTCGCACCTATGGGCCTGTCGTCCCATGTTTGCAAATTTTTTGCATTTCCCAAATTGCGAATTCCTAACTGGAATTCGCAATTTGCGAAATGCAAACTCCAGGGTGCTGGGGGCCTAAGGCCCCCTCTGCTGCACCCCAAAACTATTTTGTGTGCGTTACATGACAATTTTAAAAATGCATTTTTAATGCATTTTTTAAATTTGCATTTTTTAAATTCGCAAATTGCGATTCTCTAAATGGGGTCGCAATTTTAAGGAATCGCTATTTTAGCGATTCCTTAAAATTGCACTGCGAATGCCTTTCTTACATTCAGAAAGGTGATTTTGCATTCGCAAACGGACGAATTTTCCAATTCGCACCGTTTGCGAATGCAAAATTCTTTGATACATCTGGCACTATTTTCTTTTTCAAAAGCAGCCCATGAACCTTAAAGTGACAAGACTGCTTGAGCAAAGAATGTTCCCTTGGCAGTGGGGAGCATGCTGAGTTCCGTTGGATCATTGCATGCTGTCACACAACCTGCCTCACCTCAAGTCAGGCATTGGCAATTTAACTTTTGTTGTGCACAAACGTTCATAATAAAGGTAGAGGAAAAACGAAGCAAAGTAATACTCAGAAAATATAAATACAGTATAAATACCAGTAAAGGCTGCATTTTGAGTTCAATTTAGAGGACTTGTAGTAATCACAACAGCTATAGAAGTTGACAAAAATTGAGATATGACCAACATTGTGCATGTAGTGACCAAGTCAGAACCAGAGAGTGTTTTTAAGGTCAGGAGCTTACCTTGATAACTGGTGGGTGAAGGAGTGGGTGGACTGAAAGATACTTGGTTTCTGTAACTAAGAGTAGGTGTCAATACGTCAGTAAGATGGCAATAGGCGGTGTCAGGAAGGAAGTAGAGAGTCTACACAGTAGCAGACTGTCAACTATTAGAGTGCAGTCTTGGGCAGATCTGTAACAGTCTGGAGTAGGGGTGTTTTGGTCTGACTGGAAACCTGGGTATCAAGCAGGATCACCCGGTATACTAGCCAGTGAAAGTCCTTGGAAGGCAATCCCTGGAAATGACGTACAGTGTGGCTGTTAGAGTTAGTCAAGAGATTTAGGCTAAATGCACATTTATGGAAATCATAGATAATACAGCACAACTCAGCATCTTATATTTGTACACATAGGCCCTCATTACAACCCTGGCGGTCGGTGATAAAGCGGCGGTAATACCGCCAACAAGCCGGCGGTAAAAAAAAAGGAATTATGACCATGGCGGAAACCACCCACACAGACAGCCACTTTAACAAACCGACCGTCATGGCGGTAACAACAAGCACCACGGCGGTAACCGCCAACAGCCAGGCGGAAGACAATGTACCGCCCACAGTATTACAACAGGCCTATCCGCCACCTTTTCTGGGGCGGTACCAACGACATCAAAAGCACGGCAGAAACAGAACACAGAAGTCAAAGTACTCACCTCTTGACACTCAGGGAAGAACCACGCTAAACTTCAGGTGTTCCCTATGCTGGTCTACCTCCTCCTACACCAGGAATACCAGTGCTGGCGAAGATGACCACAGTGAGCACTACCACCTAGCACACAGGGGAGGGGTGAGGAAAAAGAGTGTGACACACACATTTAACAGTGAGTGTAATAAGATAAAATACTAGAAATACGTCCTCAAAAATCAAAACAGATTTACAAATATACAAATGGAGGGACCCTGCCCAGTCCATAATGTCTGTGGGCCACAGGGCCACATCACATAGGCCAAGGCCCCACTTGACTCCTGCACCAACACGGAGAGAACACTGCAGGGGCCTCAGGTCGAAAATACACAGGCACCTCAGGGGGACGGGGAACGGGGGGCACCTCAGCCGGAAGATGGTACAACACCACTGGTCCTGGAGGGGGGAACATGCCCTGTGCGATGTCCTGGGGAGTGCAAAGCCACAGTCTCTCTAGTGGGTGGTTTGCCCACTGCTTGGTCCTGCGGAGTGCAAAGCCACAGTTTCTCTAGTGGATGGCTTCTCCACTGCTTGTTCCTGGGGAGTGCAAAGCCACAGTCTCTCAAGTGGGTGGCTTCTTTCACTGGTTCTGGAGGGGGGTTTGTGCCCAGTGTGCTTCATCTTGGCAAGGAGGGGGTGAGTGGATTCCTTCTTCCACTGGTTCTGGAGGGGGCCTTGTGCCCAGTGTGCTTCATCCTGGCAAGGAGGGGGTGAGTGGATTCCTTCTTCCACTGGTTCTGGAAGGGGCCTTGTGCCCAGTGTGCTTCATCCTGGCAAGGAGGGGGTGATTGGATGCCTTTTTCCACTGGTTCTGGAGGGGGCCTTGTGCCCAGTGTGCTTCATCCTGGCAAGGAGGGGGGGTGAGTGGATGCCTTCTTCCTCTGGTTCTGGAGGGGGATTTTTGCCCTGTGAAGTATATCTTGGGGAGTGGAAGGTCACAGTCACTCATCTGGGTGTCAGACCCACATGATTTGCAGTGGTCAGGATGCATCACAGTCCATGGAGGCGGGACTACACACTGCCCGCTGGCGGCGATGGCTGCTCAGTGGTGGCAGTGCCGGTGCTGGTGTCGGAGCTGCCAGTGGTGGGGAGAGGCTCCAGCCCTTCCCCTGCAGCCTCGGACGGATGCCCACTGAGGCTGATGCTGCTGGCAGCGGTGCAGGTGGCGGTGCTGGTGTCGGGGCTGCCAGTGGTGGGGGGTGGCTCCAGCCATCCCCCTGCAGCCTCGGACGGCTGAAGCGCCATGGTTGGTATTGGGGGCTCAGAATCAGTCCCAGCACCAGGCCTCTTGTCCTTCCTGCTGCAGGGGCAGGCCCTTTGCCCTTCCCCTTGTAAGCTGGTGGTGCCTCCTTGCCAGCTGGTGGTGCATCGTTGCCCTTCCCCTTGGCAGCTGGTGCAGGCACACTGCCAGTGCTGATGGGTGTTTCTTTGGAGCCTCTCACACCTGCAGTAGCTGGCAAAACTACTGTGGCCGTGGACTGGGTGGCTGAGGTGCTAGCCTGGGTTCTGACCACCCTGGCCCGATGTGAAGGATGGGGGAGGGGTAGGGAAAACATCAATGGCAGAGAGGAAAAGCTTCTTAGGGACACTGGGGCGGGAAGAGGGTGAAGGTTTGGGAGTGGAGGAAGAGGGAGTGGTTTTTGGAGGTGTCTGTCTGCTGTGTTTGGGTGCAGGTGCACGGGCTGGATGCTGTTGTGAGGTGGATGGCTGTTGGGTGTCTGAGTGCTTGCATTTGTGTACTTTGGGAGGAGGGGCAAAGACACAGTGGGATAGGACACAGGGGATGTGTGCATGGAGGTGGGGGTGGTGACTTCCAGTGAGGGGCGTATAGTGATAGGCGTGATGGTGATGGAGGCAGTGGATATGGATGTAGTGCATGCAGGTGTGAGTGGAGATGCTACTGGGAGGAAGGTGGACGAGGAGGAGGAGGGGAACACAGTGAGGCAGTGGGTGTTGGTGTGTTTGCATATGGATGGTGTTTGTGTGTCTGTGGGATGATGTGTGGTGCGTGTGTTTGCCTGAGCCACTCCTGTGTGTTGTCTTGGGTGCATGCTGGTCTGAATGTGTGCTTGGGATAGGTTGGGGTTGAGGGGAATGGGACTAGGCAGAGGAAGTTGGAGAGGGGAGGCTAGAGACAGGAACAATGGCTGCCATCAAGGAGGAGGCCAGAGCCTGGATTGATCTCAGTTGGGCCACCATGCCACAGTCAATGCCCTCCAGGAATGCAATTGTTTGTTGCAAATGCCCTCCCAGACCCTGAATGGCATTCACTATGGTTGACTGCCCAACAGAGATGGATCTCAGGAGGTCAATAGCCTCCTCACTGAGGGCAACAGGGCTAACTGGGGCAGGACCTGAGGTGCATGGGGCGAAGGAGATGCCCACTCTCCTGGGTGAGCAGGCACGGGAAACTCTCTGAGGGGCTGCTGGTATGGGGGTGGTGGCTGTACCTGTAGTTGGGGTGGGCACAGAGCTGTCTGCCACCACTAGGGAGCTTCCATCGGAGGAGGTATCACTTTCCGAACTGTCCCCTCCTGTCTCTGCCGTGTTGCTCCCCTCGCCTTCCGTCCCACTGATGCCCTCACTGTCGGTGGATTCGACCACATGGGCCCTGTGGGATGCAGCTCCGTCCATCGCCGGTGCCTCTGCTCCTCCACCAGATGATGCTAATGCACAGAAGAACAGGATGACAAAACAAAAAGGGGGGTAAGAGACAGAGGATACACTTGGTCAATGGCAGCAACAACACCACCGTTGGTGTACACAACACACACACAGGGAACCTCCTTAGGCACTAGGCAATGCACTACCAGTCACAATGCTATTCAGCATGCCATGGACAGTAATACCTAACGGAAATTGTAGCATACCTGAGACATGCAGAGCCCTGCCCAGGAGTGGATGCCCACTAGCTTGGTTGGAGGTGGAGTTCATCAGCATCTGCCCAACATGGAACCTACCCTGCAATGTCTGGCCTGGCCTAGGGGCACCAACAGGCCCACATCCCCCACCCGAAGGCCACTCCACCACACACAAGTGGTATAATGTGAAACTGTACTCAACCCCTTGTGGCTGCTGTGATGCCCTCAAGCGCCCATCCAGCTCTGGATAGGCCACCGCCAGTAGGTGGAACATCAGGGGGGTCAGGGTTAGATGGGCACCCCTTCTTCTTTGGGAGGTCACCCCAGGTGGGCCTCCGCCAGCTTCCTTGCCCAGCGTCTCAGGTCCTCCCACCGTTTGCGACAGTGGGTGCTCCGCCTGCAGTAGACCCCCAGGGTCCACACATCCTTGGTGATGGCACGCCATATACCCTTTTTCTGATGAGCGCTGACCTGCAGAGAAATACACATAGTAAAAAGGTATCAGTCATACCATCCGGCCTGTTACACTAATGGCCCACTGTATCCCTCCCATCCCCTTACGCACATACATTGCCCACCATACATGTAGCACCCTGCCCAGGACCCCTCAACCACCCTGCCACACGAGGCCCTCACATACAGCACTCCATGCATTCATGCCCTGTGCATCGTGCTCACAGTGTACTCACCTGTTGGTCTGGAGGCCCATACAGCAATCGGTACTGGGTAGAACCCCATCCACCAGTCTCTCCAACTCCGCAGCGGTGAAGGCAGGGGCCCTTTCCCCAGTGACACGAGCCACGGTAGGTTCCAGACACAGGTCACAGCAGCACTTATAGTGTAGGTCCTGTCCTGTTGAAGAAAATGGCGGTCACGTCCGCGGCTGTGTGTACCGTCACCGCCGAATTACATCACCATTGGCTACTGTAACCCATAGGGCCCAATGACAACCAATGAGGAGTTGCACGGCAGTACTCAACCACCTCCCGCAACAGCACACAACGTCAGCGCCATTTCAAGGGGGGGCAGGCCATGGCACCTAACTGCGTCACAGCACACATAGGCACCATTTGGGCCCATACAACATCTTACTTTTTCTGTCACAACATGCAATGCACTATACATTTTGGAAATGTTGAATACTGACCAGATGCTCATCGTTTTGCCCCCTAGATTACAACCGCTGAGGATGAATAGGAGATGGAGACATCCCCCGTGTACAGGCCCCTGGTGGACTTGGCAACAATGGAGGACAGGCACATCATCCTCACCTACAGACTTGATAGGGCCACAATCCAAGAGCTGTGTGCCCAATTGGAGCCAGACCTGATCTCTGCTATCCGTCACCCCACTTGGATCCCCCCCCTCTTGTGCAAGTTTTATCAGTGCTCCATTTCTTGGCAACTGGTTCTTTCCAAGTGACAGTGGGCTTGGCAGCAGGAACGCCACAGCCAATGTTCTCAAGTGTGCTAACAAGAGTGTTGTCTGCCCTGGTTAAACACATGTGCAGCTACATTGTTTTCGTCCAAGTGGAGGATTTGGCCACAGTGAAAGCTGACTTCTATGCAATGGGACATATCCCTAACATCATTGGGGCAACTGATGGTACACATATTGCATTTGTCCCCCCCGGAGAAATGAACAGGTGTTCAGAAATCGAAAGAGCTTTCACTCCATGAATGTGCAGATAGAGTGCCTGGCGGACCAGTACATCTCCCATGTCAATGCAAAGTATCCTGGGTCTGTGCATGATGCCTTTATCCTGTGGAATAGCAGCATCCCATATGTGATGGCTCATCTCCAGAGGCGCCAGGTGTGACTAATAGGTGAGCCCATGGTCCCCACCCAGTGTATGTTGGTGTATGGGTATGGGGTTGGCTCTAAGGGTTAGTGTCTGGCTAACAGGTATCCCTCTATATTTGTAAGTGACTCTGGTTACCCCAACCTCTCATGGCTACTGACCCGGTGAGGAATCCCAGGACAAGGGCAGAGGGACATTACAATGAGGCACATGGGCTAACAAGAAGAATTACAGAGCAAACCTTCGGCCTCCTGAAGGCCAGGTTTCGGTGCCTCCATCTAACAGGTGGTTCCCTGTGCTGCTCACCCAAGAAGGTCTGCTAGATCACCGTGGCATGTTGCATGTTGCACAACCTTGCCTTACGTCGACAGGTGCCTTTTCTGCAGGAGCATGAGGCTGGAGATGGGCGTGTGGCAGTAGTGGAGCCTGTGGATAGTGACGAAGAAGAAGCAGAGGATGAGGATGTGGACAATAGAACATCAGTCATACAACAGTACTTCCAGTGACACACAGGTAAGACACTGTAACTTCACCTTCCATTGAAGTTTTGTACTGTAAATTGTCAATGGCAGGCTGATATTCCCAGTACTATGGCCACTTACTGTACCCTTTGACATGTCTATTTACAGATATATGTGCCCCACTCTGGCTCCTGGTGTATTGACTGCAGCAAACTACAGGTCATACCTATGTATACATTACTGTACAGTTGAATTGCAATGTCTACAGATTATTAAACGGAAACATAGTTCAATCACTTGACAGACTCAATACTTGTATTTTTTACAAGGATGTTTACTTATGTGCTAATAAGTGGAAAGGGTATTGCTATACGCTGGGGGGGGGGTGGAGGAGAGTCCAGGTAAGAGTTCCAGTCTATTTGTATCACAGATGTGTTGTCCAAGGGGGCATTGGAAGGGGAGCAATGGCAGTTCAAGGTGGACAGGGTGACAGAGTGGTACACAAGGGTGACAATCAGGAGAGTCTAATTTCCTGGTGGGGGTCTTGGCAATGTTCTCTGGCTTCTGCCTGGATCGCAGGGACCATTTGCGGGGTGGTTCTCCTTCTGCAGGGGGTGGGGTGCTGGTGGCCTGTTGTTCCTGTGGCGGGGCCTCCTGTCCACTAGCGTCAGCGGAGGTGGAGGGCTGTTCATCGGTGTGGCTAGTGTCAGGGGCCTGTTGGTGTGCCACTGCCTCCCTCATGCTGTTCGCCATGTCTGCCAGCACCCCTGCAATGGTGACCAGGGTGGTGTGGATGTCCCTCCGGTCCTCCCTAATCCCCAGGTACTGTCCCTCCTGCAGCCGCTGGGTCTCCTGCAACTTGTCCAGTATTTGGCCCATCGTCTCCTGGGAATGGTGGTATGCTCCCAAGATGTTGGTGAGTGCCTCCGGGAGAGTCGGTTCCCTGGGCCTGTCCTCCCCCTGTCACACAGCAGTCCTCCCAGCTTCCCTGTTGTCCTGTGCCTCTGTCCCCTAAACTGTGTGCCCACTGCCACTGACCTCAGGACCCTGATCGTCCTGTGTTTGTGGGGTTGCCTGGGGTACCTGTAGTGGTGGACACACTGCTGATTGACGTGTCCTGGGGACAGAGGTATGGGCCCGCTGGGTGGGTGCTGTGCTGGTGTTTCCTTAGGGGGGAGACTCTGTGGTGGTATGGGACTGTGCCTGGGTAACCAACTGTCCAGAGGTCCCTGATGGGCCAGGTTGGTCATACTGATCCAGGCCTGCAGAGGTGCTGTCATCACTGTGGGCCTCTTCTGTGGGGGAACTGGATGTTGCTGGCACCTCCTCTCCAGTGACATTGTGTGGGGGACCTGTGGGGATGTAAATGCAGTGTTATTGTTTCTGCGTGTGACATCTTGTGCATGGGTGTGTTGCCCTCTATGGTTGTGATTGCCCTGGCAGCTGAGGCTTGTGTGAGTGGTGATTTGGTTGGGTAGATGATTGTCTCAAGTGTGCATGCTTTGGTGATGGGTGTCCATGCAGGTCTGTGAGTGGTGTCAATGCATTGGTGTTGCATGCAGGGCTTGGTAGTGGGATGGGTGGGTTGTCTTGGTGGAGTATATGTGAGGTGGTGGAGTGATGGGGTGAGGGTAGGGGTGGGGGTATGTGATGGCATGCAGGTAGGGGGGTGAAAGTAGTGAAGAGTTGACTTACCAGAGTCCAATCCTCCTGCTACTCCTGCCAGGCCCTCAGGATGCAGTATTGCCAAGACTTGCTCCTCCCATGTTGTTAGTTGTGGGGGAGGAGGTGGGGGTCCACCGCCAGTCTTCTGTACAGCTATCTGGTGTCTTTCTACCATGGAACACACCTTCCCCCGAAGGTCATTCCACCTCTCCCTGATGTCACCTCTTGTTCTGGGGTGCTCTCCCACGGCGTTGACCCTGTCCACGATCCTCCACCATCTTCCTAGCAATGGATGTCTGCTGCACCTGTGCTCCAAATAGCTGGGGCTCTACCCAGATGATTTCCTCCACCATGACCCTTAGCTCCTCCTCTGAGAATCTGGGGTGTCTTTGTGGTGCCATGGGTGTAGTGTGAGTGGTGTGTGAGGATGTGTGGTGTGATGTGTTGGGGTGTATGCTGTGAGGTGCGTGGATGGTGTGTGGGTGTTAGTCTTCTGTGGCTCTGGTTGTGTAGGTGCTCTTGCTGTATCTCTCTGTAGTGGCAATTCTTTCTAGTCGTAAAGGGTTGTGGGTACTGTCAGTGTGTGTTTTATAGTGGTGTGGATGTGTGGTGTGTGTAAGGGTGTCAGGTGTGTGTAGTTTGAATTGTCCAATGTGGTGTTGGTATGTTAGGATGTGTGTATTTTGAGCTCGTCTGTATGTACCGCCAATGGTTTACCACAGTTGAATGTCCACCGTGGTGATTTGTGGGTCATTATGCTGTGGACGTAGTTCTGTTGGCGTAACGGTGTGGGTTTTGGTACCGCCAGTTTATCACTGACCTTTGGGCTCGCGGACTTATGTGTGTGTCTGTATAGTGATGGATTGCTATGTGTGTGTCATAATATGGGTAGCGGTAAACCGCTGCAGCGGCGGTATGTTGGCGGCAGTCGGCATGGCGGTAAGCGGGACTTACCGCCAATGTCATAATGAGGGCCATAGTATATTACTGATTCTAATGCGAACATCTTATTAATACATTTTAAGGAGTATTAAGTAAAGGGAAAAAAGTATATGTGACCATTCTGTACTGACAAGTTATATCTTACATGATCCAATGTATGCAGTAAGACATGCTAAATGTCATTGGTCCCCACTGTTTGCAAACCTTAAAACAGAATAACCTATTACTTGGTAATAAGTACAAATTATTTATCGCTGTTCCTTGGCGACAAATAGCAACACACGGTTGAAGCCAAAAAAATGCATGCCATCAGTACATTATGGATGGCAAGGGTATGATCATTCCTATGGAATAAACTGCCTCAAATATGCATAAATATCGCCGAACTAAAGCGCAGCAAGAGTACCATGAAGAAGTATTTTTCTAACAACTGAACTGTTGAGTCAAAATCTTTCCCTTCTCTACCTTCCACCTCATGTTTGTACTGTTTTCTTGCTCTCCCCTACACCCTGTAGGTGCTACATCTTTTATGCACCACTTTGTAATTATTTCCTTCTTTTCAGTGAAACTTGATTCCATTCTTGTAATTGTGGCACTTAACTTAGCCTAGCCACTGCCTCATCAAAAACATGTTAATGCTTATCTCTCTTATCCTAGATTGTCACTGACCTAGTATAAAAGATTTAATGCATCTTCATCCTTATATAGTGCAGCAGGATAAATTGTTTCCTACAAACGTTTATGTGGGTCCACATTTTGCATCTAAATACACATCAACTTCTGTCCTTTTGAGGCACTGAAATAAGGTCCATGTTTTGATGTTTGTTTCTGCAGAGGCCTCAGTACCCTTCGCAAAGAATCCCAAAACAATCTAAAGCAGTTCCTGACTCGTTAAAAGAGGAGACTGTATGCCAACAGAAAGTGTGGCTAGGGCAGAAGGAAAGGCTCCGCAAAGCCAACCATAAAGGGTTCTAACTTGTAGCCAGCCTCAGTGTGAAAAGTGCAGGGATCCACTGACTCTTATCCCTCAGATATCTTTCTTCAGGATTGCTAAGAAGGGTGTAGTTACATAGTCACTAAGTAGGTCAAGCAGGGTGCATTACCGTGACTGGTGTGGGTCCAGTCTACTACATGCAACTTTAAGGTTTAAGCATATATGAGGGTACTAATCAGCCTCAGTGTGGACCAGTTACAAGTCAGGTCTACATGCTTGTGTTGTGTGTGCAGGCTCCTTACTGCGCTGCACAGGTTTCTAGCATCTGTGTTCTGTAATACTTTATGGTGAGCATGTGCTTTGCTCCAATCTTGTTTTTAAACATGGGACATAGCCAATTACCAACCAGGCCTTCCCTACTTGCCCAGCATGAGCTTGTCCTGAAATGTTAATGGAATGCACAGCAAGCCACCCGATAACAAATAAGATGCAAGGGTTGAAACCACATAACCAGAAGTTGGAAAGTGTTAAGACTTGTGCTACAGCAATTGAGTTGAGGCCTTTTATTTTCAGCAGTGGCTGGCAAGTAGTAAGAGTTGGGAGGCAGGCAAATGAGTGATGGGTGGATGCATGCAGGCAAGGTGAGTGGCAACTGTAAATAAAAAGAAATAGCCACTTACCTTGTTTACTGCACAACGCCCTTGCTCCGGGTACGTGTTCTGCTCTGTCTCCTTCAGGCTCCGCAGGCTCCAGAAAATTCTCCTAACCAATCCTGGTGCGGTTCTCATGCTGGTAGCCAGCATGAAGGTAGGGCCAGGATTGGAGGGAGCTACCTCTCTCGGCGTTCTCAAGAGCACTGGAGGCCTGTGCTTTCTCTAACCCGGCTATATAAGACACCTGGGTTAGAGAGGTTTAAAATGCACATCTGGCTGGCCGTCGTAAGGTGTCCAGCCAAAGAGACATGCACACTTTTATACTAATGCACAGGCAGCCCACCCCACCTCCCTGCCGCTGCTGCCACTCAGCAGGCCCCCACCCCGTCCTGACACTCACCTTAGGAGAGATTGATGAAAAAAAAAATGGCACTGAATAAACTTCATTATCATTTAATTTTTCGTCTCTGGGGCTTTCTGGGGCAATGTCAGTGGGGTTACGCTCCTCTGCTCAAATCGAGGAGCCGCCCTATTAAAAGACAGGTCACAATGACACAAGTCCTCAACTGGACGGTTAACCATCCTCTTCCGATCTAGTCCACTTCTCAAGTTTCCACCCATTCAAAACTTCTTTCAAAGCACTCTACAATATGCCTCCTAAATCTAGAACTATGCAAGGCGCAGTAGAAATGTTTAAAGACAGTTCAAGAGTTGTAGCGCTCACCACAAGGGTGTTGGCACCAACTGATTCCAATGTTCAAGCACTGAAGCACTGAATTTCAGTGAGCTGACCAAGGCAGTTCTAAAAGGAGGTCGTACTTCTAAAACTGTCGATCAAACTGGAAACATAATCAGAGTAGATACATTACTGTTTGCAGACATTGAGATGATTCAGTGGCTGTTTTCAGGATTTCCTGGTACGGGATGTCTTGCGTGTCGTGCTTCAGTGGGCTGGATGGCTTTAACTATGCCATGGACGAGGTTGGGCAATGTAAGGAAAGTTTTCACAACTTTGTGGCGAAACTGTCACCCGACACAATCAGGAGATTCTAGTATTGTATATCCTCAACAGGTCAGGTTTGGGATGAGGGCTTGGAAGTAATCCTAGGTTACTTACAGCCAACTGTCATTTCTTTGATTCTCTCTACAACATTCCAATACTTACGATCCCCCTCTGTCCTAGAGATTTAGCTGTCTCAATTCACCCGGTAGCTATGACAGGTGTTTAATAGGTTACAGGTACATGTTCCTCCTTTTATAGGCCTCTCCCAAAGGGTGGTAGACCTCAGGAGGGTAAGTTAAACATGATCATTTTGAGAATTTCAGGAAAATAAGGGCAAAAGTGTACCTGGTTAGACAAGTGACATCACCCCAGCAAGTCTATACTGGGATCGATTAATGAGGATCACGTATAAGTAATCCAAGCATTACATACTTTCAACATTTCAGTTCTTTTTCATAAGAATTAGTGAGAAGTAGGGTATTTGTTTTTGCTAACTCGCCCTTAATTTACAAAAAATGTAAAACACTGTCCAGGTAAGCTTTTTCATGTTTAGTCTTTTCAGTTGCTGTGTTGTTTACTTGGGGGCTTTGTGTATTATTTAGTTTCAGTCATTTCCTTTCAATTTCCCATTAGTGTTAATTTTTTCTGTTCTTTCTATGTTTTCGTGCTTTTGACTTATGTGCAGCTCCTTTCTTCCATCTCAGATTACCAGTACACGTTCGAAATGTAAAAAAATAAAATTAAAATAAAGACCTATTTCAACAACCTGAATCTTGCTCGTTCTTTGTTGTCAGTCACCGCCCTGAAGGTCAGAAGATAAACACTTAAAAGGCAGCATGTCATGGGTGTAGTTGTCCCATTACAATACAAATGTATTGTAATTACATTGTATTTACAATGAGCTGAAATAGTTTGTTTTAGCGTCGTACACAGGTGACCTGAGAATACCAATATAGTGTGTACATACTTTGCAGCTCACCCGGTATCTTACGGGAAGCTTTGCTTTGCTACTTTTCCTCCTATGCCAGACAAAAACCCTATCCGTTCCTCTTAAATGTGAAATGAGCAGTTTGATCAATAGCAGAAATCAATTGGAGCTTGAAATCTAAAAACAGCCCCGGCTAAACCATCAGAGCTATGGCGGACTTATTTTAGCTCTAAAGGCATCCTGAGTCATATTCTTATGTTGGCCCCAGAGAATAATATCTCCCTTTCACCTGCCTCTGTCAATTAGCAAAGAATGAAAACAGAATATTAGTGTATAATGTTTGAACCTTATAAACGAAACAGCTTAGGAAAATTAACAAGGGGTAGTTAAAAAACAAACATTATGAACTTTCTCAGTATCCACTTTGTATAAATAACTTGAAGTGCAGAGCATTCGCCCTTCATTCGTTACTGTCAGGTGTTCATACCCCTGCACCAGGGAGAACTTAAATAGGCAGCCTTGACCCTCCTCTTCAAAAGTTAACTACATTTACTCTTCAGTGCAGTTAATAATTTTCATTTTGCATCCTTGTTTTTTTGTTTTATTATTCAGTCAAGCTGGGTTCCATTTTGGCAGCCCAGCAGCTCCTTTTTCTTGCCAGAACCCCTTTGCACGTATTATTGCCTTTTCCTGACTGGTGCCAACAGTTTTCACAGATATGTACTACTTCCCTATATGGTCCTTATTATAGGTGGGGTGGAAATACCATATGGAGCTCCGCTCTGTCTCATTCTCCATGTGATGATGTTCTTGCACACGGTTTTCCCATGTGTTAAAACACTGGACATGGTTTTACCAGGCAGTAATATTGCATGGAAATATTGGATGAGTCTTTGGCTGCAGCCCCAGCAAGCCTCTATCCCAGTTCTTTATGGCAAGGGAAGCATACAGTGCTCTCCCTGCCAGAATCTAACTTTCTCTCCCCTACTCTCCAACCACCTTTCTCTACACTCCCACCACACACACAGGCTGCAGCATACATTTAACACCTACTAAGAGAAGGTGTTAAATGTATTCACTAAAGCCTATGGAAATGGGAATTCTGAGTGGTTTTATGACTGGTAAATCATGTTCCCCACTATAATTCCTGATTTCATGGGGTTTAACTCATAATTGCGTGGCACTGGCACGGTGTTACTGCATGGTAATGCTATTTTCACGTCTAAAATACTGTGCATCTCATGGATGTATGTGTCTTTACTTGTACAAAGAGGATTGTATCATTAGTAGGATGCCCTCGTAGATGCTCTTGATAGCATATCAGATTCTTTGATTGCATTTAGGTATTAAGTCAATTTAGGCATGCTATCTGAATAAGAAACCTGAGCCTGGGGTCACATGAATTGGCATAAAGCACAAACTAAGAAACAATGTGTGTCTCCTGGTACCCCACTAGTTATAAAGGTTCATAGGATTTTCAAATGAACAATCATTCTATATCACCAAAGTAATCGAAAATTAATTGGCTTGTGGTTTAATCATTCCATGATATTTATCCAAAATAAAATTATACCTTTAATATATAGACAGTGCGTTGTCTAGCTTCAGTTCCCCAATACATTTCACAACGTGCCCTTCATTGTGGCACTGGTGCACCAGATCATAGCACAATTCTTGATTTGTGCCTCATACTACTACATAGAGGATGACATCTGCTGCCCCCCACACCAATGCCACTAGAAGCCCCAAATCATGTTGGACCTCATTGTTTTTCCATGTGACGCCTTCCTTTTTCCCTCTCCTCCACCCACGGCCTCTCTTTAAAAAATTATTAAGAGGAAATGTCCAAGGGGCTGGTTACGGGGATATGTGGGAAGACCGTCTGGAGGAATGGCCCCTAGTAAGGTGGCCAGCCCCTGCTCTGTTCGTGTTGTGGGTGGGAAGGGATCACCACAGCCCAGTGGTAGATTCCACTGAGCCTTTAATGATCCCTTACCCCCTCTTCTTTGCCGGGAACCTGAACAGGGGTCACTCTCTGTCAGAAGACGAGCTTCCTCCCGATGAGAAATATGAGGAGGGTATTAGGTTTAGGGATGAAATCTTCCCTTGAATCGGGAAAGACTTTTTCATGGGAACATTTCTTTAGGTCCTTTTGGAATTCGGTGATTTTTTGTTGCGTGAGATGCTCTTTGAACTCTGCTATGATCTTGTTGGTCTCTTCTAATTTCTTTTTATAAGTGATTGGGGTGAGCCCAGATTTTAAACTATTCTCACTGGTCTTAATCTGAGCTAATAGGGCTTCCGATAGTCGTTTGACTGTCTTGATTATAAGGTCTAGCCAAACACACGTGCATCTCCATGCAATCATTGAGACAACTGACCTTGTGGAATCGACCAGGTCCATCAGGACATTCACCATGTGGAAAACATAGTGTATGCAGAGTCACGAGAAAAATCAGTCTTCTTGAGCTGGGACTCAGGACTCTGTGGGAACTGAGATCCCTATCGAACTATAACACCAAAAATGTAATTTACATGATCCAGAGCCCATGCAAGCTAAGATATATCGTGATGATGACTCACAAAGTGAGGAAACAGATTCATGAGCATAGGAGCTGGATTCATTGCAAATGTGACTCCACCAACCGTCTGAGCCATTACACTACAAAGAGCGATAGTGGCGATGAGATGGAATGGTACATGATTGAGAGACTTGAACAAACCAGACAAGATATGACCAAAATCCTGTTATGGCATGAATAAAGTTGGGTGTGGAGGCTGCACACTGACAGGGTCGGTTTAAACGATGAGACCACTTGGTCCTTACTAGAAAAATAGGGCAAATGCAATACATTTCACCTTTTAGGTTGAGTCTATCCACTGAATTCAGATTGATGTGGCGTCCAGTTATCAAGCATAGGTTGTGTTATTACCCTTGGAACATTCACTTTCTCTACCTCCTCGGTGCCCTATTGATGAGGGGAGGCACTTAGAAGGGCTATCTCGGCTCTGAAAAGTATGCATTCATTAAACCCCCCTCCTGTTCTCTTGTTTTTCTCTTTCTTCCCCCCTCTTGGGAACTCATATCGGTGCATGGGAGGGCAAGAAGTAAATTAATTCCCTTTTAAGAATAAGGCTTTTATATACAACTCTTCAAAAGAAATTCACCTTTCATTGGAGCTTTGTTGGTGTCAGATACTAGCTGCTTAGGTCAGCACCTCTTCTGTATTTTTTTTAAAATTATTAATATTATTTATGCATCCTCTGATCATTTCACACATATATGAATTATAATGAATGATTGATGGAGACGGGGGCAACGTACTATCATTTTTAGGCCTTTAGCCACCTTTCCCATGATTCCTGGGATGCACCATGAGGTTATTTGACACGTACCATATGGTTAACGAAGAGAGAGGCAGGGTTCTATCATGTTTAGGCCCTTTGCCTATGTTCCCCATGATTCCTAGGATGTGCCTATGATGTCATTGGACGTGCCCCATAGCGACGTGCTACCAACATGTATGCAGTTAGCCGATCAGGATCACCTCAACCAGCGGACAAGCTGCGGGGAGAAGTGAAACTCAAAGATGTCACCGAGCGATGCTCCCTTTGAAGAAGTAAGTGGGGGGTCCAGGGGGATCCTCAAAGGGTTATATGCACACTAGTATTCAGCACGCAGTTTGCGGAGACTCGAGTGTCTTCAAGAGCGGCAAGGGGGCTTTCTGTTTCCCTGCACTCATCCCTGGGACCATACGGCTTTTTGTAAAGATTGCCTGAGGCGCTTTGTGCTGATTGTCCTTTTTAGCGACCTCCTTTACAGAACCAAGGGACTATAAAACGCCACAGGAGAGGTCGCACTTTCCTATCCCCTGCACGCAGATTAATGTCAAGCAAACCTCAAAAAGAATACTGATTATTTCACATGATTTGCCCTGTGCACATATCATTGGCTGCATTGCGACATGCTCACCCTTATGGAGACTACTACAGAGGTTACTTTGGCCCAGCATCTGAGAAAGAGATATGTGTATATATATATATGTATATATATATAATTATTTTTTTAAGCAGGGATGGATTTGCATTCTCAACTGAGGGGGCTTTCCATACCTTGATATATGGCACAATGCCCCCGTGCCGTCCTTTGTCTATTGATCTAGGAAGTACTTAATTTTTTCTCCTATTTAAACATGATTTCTCACACCTATTCATGTTTTCCTGGACAGTAGTATTATTTTTCTTAATTTTGAAGATCAGCCTTGATATTAGCAATATCTGGATGCCAGGTTAACCCATAAACTATATTGGCATACCAGCCTTATTTTTCTGGTGTTGGTGATAACAATTGTTGCTGCCTACTATTTACCTAGAGCCGCTCTATTGACCTTATGACTATGAATCTGCATTTCGTTCTCCGTACATATATGTCCTCATTACGAACATGGCAGTTCAGACTGCCATGCTGGCGGTGGTGGAAAATACCGCCACCTGCATGGCGGTCTGAACCGCAATATTCTGAACAAGGCAGGGCAGACAGGCAGCCTGACTATGGCGGATTACTTTATCCAACAGGGCAGCGCTGCCTTCCGGATAATCAACCCTTGTTCCTCCAGCCTTTCCCTGGCGGGTTCCCCCGCCATGAAAAGGCTGGCAGAAGGGGTGCACCGGTGCCCCCGTGCAATGCCCTGTCGTACAGGTCACTGTCTGATTTACGGGCAGGAATCTCCATGTGGAGCCATCAGCAATGTCCTGGCCCAGCAGAATGTATATTATTCGTCCCGCAGGGTCTCAAGGGGGCTGGCGGTCTGTGATAAGACCGCCAGCATGAACACAGCGGGGTTTCCCGCCGTGTTCATAATGACCCCCATAAGTGTGACTACAAATGGTATTGCCCCTATCCCAGACACAAAGCCATTAACCCATCAATCCTGGGTAACAACACTTCAGTGTATTCACACGTTTACCGCTACGCCATAGAATGAATGGCCTGCGTCATAAAAAAACACTCAATGGAGCTACTCCAGGTTGTGTATTTCAATGAACATGCTCGGTTTAATTTATACAGGAATGCATGTTTCTACCTGAACACCTTTTAAACTACACTTTTTTGCAATGGTTTGCAGTGCATTTTTGCACTTTGCATGCTCACTTAATGGTTCATATACAGTTGGCAACCTAGTGGCCATTCTGGTTTTGATCTCTATTCTGTGATCTGTTCCAGTTAGGTTTTGGAAGATTCATATACTCACAGGTAGGCCCTGAGTGGGTTCTTTGTTTTAGGGTACAGACTTCTACTACACCGCCGGACCTAAGAGGAGTTTCCTGCTAGGCCGGCGGGCAGAAACCTCGGTTTCCGCCCGCCAGCCAAGCAGGAAACAGGCTACAGCATTGACTCCAGCTCGAGCCGGTGGCAATGCTGTAGCCCGCAGGGTGCACCAGCACCGTTGCACTGTTTACTGCCTGCTGAGCAGACATTGCGAGGGTGCTGAACAGCGGGACCCCTGCACTGACCATGCAAAGCGCATGGGCAGTGCAGGGCCCCCCCTGTGGCCCCCTTCTCCTGTTCTCTGCCAACCTTTTCATGGCAGTGAAACCGCCATGAAAAGGCTAGCAGAGAACGAGATTATAATCCTGCAGGCAGTGCTGCCCTGCCGGATTATGATCTCCACCAGGGTGGTTGAACCCTGACGTTCTGACCACCAGGATCTTTATGTGGCGGTCGGATGCCACAGCAGCAGGTGTCCTGACCACCACCACCGCAGGGCTGCCAGTCTGAAGACCCCCAGCCTCGTAATGAGGCCCTATGTCTCCCTGTTGAACAATGGATTAAATCGTCTGGGCTTTCGCTAGTATTACTGGGCCACCTGACAGAACAGAAAATATGAAACTTTTTTTTTTTTTTGTAAGAAGAGAACATTTTAATAAGAAAAATATTGCCAAAAAACACCAATGGGTTAGCAAGGTATCCAAATAAACAAAATGGTATTTTTTTCAAATGCAGCATTTAAAGAATGATTCAAACAAATGTGTAAATGTGATCAGATTTTATGCAATAAAACTTTCCTTTAGTAGTTTAAGTAGTTTGTTCAGGTGTTCTAACTTTTCTGTTGTAGAAAGGCGTGTCTACCAAAAGCAATAAATCGTTCCAAAAGCAATAAATCACACTTGTTGTGAGTCTTAAAATGTGAATGTGTGAAGTGTAATTTCTCAGAATTACTTTGGGCCAGAGTTGGAATTTGGTAGATGGGTCACTCCATCACATAAGTGACGGGAATCTCATCAGCTGTATTATGATCTCCATAAGCTATACTGCGATTGTAATATGGCGGGTGGGGTATCCAACACATGTGTGACGGAGTAACCCACTCCTCTAAACTCTAAATCAGGATCTTTGCTATTAAGGGCTATCTAGATGCTGTCTAGGTGGATAAGTCTATTTGAACAAAATATGTTTGGGTTTTTTGAATCAGTTGTAGAAGGCCCACATCTAGCGTGCACTTAAAGTTACACAACGAAGTTTAAGAAAAAAGAGAACATTTTAATAAGACTAACAATGAGAAACACTAAGAAAATCACCTATGGGCTAGAAAGGCATGTGCACCAAAAGCAATGTCACACTTGTTGTGATTCTTGGAACTGACATTTATTTGTGGATGTGCAAGTGTAATTTTTTTTAATTTTCTTATCATTTTTTAATACAAACAATGCAACAACATCAACAAATTGCCACAAAATGTACGAATTTTACTGGTAAGTTCTATATAGCATGCCATGAGGCCCGGTTAGCATAAACACTGATATTAGCACAATACTATCAGACATTGTATGGTGGTAGGAGCACTATGAAGTGCTTACAATAACTCTTGCATAAGGGATATGTTGGAGCAGCTGAATGATCTTTGAAATTAAGATTGGGTTGGTTGACCTGGGTCGCAGGGTGAGCCACCAGACATCATAGACATGGGGTGGGAGATAGAGCACCCTTTCCTCCAGGCTGGCTTCCACTGCGATAGCAACTGCCAGAGGTGAACCAGAATTTCAGTTGTGAAGAAAGGTGATAAAGGGTCCCCAAATTTCATTAGGGCAGGAGCGCTGGGGCATCAATTCCCAGAAGCTGGTCAGTTGTTCCTGACAGTACACCACATAGCACAACCATGTTCTGGTGGAGGGGGTGGGCTTCCTTCCCCATTGTATGGTCACTCTGTGTTTAGCCAGGAGGAGTAGCATGACAGTAAGACGACAATATGTGTTGGGTACATCTTTAATACAGCTCAGCAGGCCTTCCAGAAAGGTAAAGGGGGGAGCATTACAAGCAATTGTTTGAATAGTTTGGAAGACTTCTGTCCAAAAGAATGCCACCCTCAGACAAAGCCAGGAAAGGTGAATAAAAGAAGCTGGTGTGAAATTGCAATGCAAGCATCTGGGGTCGGGAACTATCCCCATTTTGAAGAGTTGGAGAGGGGTGTGGTAGAGGAGGTGAAGGAATTTAAAGCGAATAAGACAAAGTCTGTGGTTGGGTTGCTCTAGTTGACCCCAGCAGAAGGACCATTTTGTGTCTGTAAGAGACTGATCAATATCCTCCTCCCAATACGAATATGCTCACAGAGAAGCAGCTCGCGACTAATTGTATGTGGTGTTTTAGAGGCGAGTTATCAGTTTGCATGGAGATGGGGAAGTAAGTATATGTTCCAATTTTGGAAGGGGCGGTGAAAGGGGATGGAAAGGTATTGTGTAAAGCCGAGCATGTGGCTCAAATCTGGTAATATAACAATGTGTCTAGGAAAGTATGTGGCATGAGCACAGGGTGCTCAAGCGGTGGGAGGAATTTGCTATATGAATAGAGGTCAGAGAATAGTTTGAAGTTGTCTTTGCGTGCTTGAGCAATTGCTCTCTTCCCCAAGAGCAGCGGCATCATAGGATTGCTGGCAAGAGGGATGGATGGTGCATATAGTGATGACAGACCCACTCTTCTCTTTAACCCCTTCCACGCCCATCTCACACACTCTGCTGTGTTGATTTTGGCGCATGGAGCTTTGTAAGGCCAAAGAGGGCAGGGCAGCGCTATCGACCTCTACAGCTACCTGGGGCTGGAATAGTGTCGGGTAGAGCCAGAAGTGTAAGAATTGTGGTTAAGGATAGAGGGCGTAAAGTGTCATATCTGGGGCTCCCAAACCACCTTGCCAGGGTGGTAAGGTAAGAAAGTACCAAGAGATCCTTGGTTTTCCCCTACCCATGCCAAGGACACCAAGTTCGACTTCAATCCCTTGAAGAATTGGGCTGTGAGAGGGAGGGGGATATTTAGGAAGAAGTAGAGGAACTTAGGGAGAATGATCATTTTTGAAATTAGAATGTGACCAGCCAGGGAAAGGGGCATTTTGGATCATATCGTTATTCTGTCTTCTAACGAAGACATGGCGCGGCCATAATTTGCTCTGGTTCTCGGCTCAGCCACATCCCTAGGTATCTAATTGGTTCATTCACCCACTTCATGGAGTATTCAGTGGGAAATGGGTGTATGCTATCGGTGAGAGGGAATATTATGGATTTGGACCAATTGAGCTGAATAGCTTCCAAATTTTACCACTTCCTCTGTTAGTGTGGCAAGGTTCTCCTGAGGATTGCATGCTTATAGGGTGATGTCATCAGCTTACTTTGAGACCACTAAGCCCCTAGTGGTGAACCCTATACCTTGTTTGAATGACATTGACACACTCTGGCAGCCAAGGGTTCCATCAAAAATCGCGAAGGGTAATGGAGATAGCAGGCACCCCTGCCTGTACTTCGGGACACAGGGAAGGGGTCAGAGGTGAGTCCGTTTAGTCACATTCAGGAAGGAGGTAACGTATAGAGAAGTTGTATTTGTTTAATGAAACGTGTGCTGAGGCCGACCCATGCTAGCAGAGGGAAGAGGTAAGCTATTCGATGGAATTGAATGATTTGGTTGTGTCACGCAGGGCTGCTACTGCATAAATTTGAGGGATTAGATGGTGCATGTCAGCAAAGATGGTATGGAGGTTGTGCGATGTGGCCCTATCAGGGACAAAGCCTGATTGATCGGGCTGCACTATCTTGGTTAGGAGGGGTAGCAGACGATTAGCAAGCACCTTGGCATAGATTTTAGTATCCACAATTATGAGTGAGAGAGGTCTGTACTAATCACAGTAGTAAGCTGGTTTGTCTGGTTTAAGGAGCGTGCTGATAACCACTTCCTGCAACCTGAGTGGAAGCAAGTCTGTGTTCCTGGTACATTGTCAGGAGATCTGGGACTAAGAGGGGAGCATATTCCTTGTAAAAAGCAGTAGTGACCCAGTCAAGGCCAGACGCCTTGGCCACATGGAGGCCACTTATGACCTGGACAGTTTCTTCGGCTGTGATGGGGAAGTCTAGATAGTGGCAATGAGCATGATCAAGCCACATCAGTTGTATGGGGGGAGTATTCAGTGAGCTCAGCCATGCTGAGTACCAGGGTGACTGCATATCATTGGGCAAAGAAGTTTGACATTACATTTAGTATTTCTGGTGTGGAAAACACTGGAATAGAGTTGATGTCCTGAAGTTTAATAATATAGCTGGAAGGCCGCGAGAGATGAAGTAGACCCGCTAGTGTTTTGCCCGGCCAGTCCCCTTTGCCATAGCATCGAGCCTGTGCTTCAGGATCTAAATAACAAGTTTCACTGAGGGCCTCCTCCTGGAAATCAAACAGTTTGTTGTGAATACTGGCCAGGATGACAGCATTCTTGTAATGAAAGTATTGTGTTTCTAGGGTGTGGATTTCCTGCTTGAATCTGGAGAAACAAAATCGCTTTTAGGATTGTTTTGCAATACATGCACCCAGTATTACTGCCTTAATGGCTTCACAGAGTGTAGATGGCAATTTTACTGAGTCTTTGTTGTGAGTGATGTAGTCAATGATTTCTGTGTGGATTTCCTCATGGAATACATCATCTGGCGGTAGTTTCTAAGTGAAGGCTTGTGGGTTCATCTGGGGCACTTGAATCTCCAATAGAACAGGAGCATAGTCAAAAAGGGTACATAGTAGGTGAGCAACTTTAGATGTCCAGGTCTGAACATCCTTGGATACTAGCCAGAAGCCTATCCTGGCCCAGGCATTATGAAATGTTGAAAGGCCGGTGCCTTCAAGAGCCTGGGGGTGTAAGAGGCGCAAACATCTTGAAGGGAATTGTCCCGTGCCAATGTGTTGAGTGGCAAAGCAGAACATGGGTGTAGGCTTCTGGAGGAACCAGATCAGTCTATTTGGTCATCCAGCACCAGCACTACGTTAAAACCACAGCTCCATAAGAGAGCACGAGGTCCTAATCCAGATATTTTTGTACATTCAGCAAAAAACTTGGGGTCGTCGGTGTTGGGACCACACACAGCGGCCAGAGTGACTGGGCGCCTGTGAAGGGTTCCCGCAAGAATAACATAATGACCGTCCGGGTCAGTGAAGAAGTGGGATAACTGCCGTAGGAGCCCTCTATGCAGCAGAATCATCACACATGATTGTAGTTAGAATAGGTGGAGGAGTAGGTGTCACTGCACCAGCTGGCGGGCAAGCCCAGGGCTAATGTGTTGTGTATATAGGTTTCCTGAATGAGGCATATGTCTATTTTATGACTGTTGAGATAGGAGTGTAGCAGGCGTGCTTTACGATGATCTTTTAGGCCCTGTATGTTCAAGGTAATGCAATTTAAGGTGACCATGTTTTTTGAGAGGATAGTGCAATATATTTGATGGGCAGGTGTTATGTGGCCTGAGGTGAGGGGGTGCAGTCAGAGGAAAGCATGTCCCATGGTGAGGACTAGAAAGAGAACTACAAGGAGAACAAAAAACCATAATCAGAAAAAAAGACCCGCACCTCCCCCCTCCTACTCCAACCCCCCCAATAAGGTTGAGATAAACATTCCCTCTCCACACCCACACAACCCTTAACCCACAATGTACCAGAATCGGGAAACATCCCCGGAGGGTCGAATGCACCTGGTGACAACCCTGCCATGTACAGCTAGGGTTGACCAACAACTAGTAAGAAGGGAATAGCCCACATCGATGATTACATCACTATGTTAGCACAGGGTGTGAAATACTGTAAAAAAAAAACAGACTGAGAAAGCATAAGCTCCCCGCAACCAGAGACACGTAGAGGGACTGCATGGGGCACATCAACGTAGGTGAGTGTAATTGAGAGAGGGTACTTTTTTCAGTGTCTGTTAATCATTGTCACTCAGTGGGGTCTCCTCCATAGGGTTGGTTGAGCCTCTGGGAGAGCGATGGGCCTTAACAGCATGCCTAGCAAATTTCAATGCAGACTTTGCGTCTGTGAAGAAATTATGCTTACCCTCGATAGAGATTCCTTAGGTATATAGAAGGGCATAAGGAAACTCTGCTTTCTGAAGAATCCTTTTAATAGGAATGAAGTTGCGGCAGGCTGCCTGCACCACCATTGTGAAGTTAGAGTAAAAAAAGATATTATTGCTTTGATGTTGGATTGAACCATATGTACCCAGCCATAGAACTGTATCTTGATCCCAGTAATTTAGTAGTCTTGCTATTATGGGGCGGGCTGGCACGCCCGGGGTTGGACAGGGGCCAAGCGAGCGGTGAGTATGCTCCACAATGAGGACCACTGACAGGCACTTACCAGAGAGATCCTTCAGTAATGTCTCAGCAAAATCTTCCATCTTGGAGATTGCAGTCATTTCCAGAATCCCTGGAATTTGAGATTACTGAGACAGGATCTTGTTTCCAGATCTTAATTTTTGGCTTTAATCAAGCCAAGTACCTTGTCCATATGGAGTAAATGCTCTTTGGAATCTGATCATGAGCATCAGAAACATGATTTTCTAAGTGTTAAAGTCTTGTTTCATGTTTGTCCATGCGGTGTTTAACTTGGTATAAAAGATTAGTAAGGAGGTCCAGCTTGGCATCTATATTTTAAGGCTTGTCTTGACATCCAAGAGCAGCTCTTTCAAGTAAATCTCTTGGGGATCATCTTCCTCTGATTGATCTGGGGCAGGCACTGA
Organism: Pleurodeles waltl; assembly: GCF_031143425.1. Lineage (NCBI taxonomy): Eukaryota > Metazoa > Chordata > Amphibia > Caudata > Salamandridae > Pleurodeles > Pleurodeles waltl. The sequence continues at coordinate 1,416,332,983 of NC_090445.1, read as the reverse complement.
GCCCCGACCATGCTCCGCCTGACAGGTGAGGAGTTTATTCTAGAAGGAGAGTTTTGATTGCTTGGCCTCGTGTTTGCCCATGTTGTGGCCTCTTGTCGTACGTAGTGCAGGCAGAAAGTGGGTAGTCTTCTAGCATGGAGGGGAACAAGCTATGCACTGAGGTGCCAGATCTTGGGACAAGTGTGGACCGTAATCGGTGAGTGTCCACATGTTAGCAACTGGCTCTGGAACCTTGGGTCAGTGGAGTCCAGCCACACCCTGGAGAGGTAAGTATGCAGGGAGCACAAGCAGCCTCGGAGTTGAGGTCCCGTAGCCGGACCCACACATAGCTCCGGCGTGAGTTGTGAGATGCCATAGGGTAATTATTTTTAAAATTATTTTCCTTCTTACACTTCTTGTCTCCAATATAATGTTCCTGATCTGTATGCAAAGGTCATAACCTTGCCAATGTCAGTACAAATTGTCAAATGTAAATTTTGAATTCCTTATTCAAGAGCAGGTGCAGAATAACTCTAAATGTATTCCCTGTTTCTGAAATGTGCCATTCTGATTAAATCAGGATTTGCAGCTGTGTGTGTTCCTTCACAAATGAAAGCTATTGTGATGGTGACATTGTAGCATCAAGGCTTTAAAGTGAGTCACGGGCAACTGGGTAAATATGATCTTCTGTATATGTTTCAGTGCTTTGCTGGTATCAATTTGCTTGTGGTAGTTGGTCCTTTCCTCCTTTATGGATGGCATAACATTTGGATGCATTCTCAGGTTTACTACCCATAGCAATTCTGGGAATGTGCCATAATTCATGGAATGATGCATGGGAACACCCACACTCAACCATGGAACACCTTCCCAACACTGGGACTAATTAAAGTCAGGAATATCGTTTAAACATGGTGGCATACTAGCTGAGTGATCTACGGACAATTAGTAGTCCGCTCTTGATTTGTTTGTTTTGCCTTCCAACGAGCACGCTGAGAGTGATTTAAACATGGCATGGTTTCCTGCTGTGTGTAACTGGCACTCAGAAATGTGTTCTTCACCAAAAAGTGTCTGCAAATAAATACGGATTTCTGACACCCGTTTGTTCTCCTTTAGCTCCTTTAGACCATTTATATACATACAGGTCACATGAAGAAAGTGGCATGCCCATTGGATCATAAAGAAGCATTGTTGAGAGTACCAAAAACAGTGCCACAAGTCTCAGGGCTGGAAGAAGAACAAAGAGGAACTGGGACCGGATCTGAGCTTTTTGAGGACGGTCACTTCTGTGAGAAACAAGGGTGGCGTCCTCGAGGAGAGTATCGGAGAACCTATCTCCACTGAAGGAGCAGGAGAGCCTAGTCAGAGGAGGGCTTTCCCAGAAGCAGACGATTCTGAGAGACAAACAGAGCAATTGCCAGACCCAGAAGGGGAAGGAGTTGAGGTGAATCAAAGTCAAGGTGATCTGACTCCTCCTGACCCGGTTGCAGGTCCATCAAGAGAAAACACCACAGAGCAAAAAAAGGGTTCAAGTTCAAACCTGAAAAGAATACTGACAGAAGGTTCACTGAAAGGACAAAAGTGGCCAAAATCGCAAGTGGAGAACAGGAAAGAGGTGGTATTCGAACCAACAATCTAAGTGAAAGAGAGCTGAATAGTGATCGAAAGTTGAAGAGAAAGAGAATAGCAAGTCGAAGATACGCATATCCTGAATGGACGTATGCAACTACAAAGAAAATGGCTGCAAGAGTTTATGGGGGTCATTCTGACCTCCGCGGGCGGCAGAAGCCGCCCGCTTGGCGGGACCCGCCAGAAGACCGTACCGGCGGTCATTCTGAGTTTCCCGCTGGGCTGGCGGGCGACCGCCAGGAGGCCGCCCGCCAGCCCAGCGGGAAACCCCCTTCCATGAGGATGCCGGCTCCAAATGGAGCCGGCGGAGTGGAAGGGGTGCGACGGGTGCAGTTGCACCCGTTGCGATTTTCAGTGTCTGCTTGGCAGACACTGAAAATCTTGGTGGGGCCCTGTTAGGGGGCCCCACAACACCTGTTACCGTCAGCCAGGTTCTGGCGGTCAAAACCGCCAGAGCCAGGCGGTAAGGGGGTCGGAATCCCCATGGCGGCGCTGCCTGCAGCGCCGCCTTGGAGGATTCCCTTGGGCAGCGGGAAACCGGCGGGACACCGCCGGTTTCCCGTTTCTGACCACGGCTGTACCGCCGCAGTCAGAATGCCCATGGGAGCACCGCCAGCCTGTTGGCGGTGCTCCCGCAGTCGGTGGCCCTGGCGGTCCATGACCGCCAGGGTCAGAATGACCCCCTATGTCTTTTTGTTTTGATAGAGAAGTTCCAGGTCAATATTTTGAGGTGACGTGAAGAAGATTGATGAACTGTATTGTTGAATCAATTTGAGAGAAAATATTTTCTGAGGTCAAGTCTGTTGAAAGTAACCAGAAAAAACATTGATAACCTGATTTGACTTTTGAAACCTGATTTTGACAAAGCTGCTAACTGATTTTGACAAGGAAGAAGGGTTCCTGGAAGTGAAAAGGAACTGCTGAAAGAAGAGTTGCCTATTTTTGATTTTTGATGCAAGTTTTTCCAAATTCCTTCTGCTTCCTGATTCTTTACAGATCATGGCTGACTCTAATAAACAGGTTAGAGATGAAAGCCGCTGTAAATATATGAGCATTGGTTTGGCATTTTGTGTGGGATATTGTTTATATTGTTGATTGTGGGTATGTCTGTTCTTGATGCGAAAGGAACCAACCATACTTTTGCTTTTGAGATGACTACCGCACTTACGGCATTAGAGAGGTTTAAGTTAGATGAGAAATATTTGCATGATTATACTAATCCGCAGGGAAAGAAATTTCCTAATGCTTTCTATCACTTGTTGAGTGAGTATGTTGAGACAATGGATGCGAAGAATTGTTTTGTGTGTACTCAGATTCCTTCATCAGTCGAGGAAGGAGTCACCTATCATAGCTTGCCTCTATACTGGACGTCCATGGTAAGGTCATAGGGAGAAGAATCATCGGTCTCTTTATCACAACTGTTAACACCCTATACCGGATGTAAGGAAATGCCTCCTTGGCATGGTTACCCCCTGGCTTTTTGTCTTTGCTGATGCTATGTTTTGAATTGAAAGTGTGCTAAGGCCTGCTAACCAGGCCCCAGCACCAGTGTTCTTTCCCTAAACCTGTACTTTTGTATCCACAATTGGCACACCCTGGCATCCAGATAAGTCCCTTGTAAATGGTAACCCTGGTACCAAGGGCCCTGATGCCAAGGAAGGTCTCTAAGGGCTGCAGCATATCTTATGCCACCCTGGAGACCCCTCACTCAGCACAGACACCCTGCTTGCCAGCTTGTGTGTGCTGGTGAGAACAAAACGAGTAAGTCTACATGGCACTCCCCTCAGGGTGCCATGCCAGCCTCTCACTGCCTATGCAGGTATAGATAAGTCACCCCTCTAGCAGGCCTTACAGCCCTAAGGCAGGGTGCACTATACCATAGGTGAGGGCACCAGTGCATGAGCACTGTGCCACTACAGTGTCTAAGCAATACCTTAGACATTGTAAGTGCAGGGTAGCCATAAGAGTATATGGTCTGGGAGTCTGTTTTACACGAACTCCACAGCACCATAATGGCTACACTGAAAACTGGGAAGTTTGGTATCAAACTTCTCAGCACAATAAATGCACACTGATGCCAGTGTACATTTTATTGTAAAATACACCCCAGAGGGCACCTTAGAGGTGCCCCCTGACACCTTAACCAACTATCTGTGTAGGCTGACTGGTTCCAGCAGCCTGCCACACTAGAGACATGTTGCTGGCCCCATGGGGAGAGTGCCTTTGTCACTCTGAGGCCAGTAACAAAGCCTGCACTGGATGGAGATGCTAACACCTCCCCCAGGCAGGAGCTGTCACACCTGGCGGTGAGCCTCAAAGGCTCACCCCTTTGTGCCAGCACCGCAGGACACTCCAGCTAGTGGAGTTGCCCGCCCCCTCCGGCCCCGGCCCCCACTTTTGGCGGCAAGGCCGGAGAAAATAATGAGAAAAACAAGGAGGAGTCACTGGCCAGTCAGGACAGCCCCTAAGGTGTCCTGAGCTGAAGTGACTCCAACTTTTAGAAATCCTCCATCTTGCAGATGGAGGATTCCCCCAATAGGATTAGGGATGTGACCCCCTCCCCTTGGGAGGAGGCACAAAGAGGGTGTACTCACCCTCAGGGCTAGTAGCCATTGGCTACTAACCCCCCAGACCTAAACACGCCCTTAAATTTAGTATTTAAGGGCTCCCCTGAACCTAAGAATTTAGATTCCTGCAACTTACCGAAGAAGAAGACTGCTGAGCTGAAAACCCCTGCAGAAGAAGAAAGAAGACACCAACTGCTTTGGCCCCAGTCCTACCGGCCTGTCTCCTGCCTTCTAAAGAACCCTGCTCCAGCGACGCTTTCTCCAGGACCAGCGACCTCTGAATCCTCAGAGGACTGCCCTGCTTCCAAGAGACCAAGAAACTCCCGAGGACAGCGGCACTGCTCCAAAAGAACTGCGACTTTGTTTCAAGGAGCAGATTTAAAGACCCCTGCAACTCCCCGCAAGAAGCGTGAAACTTGCAACACTGCACCCGGCGACCCCGACTCGACTGGTGGAGAACCAACACCTCAGGGAGGACCCTCCGGCGACTCCGAGTCGGTGAGTAACCAAAGTTGTCCCCCCTGAGCCCCCACAGCGACGCCTGCAGAGGGAATCCCGAGGCTCCCCCTGACCGCGACTGCCTGAACCCGCAGCCCCCAGCACCTAAAGAAACGGAACTCCTGTGCAGGAGTGACCCCCAGGAGGCCCTCTCCCTTGTCCAGGTGGTGGCTACCCCGAGGAGCCCCCCCCTTGCCTGCAACGCTGAAGAGATCCCTTGATCTCTCATAAGAAACCATTGAAAACCCGACGCTTGTTTCTACACTGCACCCGGCCGCCCCAGTGCCGCTGAGGGTGTACTTTTTGTGTGAACTTGTGTCCCCCCCGGTGCCCTACAAAACCCCCCTGGTCTGCCCTCCGAAGACGCGGGTACTTACCTGCTGGCAGACCGGAACCGGGGAACCCCCTTCTCTCCATTGAAGCCTATGCGTTTTGGGCACCTCTTTGACCTCTGCACCTGACCGGCCCTGAGCTGCTGGTGTGGTAACTCTGGGGTTGCTCTGAACCCCCAACGGTGGGCTACCTTGGACCCAAACCTGAGACTTGTAAGTGATTTACTTACCTGACAAAAACTAACAAAAACTTACCTCCCCAGGAACTGTGAAAATTGCAGTGTCCACTTTTAAAACAGCTTATTGTGTTTTATGTAAAAAGTATACATGCTAATGTAAAGATTCAAAGTTCCTAAAGTACTTACCTGCAATACCTTTCAAATGAGATATTACATGTAGAATTTGAACCTGTGGTTCTTAAAATAAACTAAGAAAAGATATTTTTCTATAACAAAACCTATTGGCTTGGATTTGTCTCTGAGTGTGTGTTCCTCATTTATTGCCTGTGTGTATGTACAACAAATGCTTAACACTACTCCTTTGATAAGCCTACTGCTCGACCACACTACCACAAAATAGAGCATTAGTATTATCTCTTTTTGCCACTATCTTACCTCTAAGGGGAACCCTTGGACTCTGTGCATGCTATTCCCTACTTTGAAATAGCACATACAGAGCCAACTTCCTACATTGGTGGCAGCGGTGGGATACAAGACTTTGCATTTGCTGGACTACTCAGCCAATATCTGATCACACGACAAATTCCCAAAATTGTCATTAGAAATTGTTTTTGCAATTTGTACTATTTTTCTAAATTCTTAAAAGACCTGCTAGGGCCTTGTGTTAGTCCCTGTTAGCATTTTCTTTTAGAGTTTAAAAGTTTGGTAAAAGTTTGAATTAGATCCTAGAACTAGTTTTAGTTTCTTAAAAAGTATTCCAACTTTTAGAAGCATAATGTCTAATACAGATGTGAAGGTGGTGGAACTCGACACCACACCTTACCTCCATCTACAGATGAGAGAGCTAAGGTCACTCTGTAAACTAAAGAAAATAGCAATGGGCTCCAGACCTTCCAAACTACAGCTCCAGGAGCTGTTGGCAGAGTTTGAAAGAGCCAACCCCTCTGAGGATGGCAACACAGAGGATGATGATAGTGACTTGGAGGGTGATTCCTCCCTACCAGTCCTATCTAGGGAAGACAGGGCCTCTCAAGCCCTGACTCCACAAATCATAGTCAGAGATGCTGGCTCCCTCCCAGGAGGGACCAACCTCTCTGAAATCACTGAGGATAACTTCAGTGAAGAGGACATCCAGTTATCCAGGATGGCCAAAAGATTGGCTTTGGAAAGACAGATCCTAGCCATAGAAAGGGAAAGACAAGAGATGGGCCTAGGACCCATCAATGGTGGCAGCAACATAAATAGGGTCAGAGATTCTCCTGACATGTTGAAAATCCCTAAAGGGATTGTAACTAAATATGAAGATGGTGATGACATCACCAAATGGTTCACAGCTTTTGAGAGGGCTTGTGTAACCAGAAAAGTGAACAAATCTCACTGGGGTGCTCTCCTTTGGGAAATGTTCACAGGAAAGTGTAGGGATAGACTCCTCACACTCTCTGGAAAAGATGCAGAATGTTATGACCTCATGAAGGGTACCCTGATTGAGGGCTTTGGATTCTCCACTGAGGAGTATAGGATTAGATTCAGGGGGGCTCAAAAATCCTCGAGCCAGACCTGGGTTGACTTTGTAGACTACTCAGTAAAAACACTAGATGGTTGGATTCAAGGCAGTGGTGTAAGTAATTATGATGGGCTGTACAATTTATTTGTGAAAGAACACCTGTTAAGTAATTGTTTCAATGACAAACTGCATCAGCATCTGGTAGACCTAGGACCAATTTCTCCCCAAGAATTGGGAAAGAAGGCGGACCATTGGGTCAAGACTAGGGTGTCCAAAACTTCCACAGGGGGTGACCAAAAGAAAGGGGTCACAAAACGTCCCCAGGGGAAGGGTGGTGAGACAGCCAAAAACAAAAATTGTAAAGAGTCTTCTACAGGCCCCCAAAAACCTGCACAGGAGGGTGGGCCCAGAGCCTCTTCACAAAACAATTCTGGGTACAAGGGTAAAAACTTTGATCCCAAAAAGGCCTGGTGTCGTAGCTGTAGTCAGTCTGGACACCAAACTGGAGACAAGGCCTGTCCCAAGAAAGATACCACTTCTAACTCCACTCCAGCTAAAACTGGAATGGCCAGTCTCCAAGTGGGATCAACAGTGTGCCCAGAGCAAATCAGGTGTCACACTGAAGCTACATTAGTCTCTGAGGGTGGGGTGGATTTAGCCACACTGGCTGCCTGGCTCCCTAACATGCAAAAATACAGGCAGCAGCTCTTAGTTAATGGGACAAGTGTAGAGGGCCTGAGGGAGACAGGTGCCAGTGTCACCATGGTGACAGAGAAACTGGTTTCCCCTGGCCAATACCTGGCTGGACAAACTTATCCAGTCACCAACGCTGACAATCAGACTAAAGTACATCCCATGGCAATGGTAACTTTAGAGTGGGGAGGGGTCAATGGCCTGAAACAGGTGGTGGTCTCCTCAAATATCCCAGTAGACTGTTTGCTTGGAAATGACCTGGAGTCCTCAGCATGGGCTGAGGTAGAACTGAAAACCCATGCAGCCATGCTGGGTATCCCTGAACTGGTGTGTGTCAAGACAAGGGCACAGTGCAAGGCACAGGGTGAAAAAGTAGAGCTGGAGTCTGGAAGAAAGGCCCAGCCTACCAAGAGAAAAGGAAAGTCAGCTGGGAAACCAGCTGCAACACAGAAAGAAAAAGAAAACCTCTCTTCTCAGGAAGAAGTTCTGCCCTCTGAGGGAACTGAGCCTATGGAGCTGGAACCTTATCAGGTTGAGCTCTTAGGCCCAGGGGGACCCTCAAGGGAAGAGCTGTGTAAGCGACAAGAAACCTGTCCCTCTCTTGAAGGCCTTAGGCAGCAAGCTGCTGAAGAGTCCAAAGGCAAGAAAAATGGAACACATAGGGTCTATTGGGAAGATGGACTCCTGTACACTGAGGCAAGAGATCCCAAACCTGGTGCCACTAGGAGAGTGGTAGTGCCTCAGGGTTTCAGAGAGTTCATTCTGACCTTAGCCCATGATATTCCCCTTGCTGGGCATTTGGGACAAACCAAGATGTGGGAGAGGTTAGTCAACCACTTCTACTGGCCCAATATGTCCCAGAAGGTTAAGGAGTTTTGCCTCTCCTGCCCCACCTGTCAAGCCAGTGGTAAGACAGGTGGGCATCCAAAGGCCCCCCTCATTCCACTTCCAGTGGTGGGGGTCCCCTTTGAAAGAGTGGGTGTGGACATAGTTGGTCCACTAGAACCTCCCACAGCCTCAGGAAATATGTACATCCTAGTAGTAGTGGATCATGCTACTAGGTATCCTGAAGCTATTCCCCTTAGGTCGACTACTGCCCCTGCAGTAGCCAAGGCCCTCATTGGTATCTTTACCAGAGTGGGCTTCCCTAAGGAGGTGGTGTCTGACAGAGGTACCAACTTCATGTCAGCATACCTAAAACACATGTAGAATGAGTGTGGAGTGACTTATAAGTTCACTACACCCTATCATCCACAAACTAATGGCCTTGTTGAGAGATTCAACAAGACATTAAAAGGCATGATCATGGGGCTCCCAGAAAAACTCAAAAGGAGATGGGATGTCCTCCTGCCATGTCTGCTTTTCGCTTACAGAGAGGTGCCTCAGAAGGGAGTAGGGTTCTCACCCTTTGAACTTCTGTTTGGCCACCCTGTAAGGGGACCACTTGCTCTTGTTAAAGAAGGCTGGGAGAGACCTCTTCATGAGCCTAAACAAGACATAGTGGACTATGTACTTGGCCTTCGCTCAAGGATGGCAGAGTACATGGAAAAGGCAAGCAAAAACCTTGAGGCCAGCCAACAGCTCCAGAAGTGTTGGTATGACCAAAAGGCTGCACTGGTTGAATTTCAACCAGGGCAGAAAGTATGGGTTTTGGAGCCTGTGGCTCCCAGGGCACTTCAGGACAGATGGAGTGACCCTTACCCAATCCTGGAAAAGAAGAGTCAGGTCACCTACCTGGTGGACCTAGGCACAAGCAGGAGCCCCAAGAGGGTGATCCATGTAAACCGCCTAAAACTCTTCCATGACAGGGCTGATGTAAATCTGTTGATGGTAACAGATGAGGACCAGGAAGCTGAGAGTGAGCCTCTCCCTGATCACCTCTCATCAGACCCTAAAGATGGCTCAGTGGATGGAGTGATCTATTCAGACACCCTCTCTGGCCAACAGCAAGCTGACTGTAGGAAGGTCCTACAACAGTTTGCTGAGCTCTTTTCCCTAACCCCTGGTCAGACACACCTGTGTACCCATGATGTGGACACAGGAGACAGCATGCCTGTCAAAAACAACATCTTCAGACAGTCTGATCAAGTTAAGGAAAGCATCAAGGTGGAAGTCCACAAGATGCTGGAATTGGGAGTAATTGAGTACTCTGACAGCCCCTGGGCTAGCCCAGTGGTCTTAGTCCCCAAACCTCACACCAAAGAAGGAAAGAGAGAGATGAGGTTTTGTGTGGACTACAGAGGACTTAACTCTGTCACCAAGACAGATGCCCATCCCATTCCTAGAGCTGATGAGCTGATTGATAAATTAGGGGCTGCCAATTTCTTAAGTACCTTTGACTTAACAGCAGGGTACTGGCAAATCAAAATGGCCCCTGGAGCAAAAGAAAAGACAGCATTCTCCACACCTGATGGGCATTATCAGTTCACTGTTATGCCCTTTGGTTTAAAGAATGCCCCTGCCACCTTCCAAAGGTTGGTGAATCAAGTCCTTGCTGGCTTGGAGTCCTTCAGTGCAGCTTATCTTGACGATATTGCTGTCTTTAGCTCCAACTGGCAGGATCACCTGGTCCACCTGAAGAAGGTTTTGAAGGCTCTGCAATCTGCAGGCCTCTCTATCAAGGCATCCAAATGCCAGATAGGGCAGGGAACTGTGGTTTACTTGGGACACCTTGTAGGTGGAGGCCAAGTTCAGCCACTCCAGCATAAGATCCAGACTATTCTGGACTGGGCAGCTCCAAAAACCCAGACTCAAGTCAGGGCATTCCTTGGCTTGACTGGGTACTACAGGAGGTTTGTGAAGGGATATGGATCCATTGTGACAGCCCTCACAGAACTCACCTCCAAGAAAATGCCCAAGAAAGTAAACTGGACTGTAGAATGCCAACAGGCCTTTGACACCCTGAAACAAGCTATGTGCACAGCACCAGTTCTAAAAGCTCCAGATTACTCCAAGCAGTTCATTGTGCAGACAGATGCCTATGAACATGGGATAGGGGCAGTTTTGTCCCAAACAAATGATGATGGCCTTGACCAGCCTGTTGCTTTCATTAGCAGGAGGTTACTCCCCAGGGAGCAGCGTTGGAGTGCCATTGAGAGGGAGGCCTTTGCTGTGGTTTGGTCCCTGAAGAAGTTGAGACCATACCTCTTTGGTACTCACTTCCTAGTTCAGACTGACCACAGACCTCTCAGATGGCTGATGCAAATGAAAGGTGAAAATCCAAAACTGTTGAGGTGGTCCATCTCCCTACAGGGAATGGACTTTATAGTGGAACACAGACCTGGGACTGCCCATGCCAATGCAGATGGCCTTTCCAGGTTCTTCCACTTAGAAAATGAAGACTCTCTTGGGAAAGGTTAGTCTCATCCTCTTTCGTTTGGGGGGGGGGGGTTGTGTAAGGAAATGCCTCCTTGGCATGGTTACCCCCTGGCTTGTTTTGAATTGAAAGTGTGCTAAGGCCTGCTAACCAGGCCCAGCACCAGTGTTCTTTCCCTACACCTGTACTTTTGTATCCACAATTGGCACACCCTGGCATCCAGATAAGTCCCTTGTAAATGGTACCCCTGGTACCAAGGGCCCTGATGCCAAGGAAGGTCTCTAAGGGCTGCAGCATATCTTATGCCACCCTGGAGACCCCTCACTCAGCACAGACACCCTGCTTGCCAGCTTGTGTGTGCTGGTGAGAACAAAACGAGTAAGTCGACATGGCACTCCCCTCAGGGTGCCATGCCAGCCTCTCACTGCCTATGCAGGTATAGATAAGTCACCCCTCTAGCAGGCCTTACAGCCCTAAGGCAGGGTGCACTATACCATAGGTGAGGGCACCAGTGCATGAGCACTGTGCCCCTACAGTGTCTAAGCAATACCTTAGACATTGTAAGTGCAGGGTAGCCATAAGAGTATATGGTCTGGGAGTCTGTTTTACACGAACTCCACAGCACCATAATGGCTACACTGAAAACTGGGAAGTTTGGTATCAAACTTCTCAGCACAATAAATGCACACTGATGCCAGTGTACATTTTATTGTAAAATACACCCCAGAGGGCACCTTAGAGGTGCCCCCTGACACCTTAACCAACTATCTGTGTAGGCTGACTGGTTCCAGCAGCCTGCCACACTAGAGACATGTTGCTGGCCCCATGGGGAGAGTGCCTTTGTCACTCTGAGGCCAGTAACAAAGCCTGCACTGGATGGAGATGCTAACACCTCCCCCAGGCAGGAGCTGTCACACCTGGCGGTGAGCCTCAAAGGCTCACCCCTTTGTGCCAGCACCGCAGGACACTCCAGCTAGTAGAGTTGCCCGGCCCCCACTTTTGGCGGCAAGGCCGGAGAAAATAATGAGAAAAACAAGGAGGAGTCACTGGCCAGTCAGGACAGCCCCTAAGGTGTCCTGAGCTGAAGTGACTCCAACTTTTAGAAATCCTCCATCTTGCAGATGGAGGATTCCCCCAATAGGATTAGGGATGTGACCCCCTCCCCTTGGGAGGAGGCACAAAGAGGGTGTACTCACCCTCAGGGCTAGTAGCCATTGGCTACTAACCCCCCAGACCTAAACACGCCCTTAAATTTAGTATTTAAGGGCTCCCCTGAACCTAAGAATTTAGATTCCTGCAACTTACCGAAGAAGAAGACTGCTGAGCTGAAAACCCCTGCAGAAGAAGAAAGAAGACACCAACTGCTTTGGCCCCAGTCCTACCGGCCTGTCTCCTGCCTTCTAAAGAACCCTGCTCCAGTGACGCTTTCTCCAGGACCAGCGACCTCTGAATCCTCAGAGGACTGCCCTGCTTCCAAGAGACCAAGAAACTCCCGAGGACAGCGGCACTGCTCCAAAAGAACTGCGACTTTGTTTCAAGGAGCAGATTTAAAGACCCCTGCAACTCCCCGCAAGAAGCGTGAGACTTGCAACACTGCACCCGGCGACCCCGACTCGACTGGTGGAGAACCAACACCTCAGGGGGGACCCTCCGGTGACTCCGAGTCCGTGAGTAACCAAAGTTGTCCCCCCTGAGCCCCCACAGCGACGCCAGCAGAGGGAATCCCGAGGCTCCCCCTGACCGCGACTGCCTGAACTCCATTTCCCGACGGCTGGAAAAGACCCTGCACCCGCAGCCCCCAGCACCTAAAGAAACGGAACTCCTGTGCAGGAGTGACCCCCAGGAGGCCCTCTCCCTTGCCCAGGTGGTGGCTACCCCGAGGAGCCCCCCCCTTGCCTGCCTGCAACGCTGAAGAGATCCCTTGATCTCTCATAAGAAACCATTGAAAACCCGACGCTTGTTTGTACACTGCACCCGGCTGCCCCAGTGCCGCTGAGGGTGTACTTTTTGTGTGAACTTGTGTCCCCCCTGGTGCCCTACAAAACCCCCCTGGTCTGCCCTCCGAAGACGCGGGTACTTACCTGCTGGCAGACCGGAACCGGGGCACCCCCTTCTCTCCATTGAAGCCTATGCGTTTTGGGCACCTCTTTGACCTCTGCACCTGACCGGCCCTGAGCTGCTGGTGTGGTAACTCTGGGGTTGCTCTGAACCCCCAACGGTGGGCTACCTTGGACCCAAACCTGAGACTTGTAAGTGATTTACTTACCTGACAAAAACTAACAAAAACTTACCTCCCCAGGAACTGTGAAAATTGCAGTGTCCACTTTTAAAACAGCTTATTGTGTTTTATGTAAAAAGTATACATGCTAATGTAATGATTCAAAGTTCCTAAAGTACTTACCTGCAATACCTTTCAAATGAGATATTACATGTAGAATTTGAACCTGTGGTTCTTAAAATAAACTAAGAAAATATATTTTTCTATAACAAAACCTATTGGCTTGGATTTGTCTCTGAGTGTGTGTTCCTCATTTATTGCCTGTGTGTATGTACAACAAATGCTTAACACTACTCCTTTGATAAGCCTACTGCTCGACCAAACTACCACAAAATAGAGCATTAGTATTATCTCTTTTTGCCACTATCTTACCTCTAAGGGGAACCCTTGGACTCTGTGCATGCTATTCCTTACTTTGAAATAGCACATACAGAGCCAACTTCCTACACCGGACATCTATGGCAAGCTCTTAAAGCGACAAATCATCAGCCTGCTACCACAACTGTAAGCGTGTCGGACCTTAATAAGTAAACTTACAAGGAGACGCGAATAGGTCGATTAATCTTTTGACTCGTATTAAGAAGCTCTTACCATAGCTCCAGTGCATGAATCAATAACCAATACACAACAATTAACAATCATGAGCAACCAATAGGATCAATAATCAATGAAGTCAGTAAATGTCACAAACCATGACCTTTCAGCCATGAATAACCACACCTTTAGTAAAAGTAAGTTTATTTCCCTTATATTAACAATACTAAAGTACTGTAGACTAATCTGAAAATCAAATGGAACACATATATGAACAATACTGGTTGTCCAAAGCGGTGGAAGAAACACAATCTAATCAAAGCTTGAACCACAACACATTCTAGAGCGACAGTGCAAGTCAATAATAGAGTCAATTGCGACAAAGTTATAATGTACATAGAATTCAGCAAGGTAACTCACCAATCATTAGTCCCTGTAATTGTCAGTCATTTGTGAGTGTCCTTAACTAATGTCAGATTAGCATCAGCATGTTGGGCTTCATGCAAAACAATTTAGAACACAGATTTAGACAAACATCTAGCTATGGATCTGTCGAAACAGTGTAGTTGGTACCTAGAAAGAAAAGGCATAAAATGCATAACAGTCATGTATCATCCTATCTACCTATCCTCGGTATGGGTCAGCATAGCAGAATCAGTCTTCGTCCTCAAGTCATCAGTCGATCTGCAAACCATCAGGCTCTCAGTCAAAGAGTATGAGGCCATTGACAGAATGTCCACTTTTAAAACAGCTTATTGTGTTTTATGTAAAAGGTATACATGCTAATGTAATGATTCAAAGTTCCTAAAGTACTTACCTGCAATACCTTTCAAATGAGATATTACATGTAGAATTTGAACCTGTGGTTCTTAAAATAAACTAAGAAAATATATTTTTCTATAACAAAACCTATTGGCTTGGATTTGTCTCTGAGTGTGTGTTCCTCATTTATTGCCTGTGTGTATGTACAACAAATGCTTAACACTACTCCTTTGATAAGCCTACTGCTCGACCACACTACCACAAAATAGAGCATTAGTATTATCTCTTTTTGCCACTATCTTACCTCTAAGGGGAACCCTTGGACTCTGTGCATGCTATTCCTTACTTTGAAATAGCACATAAAGAGCCAACTTCCTACACCGGACATCTATGGCAAGCTCTTAAAGCGACAAATCATCAGCCTGCTACCACAACTGTAAGCGTGTCGGACCTTAATAAGTAAACTTACAAGGAGACGCGAATAGGTCGATTAATCTTTTGACTCGTATTAAGAAGCTCTTACCATAGCTCCAGTGCATGAATCAATAACCAATACACAACAATTAACAATCATGAGCAACCAATAGGATCAATAATCAATGAAGTCAGTAAATGTCACAAACCATGACCTTTCAGCCATGAATAATCACACCTTTAGTAAAAGTAAGTTTATTTCCCTTATATTAACAATACTAAAGTACTGTAGACTAATCTGAAAATCAAATGGAACACATATATGAACAATACTGGTTGTCCAAAGCGGTGGAAGAAACACAATCTAATCAAAGCTTGAACCACAACACATTCTAGAGCGACAGTGCAAGTCAATAATAGAGTCAATTGCGACAAAGTTATAATGTACATGGAATTCAGCAAGGTAACTCACCAATCATTAGTCCCTGTAATTGTCAGTCATTTGTGAGTGTCCTTAACTAATGTCAGATTAGCATCAGCATGTTGGGCTTCATGCAAAACAATTTAGAACACAGATTTAGACAAACATCTAGCTATGGATCTGTCGAAACAGTGTAGTTGGTACCTAGAAAGAAAAGGCATAAAATGCATAACAGTCATGTATCATCCTATCTACCTATCCTCGGTATGGGTCAGCATAGCAGAATCAGTCTTCGTCCTCAAGTCATCAGTCGATCTGCAAACCATCAGGCTCTCAGTCAAAGAGTATGAGGCCATTGACAGAATGAATCTCAAACTACTCCTCTATAGTCTCTGCATCTCAAATTTCTAGTCTCGAATCTGCATCTCTGAAGTCTGAATAATTCTCCTCTATCGCGTTGTTATATTAAAGTCACCTAAACTAAACCCTAATTCTCTATTGGTCAGTTAATTGTACATTTATAATTTATCCAATAATATTTCTACACCAAATCTATGAATTCTAATATTTCACTCTTCACATTAATTTTATTGGTCCACTTTACGATGTCCTCATCATCCGGCTCGTCAGGTAACAATATTGTTGCATCTTCAGCTCCAGTCAGTGTCTTCATTGGTCTCGTCCTGGGAAAGTACATCTCACACATATTACACATAGTTTGTTACACTAGCGGGAACATCATTTCCTTGTATTTGGTTCTCACGAAAAGCTTCTGTTAAGCACTTTTAACAAGACAATGGACATTTCACAGTTTAGTTCACTCTGTCAGCATTTTTATTAACCGCTAAGAAATACATCTTCTGCATGAGGCCTGGAAAGACCACATACAAGTTAAGGCCTACAATTAATAGAGCTACAGCATACTTCATAACTCTTAATATGACATATTACTACATTTGTCTAATACATTTTCAATATTTCATAAGTATTAATCATTAATTAGTACATTTCATGAATACTGATGGCCATTCTTAGAAATCACATTTTCAAATGCGTGCATTATTTTTCTACGTTATTCATTTTCTACATAAACTCATTATTCAAAATACATAAACACTCATTAATAAATTTCTAATTAAAACAGCTGTGCTAGCATTACCTACTGGCGATCGCCAGTAGGTAGTTATAGCTAGGACCATGTTTCCATAGAAAAGCATTTTTTGACTTGCCTATGTCTGTGGCATTGTTTGATGTATCTTCACAAAATATTTCAAAAAAGTGTGCCGGTGGTTCTTGCATGGGAATTTTTGGGGTGGTCCACTGGATAGAATTACACCAAATTTGTCAAAAAGATAGCTGTCCGTACACATATTATGCTTTCTGTTATTTGGTGTAAATCCGTTCAGTAGTTTTTCAGATGTTGGCAGCCACCTTGGGACTCTGCTTCAAAAACTTTAAAAAATAAGACAAGGGACCAGGATAGAATCAGCCCCAGAGGTGACCCCCTCCCATAGCTAAAAAACACTTTTAAAAAATATGTTTGCCACTATGTCGGAAATTCACAGTAACAATTTTAGCACAGGCTGCCACGCTTGTTTTTAGAAGCACCCATGCAGGCCATGTCCAGGGGGCATTGACATTTTGAATGTGGGAGGGCCGCTTCCCCTGCAGCCCCGTAGACCGTTACCTCCTTGGGGCTTTAAACAATTGTAATGTACGGGGTCGTGTGGCCACAGGCCAGGCCATGCAGCCAACCTCTGCTGCGCACGACTGAAGGCCGTTTATAGTACGGGGATGGGTGATTATAGGGGTTACCCGCATGGGCCTGACCGCAGGCCAGGCCCTGCTGTCAACACCTGCTGCCCATGGCCAAAGGCCATGTGTAGCCTGGGGTTGGGTTGTTATAGGGGTTGGCTGCAGGGCCTGACCGACTGATAGTAATGAAAATGACTTTACTTTAAAAAATCCATAGAAATTCACTGAAAAAACAAAGGCTACAGGGATGATATAGTTAGAAAATAGAGTTAAAAAAACATAGAAATTGACTTAAAAAACTAAGGCCCATATTTATACTTTTTTAGCGCCGCATTTGCGCCGCTTTTTGACGCAAAAACGGCGCAAACTTGCAAAATACAATTGTATTTTGCAAGTTTGCGCCGTTTTTGCATTAAAAAATGACGCAAATGCGGCGCTAAAAAAGTATAAATATGGGCCTAAAGGTTATGGGGATGTTATAGTTAGGCTCACATTTTAAACGTACAAAGCCATGGAGAAACCTACTCTAACCCTTGTGCACCCACAGATCTATTCACACCCTCATGCACCCACTCAGGCTCTCACACACCCACTCACAGACCCAGGCACACACTGACGCACCCACTAAAACACTGATGTATGCACTCTCACACCCAGTCAGACACTCTCACAGCCACTCTCATCCCCAGATACGCCCTCTCACACCTATTCTCATACCCAGAGAGGCTGCGGCCAATTTGCACCACGCACGGCCAAACAGCAGTGCACAGCATGGGGTTGGGTGGTTAGGGGTGATGGCCGCAGGGTCTGGCTGCAGGCCAGGTCTTGTGGGCAACCTCCGCTGCACACAGGTGAAAGCCATACACAGTGCTAAGTTGGGTGCTTATAGGAGGTTGGCCTCCGCCAGGCCCTGTGGCGAACCACTGCCATGTACAGCCAAAGGATTGAATTAACGTATGCTAATGAAAAACATTAAAAAACCCATAGCAACTCACTTAAAAAAAAACAAAGGTTTCAGGGAAGTTATAGTTAGGAAATAGAATTTAAGAACCATAGAAATTCAACAAAGGTTACAGGGGCGTTATAGTTCGGCTCATATTGTAACGTACAACGCAGAGATATCCGTGAGTTAGAGTTATAGTTAGAGTTATTCCAAGCAAGTGTAACTCATGCCCTAAGGTAACTATAACTCACACCCTGCCCACGCAAAGCTAATTACCCCACAAATTACGACCCTCATGACATCTTTGATAACATCCTTGATAATATCACTGTGCATGGCGGGAGAGGAAATTATAGTTACCTTAGCGCACAATTTATACTTATTTGAGATAACACTAACTATAACGGTTGAATTTCTATGGTTTTCTATGTTTAAAATGTGAGCCTAACTATAACGTCCCTATAACCTTTGTTTTTTGGTGAAAAAAATATATATATACATATATATATATATATGTGTGTATCTATCTATATATATATATATATATATATATATATATATATATATATATATATATATAGCAGTTGTTATAGTTAGGACCATGTTTCTGTTTTTTCACTTGCCAATATCTTTGGCACCGTTCGACAAATCGCTTCCGCTTATTTGGTGTAAATTGTTCAGTAGTTTTGGCGATATTAAAGGGCAAACAAATTTGTACATCTAGGGACGTGGATCCTTCATAACTATTTTGCAGGTAATAAGAGATTGTGCATGGCAAATGCACGGCTCTGATTGGCTATCAACACTTCAACAAAGAAAAGTTGGCAGCCATCTTGAGACTCAATTTAACTCGCGTCCCTCAAAAAAGTGTTAAAAAAAAAAGAACGGGGGCCAGGGTAGGCATGCCTTGGCACCTTAGTTGTGTTGCTGGAGTCCCAGAGGGACCTGCACCACCCTGAACCGAAAAGCATTTGCTGTGATTTGTGGTGGATCTGACTATTCAGTGAAAAAAAAAAAAAACAAGCAGGGGCCCCAGATGGGCAAAGTCCTGGGGGCCTTCATATTTTGATGCTGGGGCCACCCGCACCTCGCTGCCCCGAAGACCGCCACCTCCCTGGATGGAATAAAATTATGTGTTCGGGGCCCACCCGGCAAGAGTCAAAGAAAACAGGAGGGTCCCAAACGTTTTTTCCCCAATCATTTTTCCATAGCAACTTTAGAAACAGCTACTGCCCATACCACTGAAAGAATGTACACAAAATGTAGCAGAAAACTAGACATTTGTCCAGAAAGAGTGCTTTATGTGATTTACTGTAAAAAGTTCAGTTGGTTTTCAGCATTTAATGCTCCAAAAATTTGTATATCTAAGGAGGCGGAGCCTTCTTAGTCCCGGGTCTGACAGA
Source organism: Pleurodeles waltl (assembly GCF_031143425.1). Lineage (NCBI taxonomy): Eukaryota > Metazoa > Chordata > Amphibia > Caudata > Salamandridae > Pleurodeles > Pleurodeles waltl. Next base: position 1,416,313,776 of record NC_090445.1, on the reverse strand, counting down.
TCTCAAGCAGAGATCTGATTGGCTGGCGCCACATCAACCAGGAAGTGGTGGCAGCCATCTGAAGACTAGGCACTCTGTCCTGAGCCCTAAGAAAAAAACAAAAAAAAGGTGCAGGGGGTATTATAGTGATACCCTGAAGCCCTAGGCCTGTGGGTGGGGTTCCAGAGGGACCCCACCCAGGGCTAAAAATGTTTGTTTTTTTTGTGTCCCAAATTTGATCCATGAAAAAAAAATCAAAACAGTCTCTGGGAGGGACAGCTCCAGGGTGACATAAACTAAAATTTTGGGGAGGAGGGCGTGTGGCCCTCGACCGCAAGCCCCTGAGAGGCACCTGGGACCCCATCCCTTGATCCACCTTAATATAAAGAAGGGAGGATGGCACTCTCCCTGGAGCATAATTAGGCCCTGAGGACCCCATCACCTGGGGCCAAAGTTAATAATGTAATGGGAGAGAGACATGCAGATACCATCCCTGAGCCTAATTAGGCTCTGGGGACCCTATCCCCTGGGGCTGAAATGTAAATAAAAGGAGAGGAGGAAACATAGCCTCCTTCCTCAAGCTTTATAAATGGAGTCTCCATCTCCTGGGGTTAGCTCAGTGACTGTGTCCCAGAGAGCCCACCCGTGAGACACAGTATTTTTCCTACCCTCCCTACTGCGGGCAGGGAAATATGTGATTGCACCCTTCTAGCGGGAGCATTTTTAAATCTCCTGCCAAATGGGAACAAACATACAACTCTGCCCCCAGCTAGCAGGAGGTTTGAAAATGCTCCTGCCATCTGGAAACAGACTTGTTTTCTGTTTCTCTACTTGCACTCCTACAGGCAGGGAAACAGAACCAATATTTCTCCTGTCTGGAGGAAGCAAGCAGAATATAGTTGCTTCCTCTGAGCAGGTCCAATGCCAGCTCCTGTAACATGTGTGGACCTGACAGTGGCTGCGGGGCCCTGAGGCTCCCCTCACGTTCCACAACATGGTGCTTGGTGGGTGCCCCGGGTAGGCACCTGGGCACCTACCCTATAAAGTAGAAATGCCCCAGATGATGAGGACCACTTGGCTAAACTAGTATCAGGGAGGGGTGCTGCATGCCTTTTTTCCTGCTTAATTCTATTTGGCCCCAAAAGATGGGGTTCCCCAGAGCCTATTGAAGCTCGGGCAGGGGGGCTGCACAGCCTCCCCCTTTTTTTATTGGCTTTGTCCCCCAGGGGATGGGGCCCCTGGGGCCTACCAAGGCACCGGGAGGGGGACTGCATGCCATTTCCCCTCAATATTTCTGTTTTGGCCCCAGGGGCTGGGGTCCGCTGGGCCCGTAGGCCAAACCTAAAGAGTGTCACCAAAGGCTGTTTGTGACGTGGGGCTTTTGGCTTGAGGATGGAGTTGGCTGCCTTCGAGTGGGTTTCCCAAGGGCCTGTGGCCAATCCACTTCTGCACATGGGCGAGGGCCATGGCAAGCATAGATTGGCTGCCTGCAAAGGGATTGGCTGCTGGGCTTGGCCACAGGCCTGCCAACCCTCCCCACCAAGTATGGCCGGAAGCCATATGCAGGGTGGGGTTGGCTGCCTGTGGGGTGGTTGGTCACAGGTCCTCGCCATAGGCCAGGCATTATGGCCAACCTACTACCACTAATGACAGAAGGCTATGGTCGGTGAGGGGTTGGCTTTAGGTACGGTAATAAAATATTACTTTACCTTAAAAAAACTGGAAATTCACTGACAAAATCAAAGATAAAAGTAATGTTATAGTTAGATGAAATGTTTAGTAACAACGTAAAGTTTTAGACTTTTAAAAACACAGAAAGTCACCAGTTATAGTTACAGTTATTTTAAGTAACTATGAGGGTCATTCTGACCCTGGCGGTCATGGACCGCCAGGGCCAACGACCACGGAAGCACCGCCAACAGGCTGGCAGTGCTTCCATGGGCATTCTGACCGCCGCGGTCAGAAACGGGAAACCGGCGGTGTCCCGCCGGTTTCCCGCTGCCCCAGGGAATCCTCCACGGCGATGGGGATTCCGACCCCCTTCCCGCCAGCCTGGTTCTGGCGGTTTTCACCGCCAGAACCTGGCTGGCGGGAACGGGTTTCGTGGGGCCCCTGGGCGCCCCTGCAGTGCCCATGCATGGGCACTGCAGGGGCCCCCTAACAGGGCCCCACATAGATTTTCAGTGTCTGCGTGGCAGACATTGAAAATCGCGACGAGTGCAACTGCACCCGTCGCACCCCTTCCACTCCGCCAGCTCCATTTGGAGCCGGCATCCTCGTGGAAGGGGGTTTCCCGCTGGGCGGGCTGGCGGCCTTCTGGCGGTCGCCCGCCAGCCCAGCGGGAAACTCAGAATGACCTCCGCGGCGGTCATTCGGCGGCTCCCGCCAGGCGTGCGGTTACCGCCGCCGGCGGGAGTCAGAATGACCCCCTATGACTCGTGCCCCAAAGTAACCATAGCTTGCCATGCACTGCTAATTACCCCACATATTACATCGCTCAAGACATCATCTATGACATCATTCATTAAATCACTGCAACAATTCCAATTAAATTATTGATGAAAAAAATGTGCATGGTGGGGACGCGAGTTACTTGAGATAACTATAGAATTTAACATGTTATCTTGTTCCTGAACATTTCACCTAACTATAACATTACTTTAACCTTTGTTTTCTTCAGTGTAAAACATATATATATATATATATATATATATATATATATATATATATATATATATATATATATACATTCTAAACATTACCTTTACAGGGTTAGAGTGAAGCATAAATTATGCAAAACAGAAGAGGGAACTCTGGGTAGTTCCCAAGTTTAGGTAGACAGCAGCTCCAGGAAGGAGTACTCTGCCTGCAACACAGCAACACTCAGGATTTGCTCACCTCAAATGTCTGTTTTTCTAGCAAAGTTTTTAAGCATAGAATTAGCACAGTGCCATCCATGCTGAGTTAGAAAGGGACAAAGTTTTTTGTCATTTGTACAGTAAAATCTTTAAAGATAGGATTCGCACAGTGCCATCCTTCCAAGCTGTAAAGTGGCAAAAGCCTTTCACCTCACCAGGCACAATATTACGGCTTTGGATTAGAATAATACCATCCAAGCCAACATGGAATGACCAAAAGCAACCCTGGACTTGAGTTTTCCTATCATTATAGCTGATTGGAGAGGTTTAGCTTCGTCCAGAAACAAGGGAGCACCCAGTACCTTTCATGGTTAGAGTGATGCCTAAATTATGCAAAAAAGTAGAGAGAACTCTGGGTACTTCCCAAGTTTAGGTGAAGAGCAGCTCGAGGAGGGAGCACATTGCAACACCAGGGACACTCTAGATTTGCTCACTTCAAATGTCTGGTTTTCCGAGCAAAATTTTTAAGCATAGGATTAGCACAGTGCCATCCACACTGAGCTAGAAACGGACAAAGTCTTTTGCCATTTGTGCAGCAAGATCTTTACAAATAGGATTGGCACAGTGCCATTCTTACTGAGTTGTAAAATGACAAAAGTCTCTCACCACTCCAAGCACATTATTTCGGCTTAGGATTAGTATAGTACCATCCAAGCAAACGTTATAGCTCATCAGAGAGGTTTACCTTTGATAAAGCTAAACCTTTCTGATGAGCTATAATGATTGTGAAATATGTGTCAGTTGTTGCTTTTGCTCATTCCAGGTTGGCCAATTCCGCCGTGCATGGCCAAAGACCAAGCACAGCTCAGGGTTAGGTTGTTATAGGGGTTGGATGCAGGGCCTGGCTGCAGGTGAGGCCCTGCAGCCAACGTGATTGCATTAACATATAGTAATGAAAATTACTTTATGTAATAAAAAAAGGTGGCAATATATTGAAACAAACAGAGGTTAAAGGGGTGTTATATTTAGGAAAAAGAATTTTAAAACACATAGAAATTCAATTAAAAAACTAAAGGTTACAGGGAGGCTATAGTTAGGCTCACATTTGAAACATACCAAACCATAGAAATGCACCTTTTGGAGTTATCTCAAGTAACTGTAACTCATGTCCTTAGCAACTACAACTCACACCCTTGCCATACACTGCAAATTACCCCATAAATGACGGCACTCATGACATCTTTGATAACATAATTGATAATATCAATGTAATATTTGCAGGAAGATTTTTGATGAAAAAACTGTGCATGGGGGGGGATGAGTTATAGTTACCGTAAGGCACAAGTAACACTTACCTGAGATAACTCTAGTTATTTGTTTCACACACAGAAGGAAGTGGAAGAGACTTTCATTCATTGAACAATATGTGGTGGGGACCACTAGACTTCACCCTCGAAACTCTTCTCCAAAGTCAGCATTCACATTGCAAGACCCCAGCCGATAAGACCACTCTTCATGTCTATATTTAATTTATTTTTTTACACATCACATTTAACTATGGTTTCTTTTGAAAGTGTCATCTATACATAACAATTTTTAACAGTATGTCCTTTGTTTGAAATTGGGAGAACTTCAATAAGGATGTGTTGCCCACTAGGGCTTAATTCTCGTTCACATGGAGTATTTGTTTGCACTCACTTGTAATGAACCTAGATATGTAACAGCCTAATGTGAATTACACTTTGGCACTTGTAGACATTCCAAGATGTCACTATGAAGAACTGATGCTTTATTCTCGAGTTTTGTCCTTTGTGTTTAGAATATATTCACTCCAAGCTAATTGTCATGCCATGTACATGATCTAAGACATATTCTGCTGAAATGCATTGTGAGCTATTTGATCAATAAAATATTGCACAAGACACTGAATTTGAACGTTCTTAATCTGTGAGGTGATTGTGGACATAAACGTATCTAGCTATCTAGCTATCTAGCTAGCTATCTATCATCAATAATTATTTTCTATTTTAGGAGTAGTTAACATACAAAGGGCCTCATTTAGATTTTGGTGGACGAGTTATACTGTCACAACGGTGGCGGATACCTTATCCACTTAAATCTAAATCCCATTATATCCACTAAACTCTAACTTCCATTATATCCTACGGTATTTAGATTTCAGCGGACAGGATATCTGTCACCTTTGTAATAGAGTAAATTGGCCACTAGTATCTAAATCAGGCACAAAGTCTGGATGGGTATCCAGCACCTCCGTAAAGCAGAACTCAGCCCAAAAAAAATTCTGCTATTAGTCAAAAATAACAGTCAGTATCTAACGCAATCTGGGCTTAACAATATGAATTTGAGGGAATTGGAACAACAACTGTCGGGTTCACTGCGTTTGGGCTCTGGGGCCAAACGCAACGCACCTTAGCAGCTGCGCTGCCACTGCAGCACACTATCTATGGTTCTTCTGCTCTGGCTACCTGCGGCCCTGGGAGGTAATGAAGGTGGTCTCCACCATGGCTTAGTATAAGTGTTGGTGTGCTTGGGGACATTTTGTGTATATGCATATATATATATACATGTGTATATGTGTGTATATATATATATATATATATATATATATATATATATATATATATATGTATTCAAGAAAACTGGTGCATTATAATCGCACACCAAGGGCTGCACATCATCCAAAATGAGCTCGTAAAATAGTAGAGTCAAAAATCACTTATGAATAATTTCATCGGCTGCTATTTATTGAAAAAGGTTTAAATGCAGGTAAATTCGACCCGCATAAAATGGTAAAAAAGCACAAAAAGGAAATCAATAATGTGCCCACCATGAACAAACACACGCTGTCCCAACCAGATGTCAACGCTTTTCGGCAGATGCCTTCAACAGGACATTGGCAGACATTTTTACACCCAACTATTTAAACCATATAGTTCTTCTTTGTTGTTGACTGCATAGCTCGAGGGAAGTGCAAACAGAGCGGCCTTTTGTTAACGTAGCAATTCTGAGTTTGAACGTTAGAGACTGATAATCTTGTGCTTTGATGAGATAAAAACTTCAAATATAACATTGTATATTTCTTTCATGTTATACTGCAATATCACATATATGATCTGGTCGCCTGTAAATGCATGAATAATATATAATCACAATTGATAATTGTTAAATGCAGGGAAAGGAAGGCCCCATGTATAAGGTTTTTTTCTCTCTTTCTCTTCCTTTTTCCTTTCACTCTTAATATCGACATATTATCCACTTTTTACTTAATAGTTTTAAAAGTCTGATATATAAATAAATAAATATATAAATATATGTACTATAAATTAATTACAATACAATCAATCTATATACAAGCTATAAATAAATGACTAAATAGATAGAATAAATCCAATCGATTCTAAGAAAGAGATACCAATAAAAGTTATATCCAAGACGGACAAATATATAAATGGATGTTAATAACCAAAATTCTATACAATTTATATAAATATCTCAATTACTCTTAATAACAATATCAAATTCCATTTTAAATAGATCATAATACAATTCATAAAATTAATCCTGATCCTCTGAGTATTAATATACTCTAAAAAGGAAAGAATTATTATATCCATATCACAGGCAAATCTATCATTAATTTTGAAATTGCAAACAAGACCCAACAAATTCAGCAACAGGAATATATATATATACACACCGCTAGACCCAGAAGCATATATTACAGTACAAAGGTAAATTAGATGAGTGTAACACCCTAAAGTGAATTAATATGTGATAAATAAAATAACAAAATGAACTAAATTTCAATCCGGAAATTTCATTAACCAATAAAGGATCCTAAAAAGCAATATTTTAAAATGTCAAATGAATTTCATGTTTTCTACTGGAAAAAGTATATATATAAAAATATATAAAAATGTATATATATATGTATGAAAAGAAATCTAAAATCTCACAAATGGACATGAAGCTCTGCATCCAAGTTATGACCCCAGGGGTTTTCTGTGCCTAGAAGTAAAATAATTTTAGACTCAGTTTGTCTCAAATGCGCAGTTCTGTTCCCTCCCCGGGGATGGGCAGCAATGGTTTTGACACCATAAAATGTTAAAGAGCTGCAATTGCCTTCATGTACGTCCCAAAAATGTTTAGCTAAGGGGTAAGATGGATCATGATTCTTGATAGCTCTGAGGTGTTGTAAGAACCTGACTTTCAATTTATGAATGGTACTGCCTACATATTTTTTATGACAACCACATTCAATCACATATACGACGTATTCAGTTAAACATGTGATATGATCTGTTATGTCACAGATTTTCCCTTCAAAAGTAGTATATGTGTGAGTATTTTGTGCATATAAACAGGATTTGCAATGTCCACATTTCCAAAAACCAAGACTTTTCTTAGCTAGCCAAGACGAATTAGCTTTGGAACTTTGGAATAGGCTTCTGGTGAGATGGTCACCCAATGATTGAGTTTTACGATATGTGATATGTGGATGAGGACCTATACTGTCCTTTATAGCAGAGTCATGTCTCAAAACATGCCAATTTTTTTGTATGATGTTATTTAGATGTGAATGTTGGGAATTGAATTCCAGAAACAGTCTAGGTGAAGATCCATCATTTTGATCTTGATTATTGATGCTACCAGATTTAAAAAGCAGTTTTTCTCTGGACATGTTCAAGACCCTCAAATGGGCATCTTTGAGAATCTTTAAGGGGTACCCTCTCTCCAGAAATCTCTGTGTCATAATAACAATTTCAGTATTAAAGCATTCATCGTTAGAACAAATTCTACGAGCCCGTAAAAATTGACTATATGGAATGCTCCATTTCAAAGCTTTTGGATGACCGCTATTACCATGTAGAATTGAATTACAGGCTGTTGGTTTGCGGAAGATAGTTGTCTGTAAACTGTCCTTTTGTACAGAAATCTGGACATCAAGAAATTCTATGGTTTGGGCACTATGTTTTAAATCTAAATGAATATTAAACTCGTTGTTATTCAAGATATTAACATATTGTTTGAGGGAACCTTCATCACCATCCCAAATGAGAAAGAGATCATCAATATATCTGACCCATAGTACCACTTGTTCCATATATTTACTATTGGAGTCAGACCAAGCTATCTCCTTCTCCCACCAGCCCATATAAAGGTTAGCGTACGTAGGAGCAAATGAAGCTCCCATCGCAGTCCCTTGTTTCTGCAAATAATATTGGTTGTCAAATAGAAAGGCATTGTGGGTGAGACAGAATCTTAGCATGCTAACTAGCATGTTGGTGTGTTGAAGGAATTCAATTTTACGAGTGCCCAAAAAATGACAACATGCTTGGATACCATACTCATGCTTGATAGAGGTATAAAGTGCAGTCACATCCATGGTTACCAATAAATAATTGGATTGCCATGGAACATTATGGATCTTAGCTAAGAAATCATTGGTATCTCGAAGATAGGAGGGCAATTCGGTGACAAAGGGACATAAGAAGAGGTCCAAAAAACAGGAAGTATTTTCTAATAGGGATGAATTCATGCTGACTATAGGTCGACCAGGGGGATGTTTTGTATTTTTATGAATTTTTGGTAGAAAATAAATACAGGGAGTTCTAGGAAACATGACTTTGAGATAAAGGTATTCATTTTGGTCAATTAGATCATTGGTGTGCCAGCTATCGAGCATCTCCCAGTAGATGGTTTGATATTCATTGGTAGGATTGGTAGTTAATTTTTGATAATGCTGTTTATTGGAAAGTTGATAATTAGCCTCCTTCATATTACTATTAATGTCCATAATAACAATATTCCCTCCTTTATCGGAGGGTTTGATGACAATTGTATTGTTGGATTTAAGCTCATTTAGATCTTTCCAATCTGAGCCTGAAAAATTAACTCTCTGAGCTTTTTTCATTTTGATGCTTTTCCAATTATTCCGTAAATGATCAATATCATCAACAACCAATTCATAGAACATAACAATCATATTACCTGTCGGTAATTGGGGATTGAATCTGCTGGAGGGTTTTAACATACTGGCAGTGGTCTGATTTGTAACAAATCCCATGTCAGTCAAAATGTTGTTATCTTTACCTGTATCATTACTGACATCATCTACACAACTTAACTTCCCAATTTCTACTAAGTCAGGTACATCATTGATATGGAACCCAGATAGAGTGTCTACATTTGTGTTGGGACCAGATGTAGTGGCCCGTGTTTTCTTAGAGAAATGTTTCAACAACCGCAACTTGCGTGTGTATTTATACAATTCTATTCTGGTATCAACATAATCCCAATGATTGTCTGGACAAAAACTTAACCCTAAGTTTAGAATACGTTCTTGATTCAAGGTTAGTTGTACTTTAGAAATATTTACAATGATATTGGGATTGTCAGATCGAAAAGTCCCCTCTAGTCTTGATATTTGTGATTTCTGCCTCTTCCCCCTCCGCGTCTTGAACCTCCTCGACTTCGTCCTCTGCCCCTGTTTGATTGTGGCGTGATTGATTGTAATAGTCTCATTTCCCCGTGAAAATCCAGTTTATTGGCAGAAGCTTCATCAGCTGATGAGCTTAAGTCAGAACTATCTTCTACTAAATTGGTTGTTACATTGGAGCTAGCCGTTATCGCGATTTTGTCTTGTGCTCTGAGTGTATTATATTTACGAGCAAATGTGTAGATTCTACCTACTTCATAGTCTTTTTTGTCTCTATTAAATTTGGAGGCCTTACGGAGTTTAATTTCATCCTCTTTTTTGGCGATGCGTTCTTCCATCTTCATCAATAGTTGTTGTATCTCTGAGGAATTACCCATTTTTTCTAGTTCTTTAGTTAAAAGTTCTATTTTGTGGGTTTGTTCTTCCATACGTCGTTTTGATTGAATAATCAAAGTGTTCATTAATTTAACTGAACATTCGGATGTATGTACTCTCCATTGTTCCAAGAGATCAGGATCTATATCACCAAGGGTGGGCAATATTAGAATTCTTAGACCTCGTGGCACACAACCGTTTTGTATATATTTGGTCAGCGAGGTCATTTCCCACCATTTTTTCAATTCTAGGATTCTTGCCTTTTCTAATTCAAAGATAATAGTGGCTGCTGTGCGTGTTGATGAATCCGAAGCCGCTGATGTTCCAGAAGCACTATCAAATAAGGTAGTAGCAGCCTGTTCCAACAGGGCTTTCCGATTGGCCATAGTGCATTAAATAATTCAAAAACTAGTAAGTTAAATCCACAAAAATGTACCGGATAGCGCAACTGTAGATTCAGGTTTGGCAGTCTATAAATCTGTAAAGTACAGTCATCTATTGAAAGTCAATCCCAATACAAAATTCCAAACGAAAAAGAAAATTCTAGGAGTAGTTAACATACAAAGGGCCTCATTTAGATTTTGGTGGACGAGTTATACTGTCACAACGGTGGCGGATATCTTGTCCACTGAAATCTAAATCCCATTATATCCACTAAACTCTAAATTCCATTATATCCTACGGGATTTAGATTTCAGCGAACAGGATATCTGTCACCTTTGTGATAGAGTAAATTGGCCACTAGTATCTAAATCAGGCACAAGGTCTGGATGGGTATTCAGCACCTACGTAAAGTAGAACGCAGCCAAAACAAAATTTCGGCTATTAGCCAAAAATAACAGTCAGTATCTAATGCAGTCAGTATCTAACGCAATCAGGGCTTAACAATATGAATTTGAGGGAATTGGAACAACAACTGTCGGGTGCACCGCGTTTGGGCTCTGGGGCCAAACGCAACGCACCTTAGCAGCTGCGCTGCCACTGCAGCACACTATCTATGGTTCACCTGCTCTGGCTACCTGCGGCCCTGGGAGGTAATGAAGGTGGTCTCCACCATGGCTTAGTATAAGTGTTGGTGTGCTTGGGGACATTTTGTGTATATGCATATATATATATATATACATGTATATATGTGTATATATATACATGTATATATGTGTATATATATATATATATATATATATGTATGTATATATATATACACACTAAGAGTGGGTCCACGCTCCTAGTTAGTGCTTTGTGTTTCTGACTAGTTTTTCTCTGTGCTTTTCTCCACGTTGGTCTTCTCAGTCCGGCCATCAACACCAACTTTTATCCAATAAGTCACTCAGATTCACCATGGGCCTTGATGTCACTTTCAAGAAAGACAAGAAAGATATCAAGAAGAAAACAACAGCAACTTTGTAACAACACCTCTACTAGATAAAGTGAAACTGTTGCTCCCAGAAAGTGACCTCAAGATTGCAGTTCAGGCGCTCATATTCTCTCACCTGCTCCAATACCTCCCAGTCCTAGACCTCACCTTACGGCATACTACATTTTACAAATTTCATCAAGGGCCTGAGAAAACATGACATCACACACATCCTGATGAAACAAGGGTCGTAGCCACATGTTGCTCTTTGCCTCTCTCCCCCAAACTCCATTGCCTGTAGACACTGCTTGAAGGCCATGAAGGTCATGTGTGATGAAAAAATGTTCAGCTCGTTTGAACCGTCATTCACCTCGAAATGACGTTCAGGTGCAAGAAGGGCTCTGCAACATGAAGCAAACATTTCCAAAGCAGCACGCTTTTTTAATATAACACACCATAATAATGCTGTTAACTAAAATAAACAGGTCAACTAACTCGTTGTAAATAATATACCAGCTGTGGCTTTGTCTTAAATCAAAAAATTACTTTCCAACATATTTATCATTATTATTCCTGAAAATATGTCACCAATAATATTTAAAGTTGTCCTCAGTTGATTTATTTTCCAACTTTACCATGAGACACATTTTTTCCACTGCAAACGCCCTACTTCTCCTTTGTTAGGGTGCAATGCACATCCATAACTCCTATACCATTGTCAGCAGGCTTAAAGACTGTGTTAAATATATACACATTTCTGTCAAACCAGTTATTAACATGCAAGATAAATAATAAAGAGAGAAGATCAGGCGGCTAAAACGTACCATTCACAAAAAAAGTGAATTATACATGTCCCATTGAATATGACAATAAAGTGCAGAAGCACAGCATTTACCTTGAAGAAACAGGTACAGCAATTCCAAGTAGTGCAGATAAGATACTAAGGAATACGATATTGATCTTCATCAAATAAATCAGATGCTATGAGATATTTCAGTACAATTACATTTGTGCAAAAGAAGTAAAGTGCATGTGTGAATAATGTATATAAATAACACATAACAACAAAGTGCAGACCTTGATCTTTACCATGATGGTTCAGATACAGCAATATACAATAGTGCAATCAAAAGGATACAGTACTAAAGAACATGGGCCCAGATTTAAGATGCACTAGTGCCACATTAGCGTCTTTTTTACGCTAATGTGGCATTGGGCTTCAAAAAAGCTGCAACATTTTACAAAGTGGCACAATGCATGCATTGCGCACTTTGTAAACCTTTGTGCCACTTTATGCATCCCCCATGCATAATGTATGCAAAGGGGGTGTTCCTCCGTTAGGGGAACCGCAAAAATGGTGCAGTGGAATCTCAGAGCAGGTGTTAAAAGGGGGCACCCCACTAGTTACAATGGGCCCCCATGTAACTAACCTTGAACAGTACATCAATTGGGTCAAAAATGTCGATGCTATTTCCCCCTACACTGCGCCATGGTCAGCTGTATTTTAAATACAGCGCACACATGGTGGCAGTGGAGGGGCGCTAAGGGGTGCAAAATCAGCCCCATTGTGTTGATTAAAATCAAATAGATTGGTAACAACAAGTGCAACTGGAGTTGCCCAACGGCATGCAGTGAATATCATGAATCAATCCTCCCCTTTCCTGTTGGATATATTCAGCTTCAAACCAATCCAGAGAACTTTTACAATTACTTTAGCCTTCATCATCAAAAAGTAAAATATATGACCGATCAGCCCAATACCAGGAGTAGGGTTTAACCTCTGCACCCTAAGTCCTGCCTATTGTGCAAAGAAAGATATGCAGAATGACCCCTCAAATTTGCCATAAGATACAAAGAGCCTATGCATCTCCTTGAGAGTGATGTTCACAAGATCAGAATAACCGGAAGTAGGAAAATAATGCCACTCACCCTAGGGGGAGATTCAGGAGCCTTTTGTGCCCTTTTCCAACAGATGCCTCCTTACACTCAATTCATTTAGTTAGTGGAGACCATATCATGGTTCCACTTCTCTGTGCCTTCCGGACTTAACACTCTGATAGGCTGCTTTCCATAGTAAGCATTCACTGATAGCTCTTTAAGGCAGTTTTAGGGTGGTATGAGCATTCTACATGACTACAATGAAACTTGCCTAGACGCAGTGATGCCGGCACTAGGACAAGTACACCTATATTGGCTACTGGCATCGCATTGCACTGACACAGAGACACTGAAACATGGGCAACAACAATGACACAGATGCAGTCCTGGCATGAGGATAGTGAGATGATAGCATGAGACACTTAAGAAGCTAGGGCATTGGTACTGGATCCCTGACATATAGACATTGAGACACTCACTGAGGTACACACACTGGACACTAAGACAGGGACATTGACTAGGAGATACTGCCATGCTGATCTTAGGAGACTGATATGAGAAGACTTGCACATGGAGACAGGCATGGGAATATTGACATTCACAAATGGCACCTTCTGGGGCCCAAACACTGGAAACATAGTGGCAGAGGGCCACTGAGACAGATCACCAACTTTGACTGGATTATATTAGCTTGTGAATTCTTGAATGGTGACACTGGCTTCGAGACATTTAGGGCCTGATTTAGATCTTGGTGGTAATGGTCCTGCCATTGGTTTTCCATCAGAAAACCCAACTGCTGCCTTGGTGGGACCTCCACCCGATTTAGATGTTGGCCGGACCATAGGCGAAAGACACACTGTCTTTGCAATTAGAAATTGCGGCTGGGTGCGGGACTCCAGTCTGCCTTCCTGCGGAGCAGATTATGATGTGCCTTCCAACCAAGCCAGTGGTGGCTGTGTTACCACCACACCTGATTTGGCGGATAGGAGATGAACTGAGGCAAAACCTTCCTTTTTTTCCCGTTTTCAACTGGACATGAGTTGGCAAGACCTGCCGTTGCTGCTGCCACTGGACCATGGAGGACACACAACCCCGTCATTACTGGACTCGAAGGTAGGGATTCCACTTTCCTTGTGAACGTTGCTTGGCCACCGCACATGAGCTTGGGACCACTGCCGTCATGTACATGTCAAAGTAATTTTTTTGAAATACATGTGACCTGCATATGTGGGGAAACATTTTTGTCAGAGATTGATGAGGAAACACTGGTACAAGACACATATCGAACAGATACACAATTGTTATTATGGTGTCAGTATTCACTGTCAATAGTGTGTGTATGTTGTGTCATGGATGTATGTCAATGTGTGTTTTCTGCATGTTCATGTTGTGTTGTGGTACGGTGGCAACCTCAGTGTGTATATAGTGTGTTGTGCAGGTGGACACCAATGGCTTAGGTACAGTGTGGGTGTGTGACTTTCCTTCACTCCATAGCCACTGCCTTTGTACAATGTACGTTGGCTCCCGCGACGGGCTCTCTCCATTAGAAATCCACCGCCAGTACACAACCTGCAGAACTGTAACATCTAAATATGGACGACAGGACCTGGCCAGCCTGATGGCTAGGAATAGCACTTTGTTGTGGCAGTCGGTGGCTCATTTACATCTAAATATGGTAATAGGAACACCGTCTACTTGACAGAGTACTCGGGTCTGCTACCGCGGTGGATCAGCAGTAATACCATCAAGAGCTACATCAGACACTAACACTGACAGATTGGGCCTGGGAAATGATACAAGGTTATTGACAAGGAACGTTTACACCGGCGCATTGACATACAACATTGATAATGGAAAGCTCTTAATTGGACAACTAACAATGGGGCAATGGCAAGATGACATGACACAGCAACACTTGTATTAAAATGAGTTACTGACACTAGGGCACTTAGTTGCCAACAGATATAGGCCAATGTCTCAAGGGTACGTATCATAGGACACTGACAAATGACACTGAGAAAGAGACTGTCATATTGGTATTCAGACATTGACAATGTGAAAGGGACACAGACACAAATATACAAACACAGGGATATAGCCATTAAAATACAGAAAGAGTTAAAAAGGCACCGTTGCAGGATGATTGAGGTCCTAATACTAGGAATCTGATACTGTGGTATGGGGAGGCAGGTACAGGTGGACAATGACACCATTCAAAACCGACACCTGCAGACAACAGCATGCAAAACCTATGCAACTTGACTTGGGGACATGGGGACTAAGCCTTGAAAACAGAGCCTGGGTCGCTGAGACACCATGGACAAGGGGGTATAGACATCAGCACAAGCAACACTATGATGCCGACTATACAGTACAACCATATAACAGCCGTAACTGCCAAAGGCTGACATGCCAGAAAGTGTGCTTTACAAATATCCCCCAAAGTTTTTTCTCTTGTGAGGATAAAACCTCAATTGAATCAATTGTGCAAAACGTTAAATGTATGCAAGTGTCTCAGTCTCCAATCATTCTTGTAGAGTCTTGCTTACTCTGAACCTCCCTTAGTACGTTCATATTCCGCTGCAGTTCAGTGCTCTTTGAAGACAAAAAATAGATATTACATATTGTATAACCTAGTAAAACTCACAGCACAACCTAGCTCACTATGATAGCAACTGACTGTATCACAGAAAATGTGCATGCTTCTGCTCAGTATTTTAAAACAGGAAGATGCTAAGGACTGGGCTTGCAGCAAGGTCCTGCTGTTGTGTACGAAATAATGCTTCTTTATTTAACTTGATCCTGCCAACACTTCCAAGTGTTCCTATGCTTCAGAGACTTACTTCAGCTAGCCCATATAGCTAGCCAGTCTATACAAAGATCCAAGGAATTCCATACTCATAGATGGGCTAACTGTTGATTTATTGGTAGATTCTCATGCCAGAACTACTATTATCAGTAGAAAATTATGAAACAACCTGGATCCATATGGTTTTGATTCCCACAGATGTTAGTAAGGTAGCTTTTGAGAGGAGTAAACTAGATCTTGTTGATTTTTGGGCCAAAATCACTGTTAAAGATCGTTCCATGCAAGGGAAAGTTTATGTTGTGAAAAAAGGAGTGAATGTATTGAGTTGGTGGCACCAGACAGATTTCAAAATGGTTTTAAGACTGGGACAGAGAGTACGATATAATGGTTGAGGACAAGGTGGTACTATTCAGGCATGGAAAATGTAATAAGGTATTTTCTAATCAATTGGATGCAATTCAAGGGTACTAGAATATCATAAAAGGTAAGAGCGATCATTTTCCCCAAAAAACATAAGGTACCTTAAAGCATTCATGGTGACCTGGAGAAACAGACTGATGATACTTTGACCCAAGATATCATTGCACCTATATTTGAGATACCACCTTATTACTGACACCATTTCTTATAGCAAGCAAGAAATCTGATTTAATAATGATTTTCATAGGTCTCAGGAATTTAATCAAAATTATATGGGTCAAGACTTTTCCTCGTCCACACTTTAAGAATTTGTTCAATTTAGCTCGATCTGCTTCTTGGTTTATAAAACTAGATGAAAACAGCAAATTGTTGTGGAATGCAACTCAAGGTACTATGCCATGCTTGTAGTGGACAAAGGCTCATATAGGTTCTGCCACATGCCTTTTGGTTTGGCTTAGGATGCGTCAACTTTTCAAAGGGTAATTTCACATATGTGGGAAAAGTGCTTAATGCAGATGCCTTTAAACATGATATTTTAATTTTTGGCAATACCATTAAAGAATACTATCATTTTGTTGAACATGTTTTGGCAATATTGATGGAAAGGGGAGATACTTAGAGAAAAGATAAATGTATCTATGTGGAGAGTAAAAACGTCCAAGTTTAAGGTCAGCCTTGACAAGTGCCATGTACAATATTGAACGAGTTAAGAATGATTCAAACAAAGAGCTGCAACAGGGTGTAAAGCTCAATAGATCTTGTAAAATGTAATAGGGATGTGTATTTTTCCATCATGAACCACAAAAAATCCCAAGATACCCTATCAAGAGCTTTTCAATGTTAAGTAGAATAGCACCAAGTGGTGTAGCATGAACCATGGCCCCTTTGAGCTAAAAAGTTGGGGGCGTGGCTTGGATGAAGAGGCAATGGCAGCGTATTTCTGCCGCTTCCTTCCGTAGAGGTGGACCTTCGATTTACATCCTTATTTACGGGTGCACCCGATAACAGATGACATCCAGGTTGATCGGAAGCCACCCAGAATGAAATAACACGGAGAACTCCAGTCAACAACATATCGGGACCTGTTTTGCACCAGAACCTCTGCAGCACCCCTAGCCTCGGAATACGAGTTACTAAATGGCCTCTATCATCGATCCGGCCGATCCCGCAATGTAGACTGTGAAGTACCACCATTGAAGGTAACCTCTAATTTGTCCCCGTGCCTTAGCGCGAGCCCACCTCAGCGCTTCGAATTGCGCCTCCCTCAATGCCCGTAACTGTGCCTTTGGGCGAAAAGTGCGACTTGGTGCAAAATCGCAGCACCGAAATGCCTGACTTCAAAATAGCGCCTGTGAGTCTCCCGTTTTCGTTTTCATTCCACAGTATTTAAAGCTGGGCAAAAACATGAAACAACTCTTGCGCATTTAGCCAAATGCATTCACACTGCATGCTGCCTGATTGAAGCGGGCTTTTTAGATTTAAAATTGTGGAGCAACCTCTTGAAGGACTACTGATTTTGCCTGACCCTAGGATGGTGCTGCAAGACCCCTTGAGTGCAAAACTATAACTCGCTACTAGTTTCTTGTTTGCTCTCTGTAGCTTTCCCCCGAGTGGAATCAGGGCCTGTTAATGACTTTGAACTGTTTGGAGCTATACTGTCTTGATGTGACCCTCCATTATGTTCTGTAAGATAGGGAAAGCCTGAGGCTTAACACAGAGGCCCTCTTTTGGATCTACTTTTCCTTGGCACTACATCTCGAGACCTGCTATACTGATCTGAACACTCCGCTTTCTACTGCTAGTTGCTCATTCTGGGACACAACCGTTTTGTAGCATAAACATACATAATAGCACAACATAATTGACTACCCAAACCTATCTGTTCAAGTGGCCCACTTCTTACTGCACTATCTGAACAGTGTCAAGTGAGCAAGTCTTGAGGACTGTAAGGCACTTTACCCTACTCTAACCTGTGATTTCACTGTCTCTGCCCCTCTTGTGTCATTGCCTAGAGTAGCCACCAGCTATTAGCTACTGATATTGATAGAGCGTTCCGTACTAATAATTTACCTGTATTTGGACGCTCTTTAGGCCGATGAATCTTTTGGCTAAGTGGGACTCTCCTTACTCTATATCGGTCAATTTAATCAAATCAATAATCAATAACGAACATAAGCAATACCCTGATCAACATAACACTTAACAATTAATCCAGAATACATTTCGGCGAACCCTGACCTTTCAGTCAGGAATAACCACACCAGTTTATTCAAAGTTAGTAAATTTATTTCCCTATATTAACAAAGCTAGCACAATATAGATGTGTCTCAACACCAGATGATAAACGTAAATGAACATTAATAGCTGTCCATAACGGCGAAACAGATGCAATCTATGCAGCATTTGAATAACGAGGCATTCGATAATAGCAATGCAAATCACTAAAACTATAATCTGTAATGAGCTAATTGCATACATTTAGTCAGCATAACAAGGTCTCAAATTGCATTGTGCAACAAAAGGAATCCTCATCTAACCTCAAATTAGCATCGGCATGTGGGACTTCATGCAAAACAATTTAGCAACATTAATTTAGAAAACTCCTAGCTAGGGCTCTTATCAAAAATCAGCAGTTGGTTACCTAAAAGAAACACAATGCAATTGTACAATTTCCTTTCATATTTACCAATTACAATCAGCATTCAAGGAAGTCTTCGTCTCACAGGTACCGTTTCTCGATCAGCATGGGTACCGTTTCGATCAGCATGGGACGGGGCAAAGGGGCAGGGGTGGACGGGGCAATTGCCTCACGGCGGCAAAATAAAACTACTACTTCATATAAAGGGATCAAAGTTAAAGTCTCTAGGGCAAGAATCATTAAAGTCTCTTTCTCTCGATTAGAGAAAGCATCAAAGTCTCTTTCAAAATGGCGTTGCAGCAAGGTGGGCCATAATAGCTGCAATGTCCTGCAAAATGGCGGGTATCGGGCTGGTAATGGCAATAATGGCTGTAATGGCTACTTTCTTCTCGTGCATCTGGTTTAAATAGACAACAGTTCAAATCCAGTAGGGTCTTCCATTGGAGGGTTCATAGGTTGGCTTCAAATTGTCCAATCAAAAACAACAGTTCTCAGGCTTTTACTTAAGCATACATTATCCTTGGAGACGAGTACGCAAGTTGCAACATTTTATACCAATTAACTCACTTTCAGAGCTTCCATTGTCCGCACCTGCAGATTGACCTTGGAGTAAAGAGAGAAATATGCCAGGCTGGCACGAAACCTTAAGATAAGCATGTGAACGATCTCAGTGGAAAAGTACAGCTTCAAGCAAAAATACACGTTTAATAGCACATTGGAAAAACACGAGCATCTAAACCGTGAGCCCAGGCAACTAGGCCAAAGCCTCCACTAAAGTTATGCTAAGCTAAAACATTTCAAGCAAGCAAATCGTAGCACACGTTTATGATTATGTCGGATTAGTGCAATTCTAATACATCACGTTATATAAAGCACGCTTATAAATGTTGGCGAACTACTCTAAGGGCACATTTTGTCCCCGTACAATCTTTATTAGTTCGGTTAAAGCCACACATGATTATTGCAGTACTACGTTTAAGCGCTAATAAATGTAAAACCTTCATTTCTGCGTCATCAATCCCTCCTCTGATGACTACTTGTCATCACACAAACTATTCCCACAAATTTTATTCCATTAAAATTCTGTCAGTTCTCTTTTCCTTTTAATTCCCCTAGTTTTCGCTTTGTATTCTTCTGCCATTCTTCTCATCATTTTCTCTTCCTTCCTTCTTTTAATCCTTGCCATAATCATTATTATTCCCCTTTTTATTCCCCAAATTCCAAATATGCAAATCAATACTATTAAAATTCCCTGTATTATTTTTAGTAATATTCCATTCCAAATTCCCCCAATCCAATTTCCCACTGAAGCAAGTCCTTTTCCAACCTTCTCCCACACTCCTGGTTCTTTCAATTCCTTCAAATCTGCACTCTCTTTTGTTAGATTAGCAAGCATAGTTTTAATCTTCACACTATTGTCTGGAATATACGTACAACAGTGTCGTGCACCAAGCATTTTGCAAACGCCGCCATCCTTTGCTAAAAGAATGTCTAAAGCAAGCCTGTTTTGAAGAGTCATAGCTCTTTCCGCTGCAAGTTCAGCATCTATCAGGATTATAGCACCTGAAAACTTTGTCAACATGTTATCCACTATAGTAGACAACTTTCTTATTTTGATGGAATTCAACACAACTCCTAATGAAGGAATCATGGCTCCAAATATATCTCCTACCACAGCAGCTGCGGTCTCTCTTTTCTGGATACGATGGGATCCAGATGTCTTTTGAATCATCGATAGGTCATCCAGTTGATAAACTTTTGGGAACACTATACCCAAATAACATCTCCCCCACCATCCCTTTGGAAGACGATAATAGGCATTATACCCACAAATGTAATATACACCTGGTATGACAGGGTCAAGTCCGTTCATCATGAATGTCCATTTGGCCTTAAAGATAAACGTATGTTTACACTCACTCGCTCCTACAAAAATGTTGTCATAATAAGATTCACCTCGATATATACAAAATTTCCCTACATGCCAAGCATCTAAAGCTATTCTCCCTTGTGTCTTTATTGCGGCAAAATCATAATTGTCTCCTGAAGTCCTCTTATGTAGCTCTTTTTCTAATTTCGCCTTCATTTGTGCCCTTCTATCATCTGTGCGATCTAAAAAGCTTATTTCCACTGCAGAGAGCCAGCAGGTAAGGTTTTCCCTATGAGCGTGAGCCGTTTCAAAAGGTTGCATTGGCTCGAAAAATTCCCTCATTATTTTAGCATCCCAATCTTTAGCAATCTGGCTTAGCTGCGCTATTATAGGAACATATGCAAAGGTAACATCATAATTTGAGTAAAAATACTGTATGTTAGTTTGACCATAAAATCTAGACATTACTATACTACATGTAATCCCGTATGTAAGAGGCATGTGGTGATAAGTCACCCCTTCCTTTACTGATGTCGGTATCTGTGTACACACATAACAATCTTTCGCATCCATAGTCTCAACATATTCTGTTAGCAAGCGATAGAAAACGTTATACGAAAGCTCCTTCTTATCATGCAAGAGTCTCTCATCTAATTCTAGTCTTTTCAATGCAGTTAGTTCAGTGACAGTAACAGGAGCAAAAGTAGAAGCATCAATTCTCTCATTCTCACCCTTTCCATGCATTCCAAGCACTATTGCCATTATTATTAGTACACATGCAATTATCAAGCCTATACACGCATATTTACAATATTTCACTCTACTGTTTTGTGTAGCCATGATCTGTATAGAATCAGAGAGCTAGAAGCACCTATAAAGAAACTATTTAGCAATTCAGTTACAAAGCTGAACGAGCGCAATGTTCACACAGTTTTCTTCAAGAGGCCAGTCACTTATCGGTTAGCAGCATTTGTCTCAATTCGGCAATATCTCAGTCTTTTATCAGTTCAGCAAGAGTCTCATCCGGTTTAGCAATGTCTCAGCTGGTTGTTTGTATCACGTTGGATTGTAGCAAGCAATATCATTTATTACCCTTTCAATCGACAGAGTCCATAAAACTTTTCTTTTCTATTGGTATCTCTTCTTCTTCGTTCTCGAGACTAAGGGATACAAACTCGTCAGTCCAATCGTCATGAACTACATATGCCCATTCAGGACCGGAATATCTTCTGTTCGGTATCCTTTTCCTTTTCAATTTTGCTTCTCTTTTCGATTCTGCTTCGCTGGTACTTTCCACTTTTGTCAAGTCTTTTTCTTCACTCGGAGATGGTACCACGACAGTTACTTCTTTTCTTTTCTCTTTCACTTTTGGCCTTTCTCCATCGTTCAAACTTTCTTTAGTCCTTTGTTTTATTGGTGATATACTTAGTCTCCTCTTTGCACCATGTCCATTTGATGGACCTGCGATCTTTTCTGTGGAAGCTTGAACTGTTTTGTTCTGTTCTACCTTGTCCCCTCCTTCTGGGGAATCAATCACGTTCTCTTTTTCTTTTTCTGTATCGTCTTCTTCTGGGAAAACCCTCCTCTGATCAGGCTCTCCTGCTTTTTCACTTCTTTCGAGCCCTTCGTCACCTTTACTTTCGTCAGGCTCTTTATCACTTTCAGCTGCTTCAGGCTCTTTGTCACCTTCAGCTGCTTCAGGCTCTTTGCTACCCTCAGCTGCTTCAGGTTCTTTGTCACCTTCAGCTGCTTCGTCGCTGTCTGAACTTTCTCCTTGGTCTTCCCCAAGTGAGTTAGTCGCTTCGTCCTCAGAGAATGTTTCCCTCTCTTCTGTTCCTGCCTGTTCGCTTTCAGTTCGGTTTTGCTCTGTCTCAGCACTCAGCACTGTTTTATCAGGCACTGGCAGTTTCAGCGCTTCAACTTCCTCATCTGTGGGACACAACACTTTCTTTGTGTGACTGGCGTGAATCCAGTTGGGAACCCCCGCACACTTCACAGCGGTAGTGGTCGTCAGGATCACTTGGAAAGGGCCTTTCCAACGGGGTTCCAGACACGACTTCCTCACGTGCTTCTTTACCACGACCCAGTCACCTGCTTTCAGTGCGTGTCCTGGACCTTGGATCGGTGGCAAGGTGGTTGCTTCCACCTGGTGAGAGAAAGAGCGAACCACGTCAGCCAGACCCTTGCAGTAGTCTAACACCATATCATCTGTAATATTCAAAAGCGCATTTGCGGGAACTGCAGGAAGTCTCATAGCCCTGCCCATGAGAATTTCGTGCGGAGACAATCCAGTCTTTCTATCAGGGGTGTTTCTCATTGACATTAGCACCAAGGGCAATGCGTCAGGCCATTTCAAATTTGTCGATGCACATATCTTCGCCATTCTTGATTTCAGTGTACCATTCATCTGCTCCACCAGTCCTGAGGCTTCAGGGCGATAGCTACAATGCAGTTTTTGCTCAATGTTCAGCGCTTCGCAAAGTAACTTTATCACCTCGTTATTGAAGTGACTTCCCCTATCTGATTCTAAAGAAATCGGGAATCCGAAACGTGGTATCAACTCCCTCAACAATAGTTTCGCAACTGTAAGGCTGTCATTTCTACGTGTGTGGTATGCCTCAATCCAGTGACTAAAAATGCACACAATCACCAACACATACTTCAGACCTCCATGCACAGGCATCTCAATGAAATCTATCTGCATTCGACTAAACGGGCCACTGGCCCTGCCAATGTGGCTCGCGTTCACAACTGTTCCCTTTCCTGGGTTCATCTGCTGGCAAGTGACACATCGATGGCAAACTGCTTCTGCAGCTTGACGAAATCTGGGGTTAAACCAATCAGTTTTGAACAATCTTATCATGGCATCTCTCCCTAGGTGAGCCTGCCCATGATAGAACCGCGCAAGCTGCGATAAGCGACTATTTGGCAAAACAAATTTTCCTTCATTTGAAACCCATAACTCATCTGGTCTCTTTATACATTGTGATTTAATCCAGGAATCTCTTTCATCCTCCCTGACGTTATTCTGTAATGCTTTTAGTTCATATATTGTATCTACGACCTTCAAGGCAAATGCTTCAGCTGGTTCGAATTCTGGTTCACTTATCGAATTCCATTCATCTCTGAGTAATATACAGTTCAAGGCACAAA
Source organism: Pleurodeles waltl (assembly GCF_031143425.1). Taxonomy (NCBI): domain Eukaryota; kingdom Metazoa; phylum Chordata; class Amphibia; order Caudata; family Salamandridae; genus Pleurodeles; species Pleurodeles waltl. Next base: position 1,416,289,982 of record NC_090445.1, on the reverse strand, counting down.
ATCTTGCAACTTGATCCGCATATGCATTTCCCAGAGAGACATAGTCCTGTCCTTTTGTATGAGCACTACACTTTACCACTGCAACTTCGGCTGGCATTTGAATGGCGTGTAACAATTCCCTTATTCTCTCCCCGTTTTTCACTGGGGATCCTGAAGAAGTCAGGAAACCTCTCTGTGACCATAGTTGGCCAAAGTCATGCACAATTCCAAACCCGTACTGACTATCAGTGTAAATGGTGACTTTCATCAATGCAGACAGTTGACATGCTCTTGTAAGGGCTACAAGTTCTGCTACTTGTGCAGAATAGACTCCTTGGAGCCAGGCCGCTTCCAAGACACCTGTTACAGTACATACAGCATATCCTGCTTTCAAAATTCCCATCCCATCTCTTAAACAGGAACCATCTACGAAAACAATTTGGTCATTTTCATCAAGCTTAGTATCCTTAATGTCAGGTCGAGGTTTTGTGCAAAATTCAGTCACATGAAGGCAGTCATGCTCGACGTCTTCAGCGTTCTCAACTTCAGCATTTTCACCAGGAAGCAAGGTTGCTGGATTCAACGTAATGCACCTTTTCAGCTGCACATTCGGTGAGCCCAGAATTATTGTTTCATACCTTGTGAGTCTTGCTCCAGTCATGTGTTGTGTTCGGGAGCGGGTCAAAAGTATCTCAACTGAGTGAGGGACCATGACTGTTACTGGGTGTCCCATCACTTTGAGTGAGGCTGATACCAACTGCTGCTACGGCGCGCAAACACCCTGGGAGTGCTGCTGCAACCGGATCCAAAGTAGCTGAAAAATACGCTACTGGTCTGTTTATGCCACCATGGGCTTGAGTCAAGACAGACAAAGAACATGCATCACGTTCATGACAAAACAATGTGAAAGGCTTCATGAGGGTGTCTTGTGCCATGTGGTATTGTGGGGTCTGGGGAAAGGTTGCATTGGGCTTTACAGTCACTTTCACTGGTTCCACTCCTTTCATCAATCCCACCTCTTTCCCTGTCATATCCCACACTTCCTTTCCGACTGTTTCCCGTAATTCGGCTGGAATATCTTCTTCAGTTATCATCGGGAAAAGACAAATCAAAGGATACTCTTCATCGACAGTTTCCATCTCATCCCCCTCTACACTGTCCTCTTCTTCCCCATCACTGCTCGTCTGAATTTTAATTCCCTCGTTCGAACACATAATCGAACATCCCAACTTGCACAATAGGTCTCTCCCTAACAGTGCTATCGGGCTTGAGTCACATACTACAAATTTATGTAACCCTTGATAGTTACCAATGCTGACTGGTACCGGATCTGTAATTGGGTTTGTCAGGTGCCTGTTTGCTACTCCCACCACTTGAACTGTCCTCCCCGAGAGTGGCAAATTTGGTACTTCAATGCTCTTAACAGTTGAACGTGTGGCTCCTGTGTCAACCAAGAATGAAACACGATGACCCATTACTCTTCCCTCCACGTACGGACCCTTTTGATCAACTTCCAAGGATGCTGCAAGCACACAATCTCCTTCCTCTCCTGAACTTTCACTCTCCCATACATTGTTTATTCCACTCTCACTGTGTAATGGGAACTGTTGTACGGTGCCATTTGTATTCATTACCTGACCCGAGACCTGTGGAGGAACCATCACTTGCTGCTGACTCATTGGTGCCAAAGGTATTTGCATTTGCTGATTAGGTACCATGGGTAACTGCTGTTGCATTGGCTGCATTTGCGTCATCTGCATACGGGGCATCTGCATTTGCTGCGGCTGCATGGGCTGTAATCCCTGCAACTGATTTATGGTCTGAAAATTTGGGTTTGGACCTCTCGTTTTCGGTCCCCTCATTGTCTGAAATGCATTGACATCATTGTTTTGCTGACCAACACCTGCACCTTCCTGCATCACCATCGGGCACTCGCGTTTCCAATGACCGACAATTCCGCACACGTGACACGGCATCACCTTTTTCAATGCCTGCACACCATTCGGAGTCACAACAGTGTTCAAATCCGGACCATTATTCACAAAACCTCCTCTGCCTCTGCCTCTCGCCTGTGGCTGAAACGCCATATTTCCCTGCAACTGCGGCTGCGGTTGCGGTACCTGTTGTTGGAACCCTTGCAACCCTTGCAAACCTTGCAGACCTGTCTGAGCTGCTTTAAGCTGCATCATCATCACTTTCTCTTTCAACTTTTTCTGTTTCACTTCAATTTCGTCGCTACAGTATTTCGCATAATTCAACACCTCATCAATAGGTTTCGATTGCCAGCAAATCAAATGCGACTTTATCATCTGACTTATCTCTGGTCTCAGCCCTTCCACAAATCTAAACACAAAATGAAGCATGTCCTTCGCCTCTATTGTCTCTGTGCCACTGTAATTCTTGAACGCCTTCAACAACCTCTCATAGTAACTATGAATCGACTCTTTAGCCTCTTGGGCAGTTCGATCGATCTTCTGCCAATCCACATTTTTCACGGCCACCTTCGTCTTCAAATGCTCAATCACCTTGTAGTACAGGCTCATCACCATAGGTGATGGTGCACCCGTATCCCTGTCTCTCTCTGGTTCACTTGTCGGCCAACCTACAGCTCTTTTGCAATCCTCCCACAAATCTGCCGGAACCACAATCTCAAAGAGAGTGTTCAGGTCTTCCCAGAGACATTTTGCAAGCTTCACAAACCTGTCAGTCTGTTGATACCATTCAATCGGTTTCTCTCTCAGTTTGGGAAAATCATCCGTAAAAGACTGAATGTCGCTTCTGTGCCATGGTACATGTATTAATTTTCCCCCTGCTGTCTCCCTCATTGGTAACATGGTTACTGCATCACTACTCTGCGGTCTTTTCTCGTTGGGCTCTGAGACACTGTCTTTCCTCTTTTCCTTTCTCTTTACCCATCTGCTTTCCCATTTGTCTAAGCACCTCCACACTTGTGCACTCTGCAACAACTCTCTAAGGTGGGCCTTCATGCCTGCTGACCTCATGTGTTCAAAATCTGTGGTCCCGAAATCCAACCTATAGCTCCTGCTCAAGTGTTTTGTCTTGTCTATATCAACCCCGTTTTTGTCAGCTATTTCTTGCAAGCTTCTATGTACCTTGTTCACTTCTTTCGTAATCCTTGGACATAGATACCTCAACTCTTCTTCCGAGTAGGACTCTAACCTATTCACACCCATAGTCCCTTCCACCAATTCTTGTGCTTCCATGTTCAACCTGACCCTATTCAGATAGTCTTCCCCCTTCCCACTGGCTGAGCTTTGTATGGAATTCAGACTGTTAAACCACTGTGTCAGCTGTTGCGCATTCAACCCCATCAGTGTAGCGTTCACATCGACTGCCATTGATGGTTGCGGCAACTTTTCAGTATTCGATGACAGCGGTTTCACCAGTGGGGGACTTGACCTCACCAGTGTTGACTGAGCACATATGGGACTAAACTCCATCAAGGACCCAGATCCATTTGGCTGAGCCGCTATAGGGGTTATCCCTGGAGTGTTTTCTATGCACCTCCTTTCGGTCCCATTCTGCAGCATTGATCCCTGACCGCCCATACCTAAGTTAGGCTGACTGTACAGAGGTACCGGTGGACCTACAGTAATGGGTAGCGATATCGCATCTGGGTTTTGTCTATTTCCCATGTTCTGAGGCATGTTCATTCCCACACTATTGGTCATCATTGCCGGCATGCCCATCTGACTCCCCGTCATCTGAGCATGTGCTGTCCCCCCCTGCATCTGCTTTTGAGGCATCAAAAACTGGGTTGATTCGGCTTGTGCCAATGTCGGGTTGTGACCATTCTGTACTCCCCTTACGGTTGGATCTAGAATCATTCCTGCACTGTTGTCACTGCTGTAGTACCCTGGCATCTGCGGCTGATAATTTTCTGCTGGTTTCAACATGGGCACATCTGGATATATTCTCCTAACCTGCGGTATCTGCGGGGTGAACAGTAAACTCGGGTCCTTAGACCCCGATGATGCTCCTGAACTCTGAGTTTCACTGTTCTGTACCGGTGCCGGAGGGGCAGAACTGGTACTTGGACCTTGTCCACTCTCTGCATAAGGTGGTGGACGGTCGTTCAGCAATTGCATTATTAACTCCTCATCCTCTAACTCCTCTTCTCTTCTCAACTTTTCCTCGTCCTCTCTATCCTTGGAACACCTCCTGTTTGTCTTACAGGTAGCTTTCTTACCTGTCTCCTCTTCTTCCTTGGTAATTGCGGGAAACAATTTTATCCCCTGCAATACATCTGACCTCCACACCTTCTGTGCATTATCCCACCTAGCGTCCGCTAGTGTCTTTTCTACCTTCCTTATCCTGGTCTCGAACTTATTTTGCTGCTGCTGTCTAGCCATTAGTTCCCAAATTGCTAGAGCCTCAAACTGGGCTGGCCTTGGAGGCACCTTCATGTCGTACATCGCAAATCTCAAATTCTCTAGAATCCTTATATTGAATGTCCCGTGGATCGGGAATGCTACGCTCCCATGTTTCTCTGTCAACTTGTGCCATTGCTTTAGCCAAAGGCACGGAGCTACCCACTTTTCCTCCATTACAATGTAAGCTGGTGTACCTTCGGGCGGCGTCTCCTCTCCTACGCTCGCTTTAATGTAAGACTCCCCCTTCATCGCACTCCTTAATGCTTTAAAAAATGTCATTTTCTCGTCTTCTATTTCACAAAGTTTGTAATCAATAGGTGACTTTAATTCCCCGAATACTCTTCGCTTGCCTTTCCCCTTCCAATCGAGCCCCACGGACTGCGTCCAATCCGTGCGCGACCCTTCTCTACAACCAACCTATCCCAGCGCGGCTCCTAGTGACGTCACACTCACACACTCTGCGGCTGACAAAGCCTCGCGGCTAATCCTCCTTCACTCAGCTCCTCTCGTAACAACTTCTTGCATGTATCGCGAGCTACCAAAAACTAAAACAGATCTGTCGGTTTACTACAGGAAGGGTAACACAGTCGCTTCAGGACCTTAGGGACTTTTCACTAGCCTCGGCAGTTATTCCATCTTTCTCGGTCCCCACTTTCGCAAGCAAATCTGACCCGCAGACCTACTCTCAACTTGTCAATGATCTATTCTAGTGCACTTAGAATTTTGTCAAAGCCCGAAGTCGAAGTTTCTTTCACTCCCTTACACACGCACCGACTCGTTGACCACGCCCGGTCAACCTACTAAACCGACCAGACCACAACATAAAACAACATACTCCGGAGTCTCTTGACCTCGCAGGGCCCGTCTCAACAACAACAACCACGTGGACCTTTTTCTGCACAAAGCGCCACATACACGTGAAGTTCGACGACTTCCCTACTCTCACACTCGGAGTCGCACCTCCGCTATTTCTATGAAGTTCGACGACTTCCCTACTTCTACACCCGGAGTCGCACCTCCGCTATTCTCTAAAATCCTTGCAACCTTTTCACACAATCTGCGGCAATAAGCTGTGCAAGCGCAAAACCCTAACTTCACTCATACCATCACTAGTACCGCCAACGCTGATCTCACGCCTCCATTCTCTTCATTCGCAAGCTCCGAGATCCCGGGAAAGTCGCGGTGGACTTAGCCCATCATCATTCTGTCAATCTATTTTACCCAAGAAAAAATCGAATTCAACTTCTCAAGAGGGATCTCAAAAGTCGAAACCGTTAATTCAACACCATGTACTTTAATAGTACGGGGTCCCAAAAGGCGAAACCGTCCTCTGCTACCATCTACTGATAGAGCGTTCCGTACTAATAATTTACCTGTATTTGGACGCTCTTTAGGCCGATGAATCTTTTGGCTAAGTGGGACTCTCCTTACTCTATATCGGTCAATTTAATCAAATCAATAATCAATAACGAACATAAGCAATACCCTGATCAACATAACACTTAACAATTAATCCAGAATACATTTCGGCGAACCCTGACCTTTCAGTCAGGAATAACCACACCAGTTTATTCAAAGTTAGTAAATTTATTTCCCTATATTAACAAAGCTAGCACAATATAGATGTGTCTCAACACCAGATGATAAACGTAAATGAACATTAATAGCTGTCCATAACGGCGAAACAGATGCAATCTATGCAGCATTTGAATAACGAGGCATTCGATAATAGCAATGCAAATCACTAAAACTATAATCTGTAATGACCTAATTGCATACATTTAGTCAGCATAACAAGGTCTCAAATTGCATCGTGCAACAAAAGGAATCCTCATCTAACCTCAAATTAGCATCGGCATGTGGGACTACATGCAAAACAATTTAGCAACATTAATTTAGAAAACTCCTAGCTAGGGCTCTTATCAAAAATCAGCAGTTGGTTACCTAAAAGAAACACAATGCAATTGTACAATTTCCTTTCATATTTACCAATTACAATCAGCATTCAAGGAAGTCTTCGTCTCACAGGTACCGTTTCTCGATCAGCATGGGTACCGTTTCGATCAGCATGGGACGGGGCAAAGGGGCAGGGGTGGACGGGGCAATTGCCTCACGGCGGCAAAATAAAACTACTACTTCATATAAAGGGATCAAAGTTAAAGTCTCTAGGGCAAGAATCATTAAAGTCTCTTTCTCTCGATTAGAGAAAGCATCAAAGTCTCTTTCAAAATGGCGTCGCAGCAAGGTGGGCCATAATAGCTGCAATGTCCTGCAAAATGGTGGGTATCGGGCTGGTAATGGCAATAATGGCTGTAATGGCTACTTTCTTCTCGTGCACCTGGTTTAAATAGACAACAGTTCAAATCCAGTAGAGTCTTCCATTGGAGGGTTCATAGGTTGGCTTCAAATTGTCCAATCAAAAACAACAGTTCTCAGGCTTTTACTTAAGCATACATTATCCTTGGAGACGAGTACGCAAGTTGCAACATTTTATACCAATTAACTCACTTTCAGAGCTTCCATTGTCCGCACCTGCAGATTGACCTTGGAGTAAAGAGAGAAATATGCCAGGCTGGCACGAAACCTTAAGATAAGCATGTGAACGATCTCAGTGGAAAAGTACAGCTTCAAGCAAAAATACACGTTTAATAGCACAAGCATCTAAACCGTGAGACCAGGCAACTAGGCCAAAGCCTCCACTAAAGTTATGCTAAGCTAAAACATTTCAAGCAAGCAAATCGTAGCACACGTTTATGATTATGTCGGATTAGTGCAATTCTAACACATCACGTTATATAAAGCACGCTTATAAATGTTGGCGAACTACTCTAAGGGCACATTTTGTCCCCGTACAATCTTTATTAGTTCGGTTAAAGCCACACATGATTATTGCAGTACTACGTTTAAGCGCTAATAAATGTAAAACCTTCATTTCTGCGTCATCAATATTGACTAACAGATATCATCTATCATACTGTGCCTTTGCACCTGGACAATCTCCAAATTTCAATTGCCAAGCACCTCTTATGCCTTCAAATGCCATCAAACAAGTAAGTTACAGTGGAAAAATACTCCAAAATATCTTTAAAGCGCTCCAAGCTGATCACCTGATTGTGAAATCGCAGATAAAAGGGAAATCAGACATCAACGCAACCATGGAAACTATTCAAAAGAAACTAACCGATGATCATGATCGAGCAAAATTTACTAAAACAAAGACGGATACCATGCAACTGGAACTAAGTAATACAAGGGTGAACATTATCAGTGTATCTGACAAACTCTCAGATGCAGAACAACGAATCTGTGTTGTGGAAGTTGCCTCCTTCAAAACAGAAAGGGAACTCAACACTCTGAGCGTCCACAAAAACACTCCACAAAGAGTTTGCAACACTTGACTACTCAGTTACAGTTTGTAAGCATTTCATTACCACTTACTCAGTGGACTCTCCTTTACATGTTTAGGAACCTTATCAGACAGTACTAATACACATAATCATGGACGCACTTTCCATACGCATGCAATACGTTTTTCCATAAATTTTTTGTAAAATTGTTTACTCACCCACCCAATGTTGAGTATTTTACCATTTTATTCACTTACAGCAGTCCTCAATTTGCAGCATAAATGCCTGTCTTGCTCGCATGCTTACAGGTCTTAAAGACGTTATACACGTATCTCTGATCACTGTTTACCGTGCCCTTATCCACGAAATATACTCGATCATTACCCCATCATTACTTACGTGCTCACCACATTTGTTATTCATAAGACTAGACATATTGGGCTAGATGTATCAAGCTCCAGGTTTGCATTTCTTAAATAGCGAATTTTAAGAAATCGCTGTTTGAGAAATGCAAAATGGGATGTATGAAAATTGCGATTCAGAAATAGCGATTTCTCAAACACCGCGATCACTATTAGCGAATCACAATTAGGGAATGGGACTCCATTCATTTCTATGGGCCTATAGGCCCATAGGTGCAAATGGTTTTGCATTTCCGAATTTGTGAATTCCTGTTGATCTATAATGTTGTTCTTGCACAGAACTTCTCTTTACAACCAATTCTATAATGTATGTCCAAGCTTGTGCATGATACTATTTGCACTTCCAGTTTCTGTATGATTGTAAATTGTAATTAGTTTCTAAGAATGTTATAATTTTAACGGTCCCACGGCCATGGACTGATACCTTTTCGTCGTCTCGTCCTACATACTTGTTGTAGGTGGGCTGGGTTGAACGGATGGAAGAGGGGAGTATTGAGAATTGTTTTTGTGAGCTTTTTTGTTTAGTTGGCTTCATATGTTTCTTTAAGTTTTGTTTTCACATTGTTCTCTTAATTTATTTCCACTGTAACAAGGACTGTATAAGTAATGTAATGTGGCTCATGCACAATGGTTTTCCTGTGTTAAACATATAAATTTTTCCCTGTAGAAACTGCATGCTGACGAACTGTCCCCCACATTTTTCTCTACTGTTAGATCTTAATACGCTGAACTCCACCACTTGTTGTTGTGCGAATGATGGCTAACGTAATAGCAGTTAAAAACCTAAAAATCATATCACTGAACGTCAAGGGTCTAAATAACCCAGTTAAGCGTAAAAAAAATGAAAATTACATTTTTAAACAAAAACGCAACTTATATTGCTGTAAGAAATACAAATTGGTCACAAAGAAGCTGCCTCGCTTAACAACAAATGGACAAGTGAAGTCATATGTTCACCTGCTATAGGTAAAAAGAATGGGGTACTAATGATTGTTTCAAATAATTCGAACCTTACTCAAGTGTCTCAGTTTATTGATGAAGCTGGTAGAGTAGTACTCACAAACCTCAGCCAGAATGATAATTATATTCACATCCTTGTCATCTTTGGTCCAAATGCTGGTTCCCTGGACTTTTGGAATTTCCTGAATGATATCCTCAAAAATATACCTGGAGACAAACTAACAATAGGGGGTGGAGATTTCAGTTTCTCCCTTGACATAGTTCTAGATAGTCAATCTAAATACCCACTCCATTCCTCCAAATCCCAAAAAAACTCACTGAATCTCTGCACCAGATTTCCCCTAAAGGATTGTTGGAGACTACAACACCCTGATACCAGACTCTATTTATAACACCTTTTTCTCATGCCCACATTCCTCATACTTGAGAATTGACTTTTTACTCATTTTGAGCACTCACACCCACCTTGTCCATGAGCCTGATATTTTATCACAACTAATCTCAGACCACTCATGTATATATTTAACAATTGCAAGGGCTATCCCCAAACTAAAGTTCAATATTTAGCATTTCAACGACGAGTCAATTAAGAACAGCACTGGTAAGTCATACATAGTGACGATAATTCTTAACTGTGCCAAAGAAAACTACACCCAGGATATTCAGATAGATACCTTCTGAGACACATTCAAAACCACTGTCAGGGGCTCTCTAATAGACATCCAGGAAAAATTAAACAGAGCCTATAACAAAAAAATGTGCTCTCTAGAAAATCAAATCAAAATCCTGGAATCCCTCCATGTGTTGAATATTGACCCCAACACTCTTGAATTCAAAAGTCTATGACTTTGTGAAGCTAAGTGAGCAGGGAGAATGCTAGCCTCGTACCTAAAACATAAACAGAACCAAAAACAGATTAGCTCCATTAAGGATAAAATGAATAATGTCCAAACCAAACCTCAAAAGATCTCAGCTCTATTTACAGAGGTTTGTGTATCATTTTACCATACGAACTCTCAGATCTCTCCTGCATCTTGCAGATCTCGTTTAGATAAACTTGATCTTCCCCAATTGTCTCCCGCAGACAGAGAGAAAATTAACTCTCCAAATAAGTGCAGATGAAATATTACTGGTGAATAAAACCCTTAAAGCAAACAAAGCACAGGGACTAGACAGCTGTACAGAAAACATTTACAAGACATTTGCTTACACTCTACTCCCTACTCTACTGGATCTGTTTCCTCATTTTGCTGACTCTTGAGCCATATCGGGAAAAGCTAGTGAAGCTACCATAATTCCCAACAAAGGCAAAGATCTTAATTTGGCAAAGAAATATAGGCCACTTTCTCTAATTAATTTAGATGCCTAGAGCAATGCAAAAATCTTAGCTAACCGTCTAGAACTTCTCCTTCCAAAATTGATTGGTGACTCACAAGTGGGCTTTATTAAAGAGCGAATGTCAAATGATAATACAAGATTGCTTTGCCAAATATTAGAAAGGGCGAAAGCGTTGACTTCTGAAAGTGTCATACTTGATGCCAAAAAGGCATTTGCTAAAGTTTCCTGGGTCTTTCTAAAGAAAACATTAGCAAAATTTAACCTCAGAGAAAATTGTAAAAATATGGTTATGGCTCTCTACAATAATCCCAGCGCTAGAGTAAGATCAGGTGGGCTTCTCTCAACACCCTTCAAACTGGGTAAGGGCACTAATCAGGGATGCTCTCTCTCCTCCTCCCTGTTTATTCTTACCCTAGAACTGTTTCTCTACAGTACCCAGAAGAATGACGTCATTTTGGGGATCACTTTCATAAATACTACTGTGAAGGTTGTGGCATAGGCAGATGATATTCTGACTGTGACAGATAATGCTTGACCATCCGTTGAAGCGCTCATTAGTAATATCGAGGATTATGCTCTGGTTGCAGGGTACAGTTTTAATAGAGATAAGTCTGATTTGAAAGGACTAAATATCAACTGTTACAAAGATTGTATAGGTGATTCTGGCCTCTCTTGGCAGACTGGCTACTTGAAATCTCTAGGTATAGAATTTGGCTTTGATTTCATAGCTAGCCTCCAACACAATGAGAAACTAACCCTGCAAAAGGATGTATCGAAACTATAAAAATGCTGATCACACTGATAGTAAATTACCTTATATCAATGGTCCCACTCTCCCTTTCCGATGACTTTCACTGCAGACTAGATAGAATCTTAAACATTTTTATCTGGCAAAATAAACATCCAAGAATTTCCATCAAAAAACTCCACCTTCCTATCTCCCTTGGTGGAGTAAACCTCACAAACTTCTGATCATACCAAACAGCTTTTATCACCAAACAGGGTTCTATGTGGTTTCATCCCCCACAGGAGTATACTTACTCCTGGCTTTTAGTTGAAAGAGCATTTGTCAAAGATCACCATCCCATTATGTTACTTTCCACCAAACTCAAACCTTCTCTTCGAGCTAGACACATTTTCCAAGCCACCATACAGGCCTTGCCGAAATTAGTCAAATCCCTGGAAGTTCCAATTAGGCGCTCTAACTTGGTCGACCCCCTCTATGCTGCGAGATAGCACTTGGCTCCTTTAAGGGAGCAGAGTGCTATCTTGTAACACTGTTCCCGCCAGACTGACCGGCAGAAATGCATTTTGCAATGTTCCCACTGGACCAGGTGTTAGTTTGTGACTACTAAACCCCCATAAACACACAACAGATATTCGTCTGCCTTCCTCCAGAGAGTCTTACAACAGTCTGACAGCAGTAAACTTTGTTCTGTGTATACTGCTGTATGTATTATTTGTACATAATACCTTTCACATTGCTCCTTTGTACCTTATATGTTTGTCAATCAAATATGGATTATTCACATTCCTTACAGGTGACGTTTTGCTCCTTCATAAGCCCTTATCATGGCTTTTTGGTTACATGCAATTTACTACAGTCCTTTTCGAGTTTAATGTAATTTAGTATATGTTTTTTCCTCTACCTCCTAGGTTTATTTGAGCTTTAACAGACCAGGCATTTATGGATCTTTCCTTTGTATCTCCTTTCATAGGATTTTGTTCTTATGTTTTTGGGTTTTCCTACATATGCAAAATTTCAATAAAAACTCAATTACAAAAAGGTAATTAAATTAATATGGTTAGCAGTTGATCATGCTACAGTAACGTCATGCTGTTCATGGGACTTTAGGAGGTTAAAATGAATTTATATGATTAGCTAAGCTTTTTGCATACATTTTTCAATTTGCATTTAAGAGCTAAAAGATCTCTAAGATGAGCATAACGTAACATCTTTATTTTGTTTCAAAGAAGTCAATACTTTCATGTAAGCAAGATGTTGGAATGGTTGCAGAATCACAAATCTGCTATATGTCCGACAATAAAACTAGGGCCATCATATGACCGAAATATTGATTGTATTTATAAGCCTCACTGCAAACAGCAAGAAAGTTATTCTATGCTAAATTTTGGTGTGTACTTTATTTATTAAGAACAGTAAACTTCTAAATAGGTTATTGACATGGGATTTGCATCTGGAGATGCAAAATGTCTGATGTGCATTTTGGAGGGCTCTGAGCTCTCTAGAAATATTGTGCTCTATTCTTGGACATTCATATACTAACTAATACAGTAAGAAATGCCCAGGACCTGTCAATAGGCTTTTTAACTGCCCCATACAATATGGACTTTAGATCTGAGGAAGATTTAAATCCAATCTTATCTTCATTTCTGAGGGGGTGAAATACCAGAATGGATGTTTCATTAGCAGTAGCTGGTCAAATACCCATCTTCCGAGAGTACAGGAACATTTGTAAAGCTGAAACAAGAGAAATAAATTATAGTGAGGTCCCTAATAGAGAGAGGAATTAGCTCAGAAGCAGCCACATTGTTCAGGTCTAAAGAGATTTAAAAAACATAAACCCCCGAATAATCTATATAAAGTAAAAGAAAATATATATGTAAAAGATCCAGTATTGTTAAGACATCACACATGTATCAAATTTAGAGGTCAAGTAATCTTAAAATCTTCTCTTTGGGCCTATATGTGTACTTAGTAAAGACTGGAGAACCAGCAGGGGTCAATCTATATTTAGATTAAAAGTAACATTAATATCTCCTCCACATATGGCAAGACCCTTGAAGAGAGAGACAACTCTGTTATTAAGTTCAGCAAAAACCTTTCATCTTCAGTGTTTGGGATCTCAGTTTACCAACAGTTGTTTTGGAAACTGACATATCTAGATTATAGATGCGACTTATCCAATATGAGGTTCCGAGTCATACCCCTTTATTGTGTTAGCACTAAACTGTTTGAAGAGTGACCTGCCACCTTAAGGTAATCATTTCTTTCAGACGCAGAATATTTGGCTTGAAAATCTAGACATGTGAGTTGCCTCGATTTTCAGCTTATTTGCAGTCTATTCAAATTCCAGCTAAGCATCCTAATTGAGAGTAGGGTGCCATACAATCTAATTTAAGATTTTAGATTCACTCAGTAAATGCAACATACAAAAGTTATCAAATCAATGTTTTCACGAAAATATTTTCTTGAAAGCTGTGCCCAGCTTACATTTTCCAAACTGGTCCCCCAGTCACTCCAACCCACTCTTCCACAGGTCTCTTCTTATACCATCATGGATGCTCATCCAATCTTCATGCTGCAAGTGACCTAGCAACTCACACTTTAACCACTCCCCCAGCCCCATTTCATCTGAAAATCAGCCCCACAAACCCTGAAAAAAAAAAAAACTATTTAGGTATACATCAGAAGCTGATCAAACAAAAAGGGAGAAACGACAAGTGACCCCCAAAAATCTTCTAATGGAGATAGATGATTTTCTTCTTCTAGTGTGCTTCCTAATGGTCGCGAGACTTGGAACTGGATCATTAATTGAGTTAGTCAGCCTAGACAGCCTTCCTTGTCCAATTAAGTTTAGTTATCAAGTGCCAGCTGTCTGCCTCATTCTTGCAAAGAGGTGTAGCCTTTACAAGCTTATTTAAGGGGTTGTTAGCTCAAATATTGAGGATACAGGTGCAGAACAAGATGTGGCTGTATACTCAGTTAGAATCAGTTATAGATGCAAATGTCCATGTAGAAGCAGTGAGTAGCAAAGGACAGTGCTAAAAATGTGAGTGAAGTAAGAATGATTATAGATTATTTAGAGTGCCAGTTGTTGTAGATGGGAAGCATGCATAGTTACATGGCTCAAGCTTTCAGCTATCAGGGGACAGACCAGTGTAATAATACCCTTCAAATCCTTTTGCAGACTTACCTTCTGTACCTATAAACTTCGCACCCTATCATCTAGCAGACCATGAACCAGTGGAAGCACAGTTTACTGCTTGTTTAATAATTACGTTTATATGTTTTATTAAAATTATTGATTGGATATAGTTATAATATTGTTTTAAAAAAATGTATTAACCCTTTCACTGCTGCCCCACACCCCTCGAATCCCTCCCCTCTCACGAAGAGTCCTTTTTTGTCTGTTTGGGATAGTTCACACTCAGGGCTTCATTACTTTGTTCCACAGAAGTTATCTATGCCAAGTTTGTGTTTTGTTTCCCAAATTCTTCATTTTGGGGGAAAAGGAAAAAGTGTTCTGCAAAAAAGTGTATTTTTTTCCCACAAATTACATCAGTTCTGGAACATGCAGAGCTAAATAAAGAAAACCTATTTTTTAACCTATGTTTTGGCATTTTTCAACAAGGTATCCCGTTTTTCTTATTTTTTTGGGCTTTCACCCTACTGCCAGTTCATGGTAGAAAATAGTGTTAACGCCATGGAAAATCTAAGAAAGCTATAGAGTTCTGAAGAGCAGACAACATTCTTTAATTCAGCAAGGTGTCCTAGGTGTAGATTTCTCAATGTTTTTGCAGAGAAACTAAAGTCCAGATTTAAGAAAAGTGGTGCTGCACCCAGTACAGCACCACTTTTATTGCACCCCTTAGCACCCCCTAACACCACCATGTGTGCGCCATATCTAAGATATGGTGCACCTTGGCAGTAGTTGGCGAACTAGCGTCAAAATGTTTGAAAATGTTGACGCTAATCCTGCAAAGCCCATTGAGGCCCATTATGAATAATAGTGTGCCTCCTTTTAATGCCTGCTTTCAGCAGACGTTAAAAGTGCTGAAAAAAATGATGCAAAGATATCTCTTAGATTTCATTGCGCCATTTTTTCGGCCTCCCTAACAGGGGAACGCCCCCTTTGCATACAATATGCATGCACATGCATGATGTAGCGCAAAGGGTTACAAAGTGGCACAATGCATGCATTGCGCCACTTTGTAAATCTGGTGTGGGGTATTTTGCCATCTAAAGCCATATTAGCATCAACAAAATGAAACTAATGTGTAGTTAGATGGTGCAAGGGGCTCTTACACCTGACCCTAAATGTTGAAATAAAGAAATATTGAAAATAAGTAGAAAGAATTAGCCATTTGTGATATTTTTTCATCTGTAACTTTTGGTCATGATGACCAGTTTACCAAAGCAATATACCATCATGTTTGCTATACAGTTCTGGTTGTGGGGATATATATGGTTTTTAGATTCTCCAAGAACCTGAGGTACCCAGAGCCAACAACTGAGCTGCACTGTATAATAGTATTTCATTGTGTACTGAGTATAAAACAATTTATATGGTGAAAAATGTAGAGTGAAAAATGGGTATCAAGGAAACCTTTCTGAAATAGGCTTAAGATATCTTTTTTTAGGAGTAGTAGTTATTTGTGCATCTCTAAATTTGAGGATACCCATACTAGCATAGGATTCAGAAGGCATTTTTCAAAATGGCTTCTTTCTAACACAATGGCTTATTTTTGGAATGAACAAATGCAGCAAAGTCCAATTGGTAATAACAAATGTACTGCTATTGTATGTTTCCACACATCTTCTGATAAAGATAGTATCTCACTTGTGTGGGTAAGCCTAGTGCCGGCAACAGGAAACGGGCCAAAATGCATATGGACGCATCACATTTTTCCAGTGAAAATGTACCTTTTTTTTTACTAAAGTGCGTAGCTGTGGATTTGGGACGCTAGATCATGCAGCACCTGGGGAAGCCCAGCAAACCTCTACATTTTTGGGACTGAGCCAGCTAAGGGAATACAGGGTGGAGTGACTTGCATGGCTCTCACCAGGTTTTTATTTTACCCTGAATCATTTGCAAACCACAAACTTTAAATAAAGACACATTTTCTTAAAAATTCTGTGAAGCAAAGTTCTGGAATCTGTGGAGAGCCACAAATGTCCTTCCACCCAGCACCTCAGGCCTTATTCTTATTGAAAGGGGAGGAGGTAAACAGTCCCCTTGCCATGCCCCTATGGGCCCAGGTGTACAGCCCCCTCCACGAGCTTTTAATGGCCCCAAGAACCTCTTCCCCTGGAGGTCTTATCTGTTTTCTGGTGGGTACCCCAGTGCCTCTCCGTGATACCCACCAAACACTAGGGCCCTCATTTTGAGTCTGGTGGTCCAGAATTGTGGTGGTGGTTTTATTGCCGCCAGGCCGGCGGTAAAGACTGCCATATTCCGACTTTGGTGATTTGGCCGAAGCCAAACCGCTGAAAAGCTGCCGTACCGCGAGGGCGGTCGGACCGATGGGCCGGAGGTGAACACCTCTGGCTCGGCGGTAGCAGTCATACAGCCATCAGTATTATGACTTGGCAGACAGACAGCATTTTGCCACGAAAATGCTGGTGGTCATGCACCCGGTGACAGGAATCTCCATCCTGTCGCTGGCAGGTACCCCCCACACCCCCCTATGACCACACACCTACATTCACGCAGCCCCACTCACCCATGCATTCGTTAACATACACCCCACACACTCACACCCAAACACAGACTCAGATACACCTATTCACTCACTCACAAACACACCCATTCACTCGAAAACACGCACAGAAACACACCCATTCATGCGCACATACGTACATGAACAGACATACACCTGCATGCACGCACTCACACTGACACATACACTTGAATGCATGCACTCAAACTAACACATACACTCATGTGTATGCACTCAAACTAACACCCCATTACCCCCTCTGCATTCACACAAACATACTCGCACTAACACATACAACACCCCTCTCTCCCCCTCGGCATGCATACAGTCACAAATGCACACACAGACACCCCCTCCCCCCTGCATTCATACACGCACGCAGACACTAAACACATTCACACAACATCCCCCACCCTCCCTTTTCGGACGATCAACTTACCTGCTTCGGTGAAGGGGCCGTCCAGGAGGGGATGGGTCCCGGCACATTCCACCGCCGGCATCGCACCACTGTGCAGGACACCTCAGTGCTGCATTATGGATTGTAATGCAGCGGGCAGTGTCCTGTTGGCATGGCAGTGAAATCTGTCTCTATTATGACGTTGGCCAGGCTGATGGTGTCGGATTTCCATCCGAAATCAGGCAGAAATTGGCACAATGATGTAATATGGTAGTCTTCGGACTGCCAGCATTGGCGGTCTTTTGGCGTCTGTGGCTTCAGCGGCTTTTGCAAAGACCGCTGAAGTAGAAATGAGCACCTAGGTCTGGTGGCTGCCCTAGCTCCCAGGGTTGGGCTCCCGAGGACACAGTACATGATCTGGGAACCAAGAAATTGGATCCCTGGGGCCTCTTTCAGTCTCAAGAAGCGGGGCTATGTGCCCACCCTCTCCTTTAATGGTGATTTTAGACTGGGGAATGGGGTTCCCTTGGTGTTTACAGGCTCGGACAGGCACAGAGGCTGCCTCCCCTTTAATATTAATCTCGACTCCAGGGGATGGGGTGCCCAAGACCTTAACAGGCTCAGGGAGGGGCATGGCCCCTTCCTAATATTAATTTCTGTCATGGAGGTTGTGGTCTTAGCATGCTCAGTTAGGGGAAGCCGGGCCACCCTCTCCTATTATATTGATCTCGGCCCTGGAGGATGTAGTCCCTGGGGCCTTTTCTGGCAAAGGTAGGGTGGTCCCATGCATGCCTCCCTCCACAACCAATGCATTTTTTTGATTCCTGGGACCTGGTGGTCTACACCGGGAGGGTCACATAAAAGTGAAAAAAATTGTTTTTGGTAAGGCACCTGTTTTATTTTTATTTTAGCCTCATGGGGAGCGTCCCTTCTGGCACTCACCATAAAGGGTAGGGGGGCAGCGTATTCCTACCCTGTCCCCTTATATCTTTTTTTATACAGAAACTCAGGACAGGGACCTTAGTGCTTGATGTAGATTTTGGCGGACGGATTACTCCAGCACAGCGGTGATGGATATCCCATCCGCTGATATATAAATTCTATAAGAAATAATGGGATTTATATTTCAGCAGACAGGATATCCATCACTGTTGTGACAGAATAACCCATCTGCTGATATTCAATCAGGCCCTATGTCCTGGAGTCCTGTAACGGCAGCCTGCAATATTTATTCCCATGTTGCACATGACCAGTCAGAGCGCAGCACCCTCAAACCCAATTGTCCAGAAATACAAATATGTTTGTAGCTTGATATCTAAAAAAACTACTGCATAGGTGCACACCAAATAAAAAAAGCATGTGAGAGAGCATAGCTTATATAATCTATATTAGCATGAAATGTTTATGAATTAAGGTGTGGTGATGCCGCATAGAAACTATAGTAATAGCGATTTTGCTTAAACGTGCGCTTGAACTGTGACCATGATGAGTGGCCACCAATGTATACGCAAACTAATAATGGTGATTAAAATGTTTATGTTACGTTCAATTAAGCTTATACTAACATTTGCGTTATTAAATCTGTATTGAAAACCTCATAGGCCTTAAGTTAGCATGAGCCGGAGCTTAGCTGCCTGGCTCTCATATTAAATGCATTTTTCTATTTTTCAGTGTGCTGACTAACAAGGGGCCATGACCCTGTTTGTTTTTTTTCTTCAAACTTGGAGGATGAATGTAACCATGTTCCGTTCTCAAGCATACTTTCTATGCCCATGGAATAAATGTTATAAATGAATTGAAACAGTGTAGATTAATGTAATGTACAAGGTCATTCAAACCGGTGAAGACAATGGAACTGGTGACCAAAAGATGTGCAAAGAATTACCAAGGGATGAAGTCACACCGGACGTGCCACCTCTGAAGACGTCAATTACGAAGACCAATCAAAGACTTGTAAACCAATATGGGTTGAAGATTAGGATTACCTAATGTGTTATACGATAGGTTAAAGATAGTGGGGTATAGCAAGTGTCCAATAGAATTTTGGGGGAATGTACTACGAAAAAGGGATAAAAACCCATGTCACAGAGAGGTCATTTAGGTGGGTTAGGGAACTGTGACCATGATGAGTGGCCACCAATGTATACGCAAACTAATAATGGTGATTAAAATGTTTATGTTACGTTCAATTAAGCTTATACTAACATTTGCGTTATTAAATCTGTATTGAAAACCTCATAGGCCTTAAGTTAGCATGAGCCGGAGCTTAGCTGCCTGGCTCTCATATTAAATGCATTTTTCTATTTTTCAGTGTGCTGACTCACAAGGGGCCATGACCCTGTTTGTTTTTTTTCTTCAAACTTGGAAGATGAATGTAACCATGTTCCGTTCTCAAGCATATTTTCTATGCCCATGGAATAAATGTTATAAATGAATTGAAACAGTGTAGATTAATGTAATGTACAAGGTCATTCAAACCGGTGAAGACAATGGAACTGGTGACCAAAAGATGTGCAAAGAATTACCAAGGGATGAAGTCACACCGGACGTGCCACCTCTGAAGACGTCAATTACGAAGACCAATCAAAGACTTGTAAACCAATATGGGTTGAAGATTAGGATTACCTAATGTGTTATACGATAGGTTAAAGATAGTGGGGTATAGCAAGTGTCCAATAGAATTTTGGGGGAATGTACTACGAAAAAGGGATAAAAACCCATGTCACAGAGAGGTCATTTAGGTGGGTTAGGGAATGCTATTGATTTTATCCAGAAACTCTGTCACTCTGTTTGGTGACTTGAGATTTATTAAAACCATCCTCGCCCTTAGATTGCCCATTTACACTTTACCTCCTTATGAGGGAAGTGCCCTTTTGTCCCAGAGCTGAGTCCTGACTGATGGTGATTTGACTGATGTCCTGAAGACGAAGACTGATCCTGTGCGCTGACCTAATCCTTGGAGGGTAATTATGACAATGCCTTTGTAATTTGTCTGTTTGCTTTTCCTTTCTAGGTACCAACTGCTTGCTTTTGTCAGAGACCATAGCTAGATGTTTTCCAAATTGGTGTTCTAAATTGTTTTGCATGAAGCCCAACATGCGAATGCTAATCAGTGGGTAGAACAGGGGTTCATCAAACTGACGCGGATTGACAAACAACTGACATTATGCTATGTTGAACTAACGCGTTACTGACACTCTGCTAAACTTGATCTATGTTCACGCCGTGCTATGTTCTGATGTTTGTGATTCTCGCTTCAATGAAATCTTACCAAAATTGCCATATCGTGACTATGCTATTATGTTTCATGGTTTTGAGGTTAACGCATCTACTCTTAGATTGTAACTAATAGGGAATAAAACTCATAAAATTCTACTAAACTGGTGTGGTTATTCATGGCTGCAAGGTCATGGTAGAGTATTGAATTAATTAATGACTTTGACTAAAGTGAAATGCATTGTCGTGATAAATATTGATGACATTATTGATGTATTGATTGATATATTGATTAGCTATCTCGTCCTAAGGTGTCTTTCAATTGGGTCAAAAGATTCATTGGCCTAAAACGAGTCCTGATGTGAAATAAATAATCATAAAGGGACGCGTTAACACATGCTTTCTGGAGCAAGATCTCGCATCCTGCCAAATTTAGTGTAACTTGGTTTAGTAGTTTTTGTGGTGGCGCAATCTAAAAAAGTCTATAGAAAATTCTCAGCAATTTTGCGTTTTTGGACCCACCCCTTTTTTTGTCATCTGCTTTACAGTGAATCTTCATGAAACTTTCCATGGGCAAACTAGGCAAAAATTAGAAACTTTTTCGAAAACTTTGTGAAGAGTCGTCAATCTGCAACAAAGTTTATGAGCAAAACAATTGAAATGCTGACCTAACTCCAAACTATAAATACCCAGTGACACTGCCAGTGGGATATATATATATATATATATATATATATATATATATATATATATAGAGAGAGAGAGAGAGAGAGAGACAGAAAGAAAGAGAGAGAGAGAGAGAGAGAGAGAGAGAGAGAGACATATGCACACACATAACCAACTGAACAGCATTTGCGAATTTTGATTACACTTTGAAGGCACAGAACTAGTATTTATGGAAAACGCTTATTTTCTCTTTGATCATGGACAGGAATTGACCATTAGCTTACATTATTTATCAATAGCCATAAATCCACCTAGCAAAAGGTGCAGTGATCCCTCTACCAGGGGACACTAAGGCCCAGATTTAAGATTTAAGAAAAGCGGTGCTTTACATCTTGAAGCGCCACTTTTCTTGCACCCCCCCCCAACGCCACTTGATATTGACCATTATGCTACAACATCTGTGAACCACTGTGTATTCAGGGGCGATGAGTGGGTTTAAAAATGTAGGAATGCAACAGAAATTGGACAGGCATGCCCAAACTTGAGTTTGTGGGTATTCACTAACTTTTCCAGGCCTGTTCCCACACTGGACACAGTTGGAGATTTAGGAGTAGATTTCCACGAAGCTGGCGCATTAGCACTAATGCGCTAGTTTTTTTGCGTCACCCCTGCCCCACCTAACGATACCATGGGTACACCATATTTAAGATACGGCACACCATGGTGGTATTAGGAACAAAAGTGTCAAAATTTTTTACACTATTGTGGCGCTTTGCTCCACTAGCGTCAAAAATTCTGATTCTAGTGGAGCAAGGTCCAAGGAGGCCCACTGAATTGAATTGGTGCGTCTTTTTAAAACCTACTTTCAGCATGTGTTAAAACATGACTCCAAAAATGGCGCAATTAATCTTGTACGTTTATTTGTGCCATTTGTGCGAGCCTCCTTGTGCCAGAATGCCCCCTTTGCATACATTATGCATGGCGCATGCATAATGCCGCGCAAAGGGTCGCAAAGTGGCGCAATGCATGCATTGCACCACTTTGTAGATATGGCGCAGCGTTTTTGTCAATCTAACGTCACATTAGCATCAGAAACATGACGCTAATGTGGCATTAGATGGCGCAAGGCCATCCTTAAATTTGGGCCTAAATAGGACATGAAATACTTCGCAATCACATTAAATGCTGTAGTGGTGGGCAAAGAGTAAACATTGTAGGTCTGTTTGCAGCAGGAGCGTTTGTTTTTGTACCAGCGAAAGAGGCCAGCTGGCAGTGGAGTACAGTTGTCTTTTCATTTCCGAACAGCATGGAAATACCTAATTTATATGTTTGCCTCCCCGAGTTTATAAGTGTATGAGCGGATGTGTTGAACGGCGCTTTACCGCAATAATTAATTTACTTTTGAAATAAACAGTTTAGGTTGTGGAAAAGAGTGTCCTAAGAATTGAGTTTCTTCTGCCAACTAAAATAACCAGCCAACATCAACGAATGTCAAAAGGACAAACTTTGTATTTGTTCATAATTCCCTTCATTATTTTTGAGCAATTTCTTAACACTATATTTTTTCGGTTCAAAAAGTTAATAAAATTGTTGAGGACTTTTTGTAATTAGCTATTAAAAGAGCACAATAACAATGAGGCACGATTCTCCCCAAAATATAACTTAGTTGGGCAAATGGCTTGAAAATGTACATGCAGATTTACTTTTACAACTAGCAAATTCCGAATTTACAATAGTAAAGAAATTAAAACCCACTTAACATTACACTTGTATGGTGTCACTTGTTATTGGCCATTATGGTACAACGTCTGTGCACCACTGTGCATCCAGGGGCAATGAATCGATTTAAAAGTGTAGGAATGCAACAGAAATTGGATAGGCACGCCCACACTTGAGTTTGTGGGTAATCACTAACTTTTCCAGGCCTATTCCCGCACTGGACACAGTTATTTAAACCAACTGTAGGTGTAAAACTACAGCTATAGATGTACAGATTGTTTGTGACTTGGGCCCTCAAAACAAGGATTTACACTTAAAAGATTTACTTGCACATACTTTCCCATGTGAGAAAATCTTCACCCGATGGCCCCAGATGGTGTGCCAGGAAGCAACTGTCCTGGGGAAAGGTTTGTGTGCACCCATAAACTATCCTCTTTGTGGGAATTCACATACGTTCTGGTGGCTCATTCCCTCTTGAATCACCATTCGCATTTGAATTTACCCTTATTTCGATCAATCTTGATACAAGGAAGGTATTGACAGTGACCATTTTTTTTCACTGTTGGACTTAATATAATGATAAATTCCATGTAGTCCAACAAGAATATCAGGGTTAGACAGATATCAAATCCCATATTTCTCATAGGGACCTTAATATGATTTTTTTGCAGAGAATGTGATACAACTCATCTCAAACATTCTGGGTGAATCACATCAATATCAAAGGAAAGTGATAGGTGTGTAGAAATTCATGACCTTTTTAATCAATGGAGATTCAAAAAATTAACAGAAAACTTGACAGAGACTCTCTAGCCAGTACCCAAAAGCCGGATGGGATGAGTATAGTCTTAGATAATACTCTCTTACACGGCCAGATTTCTATCTCTGTAGAAACTGTAGCACTCTTCTGAAAGAGCCACTATTACCCTAAAACATTTGTCACTGAATGTAAGATTATTGATAACAATCATGAAACCAAGCACATGTGTGCCATCTCTGAGATTCACAACAACTAGCGAATAATCAAAACTAATATCTTGCCTGCTTATTTGGCTGCTCTTTGACCAAAACCCTGACCATTAGCCATATCTGAGTAAAATGCTTAGAATCGAACTACACAAGTGCTAACATTTTTATTATGAAGTGAAAAGAACTTATGATGGTGGTTCTTTACAGTGTAACAGATTCCTCTTTGGTAATCAAAATATAGGACTGATAGACTTCCAGATCCAAAATTGAAGACTGCAGATGGTGTCAATCTAATTTTTTTTTAAATTAAATCAGATTGCATGAGTCATTTCCTAAAACTGATCAAAATCTTCCCCAATTATGATAGACGTGACATAATTTGGATATTATAAATACATATAAATGTTGCCTCCTCAACATCAAATCATTATAGTAAGAACAATTGTGGTTACTCTTTTAAATCAATAAAACTGAAGGACTGTTGTATAATCTGTGCTTAAGTGAAACTGTACGAGTTTCTGTAAAGCTACATTTGCCTACCAACTTCCCTTTGAAAAGTGAAAATCGTTTATTGAGAATCTCTTTCCTAGTTTTAAAACTGAACATTTCTCTACCCTTTGGGAGCTCTATTAATTGATCATGAATCACAAAAGTTTGTTTCCACAATAATTAAGGGCATTAGGCCATTATGCACACTGGGGACAGAATAAATTTGTGCTAAAATAAAATAAGGTCTGACAAACTGGGCTGAAATCTGGACACCACTGTATTTTAAAATCTTAGACGGAAGGTGAGCGCATCTATTGCATAATCAGTGGTGAACGTTGGGCAACCACGTGTTGTTCAATACCCGGGTCTCCTAGAAGGATGGCAAGGGGGCCCATTTATATCTCTTGGCCTGGAACCCTCAGGCATAAGCTCCCAATATATCATTAGTTGTTCCTGACAGTACGCAGTGTCCTGTAACCAGTCACAGCAACGGGGGGCTCGCTGTCGCCCCCAGGACATCGCGACCCTGCGCTTGGCAAGCAGCAGCAGTCCCACCAGCCTTCGATGCACAGGGGAAATCCCCTCGACACAGCCCCAGAGAGCAAGCTTAGGGTGTACGGCAGCAGGGGTCCCGTCATCTCCTCAGTCGCCCTCAACACCGCTGTCCAGTATTCACGCAGCGTCGCGCAGCTCCACATGTGGTGAAGAAGCCAGCCTCAGGAGCCAGACACCTATCGCAACCCGCATCAGCTCTAAGGCCCATACTTTTCATTCTACAGGGTGTGTAGTACAAACAGTGTAAAAAATGTAAATGTATAAGACGCAGCCTATAGTTAGGCAACAGCTCCTGCATGTGTGTGCAGCAGCGTCACCACACCTCGTCAGGAATGGGCTCGTCAATATGCACCTCCCACTGGGCCTTCTCCTTAATCCCAGTAGCAGACACCTCATTCTGTATGCAAACCTATAAGCTCTTGATAAGCCTGTGTGGAGATCGTGTTTGATATAGCAGTTCCAACACTCAGCACATCGGGGGCACAGTAGGAAAGCAGGGATAATGAGCGCGGAGCGAAGCACGGATTCTGAGAAAGAATAATCTGTGTAGCGCTGAGTCATGCACATCACCAAGGGCAGCCTCCAAGGAGATAAACATCTAATTGCTGTGCTTGATTTTAATGAGACGGGTTGGCTAAACTATGTTACAACAATTGAAAAAATAGACTGACAACAAGAAATTGTTAAACTTTAAGCACACATGATTTCAGAAATCAAGATAGGTAACATGGCAATAACCGTCTTATGCATGAAGGCAAGTGATGTGGACTCCATACATACTTCCGCATGATTGATAGACTACGGTTCGCTTTTGATAGGGTAAACAGAGACCGACTATAATTTAAACCAGGACTGGACTGCAGAATCCAAACAGCCCTGGCAAAAATGCTCAAACCAGCCCTTCTCCCTTCATCTCCTCATGCAATCGCTCTCTTCCCATCCATCCATTTTCTCTCTGCCCTTCGCTCCTCCCATCTCCCCCTCATATTGCTTTCTCCCTACCTCTCCCCTTTCTTTCTCTCTTTTGAAGCTTCTGCGTCAGGGTGCTAAGGAAGAGGCAGAGGTTTCAAGAGCAGCCCTGGGCTTTTGAAACCAGCCTCCAAGAGTTCCTGCCTACCGGCGTCAGCTCCTCCATATGGGTAGAGGAGCGTCACTCCCCCGCCAGCAGCAGAAGCCGCAAACCTTTCACCACAAAAGGATAATAAACTATGTTTATTATCGATTTGTGGTGGAAGGGGCGGGGCCACAGGTTGACGAGCACCGAGGGGAGTGCACTCTGCACTCCCCTCAGAGTGCATGTGTGTTTGGCCAGCTGTCTCAAGCCGGCGAAACACACATGCGCTGTAGGCTCTCTCCAGCCCAGCAACAAGGTTGCTGGGCTGGAGAGAGCCTGCACAGGCTCCCAGTCTGCCTGTGAGCGCCTAGCCAGGGCGCTCCCAGCCAATCCTGATGCTGCTCTGAGCAGCATCAGGATTGGCTGCAGGGCAGTCTGGGACCCTGTGTCTGAGGGAGGAGATGGAGCGAGAGGAGCAGGTACGTTTTTATTTTATTTTATTTTATTTTCATTAATTTTAAGACCCACTCCTGCTGTGCCCCCTCTTCATTAGGTAAGCAAGCAGTGACTGCTGCCCACCAGGGAAATGCCTGGTGGAAAAAAGAAATGTCTTGTTCTGATCTAAACTCGAACTCTGGGGAATCGACAAACCTCTTCTTGAACTCTATATATAAACGTAGTTATTAGTGGAAGTGTTAAGCAACATGGCCTTCTCATGTGTGTGTGGCCGAACAGGCGAAGATGGCGTACGTGCTCTAGCAGTGTCCGTGCCATCCACCTTGTATCTGGGCTAATTCCTTGCACTGGGCCAGTCATCTATGCTACTTCTCACCTGCAACTGCTTCCACAACAGGGCTGCCCTGCTGTCTTGGGAGTGTACGAACTCTACACTGTCTGACCTCGCAGACACAGCCTGATTCATACACTGCCCGAAAGAGAAGCATCAGGGTGGATGGCGTGATATATACTGAGGTGTGGCTGAGTGAGCTCAAGGCCCTGATTAAATGCCTGTCTACATTTGTATCTTGGGGGCTTGCCAAGAGGTGTGCCACCAGTTGCAGTGCCCTCGATGTCCATACCAGGACACAGCCCCCGCTTCGGCTACTGATTGAGATCACGTCCCGCGCAAAGGTCTAGTTGGCAAGGGTCCCGTGCCGAGCCCACCACTACGACCTGGGGATCGCATCGGGGTGGCGACTCCTGATAAACACCTGTACTGAACCTGGGAAACCTCTTTACTCTCTCCGGAGGTCATCCTGTTCAGAGCTGCTGGGTCCTCGTACCGCGGGAAGGCCTGCATGCTGGCGGCTTCCTCCCCTGCACGTCACTTTTTGCCATTTCCAGTCTCTCTCTGCTGCCTTTGCGGAGATCTTGAGACACAGGGCCCTCGGCGCACCTGCAGCGCTTCATGGCCTTCTCCAGACAGGAGAACCTGAGCTACGCCTATCAAGGCTACAGTGCCTGACTTGGGGACTTGAATTCAGGGGGCGCCTACACTAGGCCTAAACGGTTACAGCACTACTCGCAGGTTGACAGAGACCCTACCCTGCAGGCCACATGGCCTCCCTGCTGCTTTACAACTTTTAAAATTGGGATCCTCACGCTACTTGCTTCCCTGCTTGTTACCACCACTGCAAAGCTGTCTTGACTGGATACTGACAGCCTGCACTCTGACCGGCCAACAAGCGGACAAAGGGGCGATATCCCCAACTGCATCTGTACTTTACCTCCCTGGGCCTAGCAACAAGGTGCAGCCTTGCAGGAGACCCTCCTGGTGCCCATCCGAGCCGAGCTGGAGTCCCACCTAACTTCAGGGGGGCCTTGGAAACACAGCTTGCCAATACGGCATCAACTGAAACTGAGACTGTAGACCACTGTTGATCTTGCAGACCTGCGGCATTCGGGGGTATCCCACCTGGAGCTCTCAGAGATCTTCATGTAATACTGGACACCTGAAGTGACCTCCATAGAAGCACTCACCGTACCTGGGCCCTCGATGTCCACAAAGGGGCACGGCCTGGGTGCCACTACCTGAAAAGGCAGGTCCCCACCAAGCTGTCATTGGAAAAATCTCAAATCAAGACCAAGCAGTCCAGCATCTGCCTCAACCCCACAATCTGTCTGAAACACCCCTCTATGTGTCTTAGGTACCCTAATACACTGTTGTAGGTGCAGTGCTTTTTCCACTTCCCCTCCCTGGCAACTACACACAGACACACCACAGATCTCCGTTCTACTGGTCTATCATCAATAGTGCCACATACCTCTCGAACTTGACACCCGAATCCCATACTTTACCAGTAACTGAGTACAGTGAGACATATTTCCTGGCATTCTTCACAATTGGCCACATGAAGAACACCACTTTCACTATGAAACTAGTCCAACTGGATCCTCCTTTCACTGTGCCGAACACCCCTTTGCAGGAGACAAATGGCAAACCTTTGGAGCCACCGCAAGATAAACTGGAACAAGTCTTGCAACTATCGAAAACTACTGGATATAAATGGAGACAACTCTGGGATCCCTGGTTGCGGAACAGAGCTTCCTCAGTGATGACTACCAGAAACCCGCTGAATGGGTGACCAATGGTGAGAAGGCATTGGCAGTGCTGCAGCATAAAACATCAGACAACCAACAAGCTATCCGAGACCTGCAGGAATGGGTCAACCTACTAGAGAAATAAGCAGATATAGAACGCCACTTCCGCAGGAGCAAAAATCAAATCCTGGGTCTACCTGAAGGGGTGGAGGGGAAATACCCCTTGCAGTTCTTAGGCACATGGTTCCATTCCTTCATTCCTATTTCTGGTCTCACCTCCTTCTTCTCCCTGGAGAAGGCACACCGAGTCCAGGCACGTTGGCCCTCATCAGGAGCATCCCCTTGACCTATGCTGGCCAAGCTCCTCCATTTTTGTGACTGGGATGCCGTCCTATGAGCGACCAGACTTCATAGTCCCCTATGGCTAGAGGATAAGCATAATGCTTTTTTCCTGATTATACATTGGAAGTCCAATGCACTAACTTTCTTGCAGTCAAGAAACGTCTCAGTCAGATTGGGGTCCAATTCTTCCTACTATTCCCAGCAAGACTCATGATCCTACCCCATGGCAAGTCTAATTTCTTAACAGACCCCAAAGAGGTGTGGGAATTGATAGATTCCCACTCAGACACCTACCTGCTGCGGGCTAACAATGGAACAGACAGACCACCTGGACCACATCGGAAACATTGGGGCTGATCTCAAAGGGTCCCCCTTCCATCCTCCCTGAGGTCACCCTCTCTAAAAGCCCCAGCACACGAGCAAATAATGTAGGATCGCAGACAGGCAGTGGCCCTCACATCTTCTCTTTCAACGGAGACTCTGACTCTGCACTTGCTTCTACATAGAACACACCACCCCTCCCACTGGTGACACCCTAAACAGCTGAAACCATAATATGAGCACCTTCTGAGTCCATCCATAACTCTACACTCCTTCTGATTTTGTAATTACTCGCACATTCCTTCAAAACCCCTGATCCTAAGGCTATCTTTCCTCATTGTAATAAACATGTGTTGCCTGGCCTGAGACAACTGAAATGTAACATATATGGTGGACTACGTGTACCCTCCCTTCAACTCTCACTATGGCCACCCCACCCACTCTGATTGGTTATTACTGATTCAAGGTCTAGGCATTCCACCTGTTGTGGTAGGCCCTTTAAGTTTCTTGTTTCACACCCACCCCCGACTACCGCCTATTCCCGACCTCAGACCACAGAGGTTAATGGAATGGTCCTGATGCTACTGACATGAAGCAATAGACAAGGATACAAGACAGTGTTCTTACCCCCTCCCCTGGCCGCTGTGCTCCGACCCTCTCACAGCACTCAGAAGAGCACCACCGACTTCCACTAAAATCCTCACACTGAAAGTTAAGGGCCTGCATACAGCACACAAACGTTATTCTATATATTGCTATCTCAAGCCGCATCACACCCACATAGCCCTTCTTCAAGAAACACACACTACTTCGCATGAACTAACCTGCCTTCAAAAACGCTGGCATGGGTCAGTATATGCCACCACATACTCCACATATGCCAGGGGTGCCATGATCTAGTTTTGGCAAGGGATTCCTCTGCAGACCTCGGATAGCATAGCTGT